>NC_062579.1:105945094-106255976 GCF_022837055.1 Prionailurus viverrinus
CTTCGATCACTTTCAGGATCTGAGCATCTTCTTCCAGAGCAGCCGTACCTGTGAGATTTAATTACCAATGAGTTGGCAGAGACATCTACGCCCCTGGACCCTCAGAATCATGCACTGCACTCAACTGCTAGGGACCGGCCTCCGTGACCGGAAAGCTTCCTCCCCCAGTGGCTTTCTTTCCAGAGTTCTTTCCTGAAGAAATGTCCTCATCACTTTGGGGCTTTTGGTTTTAACTTTATTTTGAGAGAGAGAGAGAGAGAGAGAGAGAGAGTGTGTGTGTGTGTGTGTGTGTGAGAGAGAGAGAGAGAGAGAGAGAGAGAGCGGGGAAGGGGCAGAGAGAGAGACAGGAAGACAGAGTCCCCTCCACGTTGTCAGCACAGAGTCCGACGCGGGGCTCGAACTCATGAACCTCAAGATCACAACCTGAGCTGAAGTCGGACGCTTAACCGACTGAGCCACCCAGGCGGCCCTGGGGCTTTTACTAGACTCTTAGAGGCCGCAATGACAGCCCTAGCCTCAGTTCTCATCTGATATATACCACAACCTGCCTCTCCTTCAAACTTCAAGGCTTCCCTTCTCTAGGAAGCTTTCCCCCACAGACCTCACCCGTTTTTCCAACCAGCCAGCAGAGTCATTGATTCCCCCTCCTGTCTCTCCTCCTCCAACTCATTCTTGAAATGACTGGAGGGCGAAACCCTGCTAGCTAGCGGGTGGCGGATGCGCACATCCCGGTGGGGGGTGGGGTGGGGTAGATGCAGAAGCTGGAGTCCAGCAGATCTTTCCAGACTGTATTTTTGGCCGGGACGCACAGATCCGTCACCCCTTGGTGATACATCACTTACTCCTTCATGTGTGTCCCAAAGGACCTCGTTCCCAGCCATAGAGGCAAATACATACATATGCAGCAGCTGCCCGATTCCTCGGCTAACTCAGAGAACGTCACTGAGCATTAACCTTCCAGAAGGATTTCAGCCTTCAGGTCTATTTAGTGTATCCTGGTAGAGGAAAATATCTTGGGCATCAGAAACTAAGGGAAAAAATGTATCCGTAGCAAACAGGTCCCTTTAGTGGTTCTCAACCAGGCGGGGCAAAATATTCGAAACGAAATCATACAGGCGGCAGCTGACTCGAAAATCTTAGAGGTGACCAAACCCTTGAATGCATGCATTTTTTCTTCATGAAACAGGGGGTACGGAGGACAAACTGCTCTAATCATCTGCTTTCAAAAGAATCCTTCCGCTAGTTCATCCATAACCGACCTTCCAAGAGTACAAAACACATACTTTTCCGAATCACATACTCCTCCTCCGATGGCTTTCTTTCCGTCTTTCTTTTATGAAGAAACTTCTTCATCGTTTTGGGGCTTTTACTAGACTCCTGTAAGGACAGAGGTTTGTTTAGGAATTAAAATTCTCCCCCCAAGACAAATTAAAAAGAGCAAATGAAATGAAACCGAATGGCTCTCTCCTATTTTGACAGTCCCCAAAGGGCATCGAAGTTTAATAATGTACACAATAAAAAATGGCTCCAAGAAACTCTAAAAGCTTCCATAAAACAGAGGCAGAACAACTGGCCTCTCAACCGCCATAGGGACGGGTGCCGTGTGCAGAGAAAAGAGTGGGTGTAGATCCCAGGGAAACAACCGCATTCCTAACTTGGTTTATAGTCCTCGCTGATTCAGTTTCCAGGGAATCAAGTAACAGTTGTAAATACTAATATGGTACATACTGCTTTTCAAGGAGCTTCAAAGCTTTTTAAATACATTTTCCTTAGCGACAGTCCCACAGAGAAGAATATTAATTTCCATTTGTCAGATGGGAAAATTAAGGGACCAAATAATTTCCCTGAACTCAGAGAGAAGAGCCAAATGAGGGATGTCCTGATAAATAATTTGGCATCAGGAGCGATGGGTGTAGACCGAAGCTTAAATGTACATACAGAAAGCCGTATTTTTAATTAGCAGATACAAGAGCCATGGATTACTGAATTTGCTTTTGCCGGATAAGTAACCGGTGCTCATTATCAGGTATCCAAACAAAGAGATGAGAATCTCAGACCCTAGTGACCGTCTTATCCCAATGTCCCCTGCAAGGTATATACGTGATGGGTGGGTCATAATTAGTACCTTAAAATATATGGGACAAAAGAATTTAATTTCTTCCACTTAGCCACAGCGACCCACTTAGACTTGAAAACGGACATGGAAAACTCACATGTGACAAAAAGGATCGGAGAAAGAGCGTTTACCAAAAAGACACAAGGAAAACAGGCATTTTCAAGGCGTCTAAGACAACATTTTCATGTGGATTTCACAAGAGGCTGCTTTCTGAAGAAAATGTACTTACATGTCAGAACTGCATCTTCGTACTTTAGCCACCAATGAGAACAAGGGACAAAACAAGCATAAAGGAAAAGCTTCATTCATCAGAGGTGACAGCACAGCATTATGAGGCCACTGTAAGCCAAAGATATTGTTCTACCCTTACCTTTAAGATATAAGACATCCTCTAAAGTGAATATGTAAAGAAAGAGAAAATGAGCGTGAGAGGTCGATGGTTATAATGATCAAATCCATTTATCAGTAATTCTAAAACAACAGTCAAATGTTAGTGTCATCATCAATTACACAGAACATCATCACGTTTCCCGCATTAGTCTCAGATGCAATATTGTCATGCGAAAGCCCAAGGAATACAGTTCTGTGCAGAGTAACAAATACTGAAAATAACTGAAATACACACTCTACGGTAAGAGTATATTAATAGCTCTCTTCTCCCAGCAGAAACAACGTGATCATGCCTTAGTTTTAATGGATTAGTTCTGCAAAGGATTAAGTTAACTGGACCCTTCAAGGCTCACCTGAATTCGAACTTAGGAACTGACAATTACAAAATAGCGATCGTTAAAAAGGGGACCCAGATAACTACGATTTTCCCGGGTCGATTTCCACAGCAAACCTGTGGGACTGTTTCCTGGCCCAATTCTGAACAGAGGTACATAATAAGGATTCAGCTCAAGCATTATTTCTCCTGTCATGCCCAGCTGAAACGATAAAAAATTCCTCCGGTGTCAATACCGCTCTATTTTTACCGCACTCGGAGGCAACAATTAATCGAGACAGTAGCACAGTGTTTGAAATCAAAACAAACTTGAGATTGAGCTAAATCTGTGTCGCGCATCAAAACACACAGTCGATATGGCAATATATGCTGTCTTTGCTCCCTAATTCTAAGATGCGTCTCATAACCGCCACGATCTTAAACCTTCACTCAGGAAGACCTAGTTAAAGAACAGTTACTTATAAATGAGGCTCTTTACTGAAAGCTGAAATGATGATTAACATCTTAGGGAAACAAAACAAAACACCGTTTGGATGGAAAAACTAACACTCCACACAGTTACAGAAGCCAGTGACTGACATTTCCTGACTGCGACTTTGAGGAAAAAAATAGAAAGAACCTTGAAGTCCCCACACGACCCAAATATCCAATGTTGCTTAGAAGCCTCACTTGAAAAGACATTCTTTTCATTAAATTCTTTTCCCTTTCCAACTGCAGCAGAAGGTCCAGACTCTCATAGTTCAGACTTATGGCTTGGTCCCATAAGACTTTCCTGATTTGGCTTTAATAGATCAAAATGATCCAAAATGCAGAACTGGGTCTGCTTGGTCGCAAACTGAACTCCAAGGAAGTGGCTTCTGTTTAAGATGTGTGGACATTATATACAATTATCAGGAAGGGACCGGGGAACCCAGGCAGTGCACATAAACCCTTCTGGATAAATATTTGCACAGGGACAATGGGGAAATGGAAAATTAAGAAATGAAAACATCCCCGACTCTAACGATTCACGACTGACTGACATGTATCACCTAGCATAAATTCTAGCACATCCCCACAGAACTCTTCGGAATAAGCTGTGACATTAGCTTGACAGACATTACCTCTTTATAACCTAGTGCTGCTGATGGTCTAAGTGGAGGTGCGGGTCGTAGACAACTTAAACTCCACGGTTTTATAATTTGAGGAGGCTCCAAGGGTCCTCGGGGCTGTCCGGTAGAGCTAAAAGACTGGGAAAATGTCTGATGAGATGCTGGCGATCTGCCACCTGAACCCGACCTTGTGCCGCACGGCAAGAGAACAATAGTTTCATTGGATAGCAAAGCCAACCACAGGAAAGGAAAGGCGGGAAAACAAAAGTCCAGATGATGGGGTCTCTAAGGAACGGCACAAAATCGACTCAACCTCCTACGGGCCTGTCTTCCCTCTCTCTTCTGGAATTTGATTCACTAAAGTCAGGGGTGGCTTTCCTTCATAAGAGAGGAGAGCGGAGTCAGCACTGGATGGCTTCGGTCGGGCGCTTGGCACTCTATCAGGTGCTGGAATAGGTTATCTCAGCAGAACTGCCTATGACAAACCTTAGCGAAGTGAAGTAACTAACTAGCTGGCAATTGACAAAGCCAAGATTTGACCTCAGATCTGATGCCGGAGCCCTTGTTCTTCCCACCACATCGCACAGTGCCTGAGACTGGAATTTTGGCATCACCGGTTGGAGTGTTAACAGCACTGCAATCTTTGCTCTCACTCAACAAGTACAGTAAAATCTCATCAATTCCAAGTCCAGGAATTCCAAATTCGTGATGACTTGGAAGAAGGCAGCGGCTGCAAGTTTACCCTTGAAGGTTGCCCGGTGAATGTGGTAGCCTAAATGAGATTACGTGGAGATGGTGAAGTACGTGGGCAGGTAAACTACCTGTTTTTTGACTCAGCACACAACGAATAGGAGAATAACAGCTGCTAATTAACCCGTTGGGATGAGCACTGGGTGCTGTATGGAAACCGATTTGACAATAAACTATATGTAATAAAAAAAAGTGAAAAAAAATAAATCTCGTTTACCGCTAAAACATCTCAGTGGGACTTCTGATTAGACAAAACTTTGCGGGCAGTTGGCGGGAGCTCCTCAACGCCGTCCGACAAAGCCGCACACCTCTACGTAAAACCTCTCATTAATTTGGATGGACCTCCCTCCACAAGTAATCAGAATTAGTGAGGTTTAACTGTACTTCAAGACCTACGAATATAGACAACCCAAAGACTAAGGGCATGCTCACTGCTTCTTGTAAGTCCTCTGCAGGCAGGTGTGACGAGAGACTCAGTAGTCCCCGGACCGCACAAGTGGACAACTTACGGAATGAGCACCAGAAGAGGACGACGATGTTTTGGATAATGAGCTGCAAGAGGCAGGTCCCCTGATCAGTCTGCACAGCTGCTCCAGCCATTCCTGGAAGTCCTGGCTGTTGTTGCAATGGACCACAGTCCTCTCTACTAGGTTACCTGCATTGCCCCATTGGGAGCATTTGGAGACAAAAGACACGGAGGGCCTTGAGTTCACCTCATTCATAAACACACGTCGAGCAACTAAGGCTGGGGTGTCTGTTTCCATGAGTGTCCACACCGATGAGATAACCCCTGTTGAAACCCCTGCTGAAGCAAGGCCAACATCCGATCTCGGGCTCCCTACTGGGGAACGAAGGGGGTAAGGCCCGGGGCCACCATCCCAGCGTGAGCTGCTGCGCCCTCTCGGTGCAGAGTGCAACCGTCACATGGAAATCACACGGGCCTGGCAAAAGGGACCGTAGGCCAAAAGGTCAGGCCTTACCAGGCCTGCTCAATTTGTGCCTCTATATCAGTCCATTCTGTTAGTTCTAACAAGTAGCTCCGACGCAAGAAAAGATTGAAACCAATGGCCACGCTGAGGCTTTTGAGTGGCCAGGACACTTGGTTCTATCGCCGGACCCTAATCATCCCAGAAAATGGAAGACACCTTGCTGTGGCCAGGTAAAACTTGCTCACGGACTTAGAGCAGAAAATAATAGCTTTTACTTACTCGAATCCCACTTCATTCCAAAAAGGATTTCAAGTAGCTACTCGAAAAAGACAAGAGTGCCTACCTGTGATTTCAAATGTGTAGTCATTGCCTTCGATTTCATCTAATCTGGTCACCACGATTCCCGCGACTGGTATTTTTCCCTATCAGAAAAGGAACATTCCCATCAGTTCTGTGGTTAGATGTGCCCCGGCTTATGTCTATTAGATTTTCTGACCCTCTCGGAAATCACTGCTGATTCAGGGCTCGACATATTTCTCTGGCCTGCATGCTTCCCTGCTTTCAAATGTGATCAGACAAGAAAGCAAGGGGGCAATGTGGCTTGTGTTTTGCTAACACATCCTAAACCATACGGTCAGGATTTACAAACAGGCTTACTTGTTTTCTAACACATTTTCCGGAGAATCAGTCAACAGAGTAAAGATTCAAAAAAAAATTTTTTTTTCCAGTTTCATGAACATTAGTCATTGCTAGGCCAGCTATAATAAGCAACAGTAACTTATAGCACTCCATCTTTGGGGAGCGGACTGAAGGAAGTTTAATTTCCCAACGAGTGGAAGGACTTCTATCGGAACATTCGTAACCGGGCTCACAGCCAGCGCGATGGACGTTCAAGATAAACTCATTACGGCAATACAAAGGTTTTCCATCTAAGGAACATCTGCTCTTATAAGCTGTATAATTACAACAAAGGGTCAGAACATTCTGCATTTTCTGGCTGGAGCTTTTAGTGCCATAGAACAGATATTGCAACGGGATGCAAACCTGTTTTCATTCTGGGTCCTGCTGTTTGCTTTATATGAAATCTACTGACCTGATAGATGAAGCCACTCATCCGAGGACTTGCGGATAACATTATCAAGACACTTGAAAACAACATGAGGTACCGCTCCTCTTTTTCCTAAAGTGAAATGGAAAATATTAAGTGGAGGACAGAAAGTGGACATTTTGTTTGTTAAGAATTTCTGGAGTCACTGTTGTATATCACAGGGCTTATATAAGGCAACGAAACATGAACAGTGACCTTTTAAAAAAGATACCCAACTTAAAAGCACAAGACTAGTTGAATTCGACTTCGAAGTGAATCTAAAGCCACAGTTTATCCCTCTTTTTCCTATACATAACGGTTAAATACAAATAACGTGCCTGTTTCCCAAGTATATATGCCTGAGCAGTCACACAGTTAATGCCTTGCTACGCGAGCTGTAGCCAAAGCACAAGTCTCTAGGTTCACAAAATGAAAATGATTTTACTCTGAAAAGTAGCAAAACAGAAGGGGCTTTCAGGTAGGAAAGCCTGAAATAGGAAATGTATTCTGCTCTGGCATGTGTGCTAAGGTCTTATCCATAAAATTACTTTTAATCAGTAAGAACATGAAAACTATCGTACTCATGTGAAACAAAGAAATAAATACCTTTCGAAAATGGCACCAAGGGAGATTTTACACGTGAGGGCTTCCCTGAACTCTACAAACGGATGCACATGTAGTAGATGCGGAAAAAATTACATCCAGGGGTGCCTGGGTGGCTCAGGTCACGATCTCACGGTTCGTGAGTTCGAGCCCCGCGTCGGACTCTGTGCTGACAGCTCAGAGCCTGGAGCCTCCTTCGGATTCTGTGTCTCCCCGTGTCTGTCTCCCTGTCTCTGTCTGTCTCTCTCTCTTTCAAAAATAAATAAACATTAAAAAAAAATTTTTTTAATTACATTCGGCTTACATGTCCAGCCATGTTAGCTCCAATGATCTCCATGCCTTTCTACAGACACTTAATCTCTTCTTCCTCCTTCCAGCAGCGTCGCCTGCTTAATGAGCTTTTCCTCTTTTGCCTTTAACATACGCACATCTCCTGTCCTAACAGGCCTTCCCGGGCCCCCGTGGCGCCTTCGATATAATACAGGCCTGCCTTGTTTTCTTGCGGTTCACTTCATTGCGCGTCACAGGTAGTCGTGTTCTTTAACAGACTGAAGGCCTGTGGCATCCCTGCGTGGAGCAGGTGGGCAAGTGCCATGCTTCCGGCAGCATTTGCTCGCTTCATGTCTGTCGCGTTAGGGTGATTGCTGCCATATTTCAAGCTTTTTCATTATTACTGTATTTATTATGGGGATCTGCGATCAGTGATTATGACCCACGGAAAGCTCAGACGATGCTTAGCATTTTGTAGCAATAAAGGAGTTTTGATTAAGGTAGGCCCGTTTGGTAGACTACATGGAACTGCACACTTAATAAACCACTGCGTAGCGAAGAGATAACTTTTATACACACCGAGAGACCGCTCTGGAACCAAACCCCCAGGATCTCCTGAGGTATGTCAGTACCCTGTTTCTCGGTATTTTATGGCCAAATGACTTGCTGCCTTCATTTTTCTCCTCATTGATTCCTCCCTAACTGCAGCCCCGCCGCTGTCTCCGAGCCATCAATAACTGCCTTCTAGCAAAATCCGATGGCTTCTTCTTGGTCTCCATACTGCTTGACCTTTGAACCTTCTGCAGCACCCACCAACCTTCCCCAGGGTATCTGCGTCTTCAATGAGATTGCTTATTAACCCAAAGTAATGAATCTCTGACAGAGACCTGCCAGGGAGTATAGGAAGATGTCTGGGGACGGGGAAGGCAATTCTAACAGCCGATAAATCAGGCCGGGTGACATAACCAACCTTCCCCCCTCGCTGGACTGCCCCCTTCCTAAAAGACCTATTCCATCTCAGCCCTCCGTGCTTCTCTCTGGATACTTACTTCCTAGGAAGGCACATCTGTCAGGGACATCTAAATCCCTGCCTCTAACTCTGACCTCCCGCCCACGTTTCTCTACTGTTTTAATGGCCGCCCACAAGACATCTGCCCCTGGAGACCCACGGTCACTTGGAAGTTCACAGGTCTAAGATGGCGGCCATCATCTCCTCCAGCCCATAGGTCACTGCTTCCTATCGGCTTTCCCTCCTAAATGGGGCTCAGATTTGGCCCTGAAGTTTCATTTTCTGCCCCCACCAGCTTTGTGGGGAAGCGGGGGGGGGGGGGGGTACTGCTCACTTGCCAACCCAGCCGGTCCTTCTGTTTATGATACTACTACTCGAGCCTCTAACAGTTCCTTGTTGCCTGCTGGGTGGATCTGAACGACTCTTGCCTGACGCCCAGCGTTCTCATAACCTGACTCTGTCTCGCTCCACGGCTTTCCCTCTCCCAACACACTTCCTCTGTTCCCGAGAGACCGGCTTCCTCGCCTTCCTGCAGCAAAAGGCCACGCTCCTGTTCTCTCCTGAGATAAGAATGACCTCTACCTTACGACACGCTCGCCTTTTCCCTTCGTGGCCCTCCTCCTCGAGTCCCCTCTCCACAGCCTCCTTGCTCTCTCCCTTCTCTGAGCTTCTGTGCAACCCACTGTTGAGGCGCACCCTCTACACTGACTAGCTGGGTTCGTTTTCTGGCCGCAGCCTGTGTTTTCATCTGTTTTTAAGGCACGGCTCATCGCGTGGTCTCTCCTCCTCTCTCCCACAGCACCTAGCAGAGTGTGGGGCAAAGAAGAGGCACTCGGTTTCCTGGCACGTTCGAGCAACCTGGCCTGGACGGACGAACGAATCAAAGAAGAACAAGAAGAAAGATGGCAGCAATGGCGTTGAGCTGTGAAACCTCTTACCTCACATGTTCCATACTGCACCATCACTTGTGACATAAACAGAACATTCCCCAAGGTTTTAATACTCTCTCCTTCCCACGCCTGAATAGGTTCAGAAAGTATCTGCAACTCCAGCTGTTTTCTCTTCCTTAGATCTTGGCACTGCCCCTATGGAACCAAAGCAGAACATACTGGAAGAGGAATTCTTGCGAAACAGACCGAAAACAAGAGCAGAGTTAGAGGAAGCTTTGGGCTCTCGGATTTCCACAGCGTCCTGATTCCTCACCACGAATCCCATCACCAGATCCGTTCCTCACGGACAGAGAGACCCACGGCCCTGAGGCTCTAGCCTGGGGCCCCCAGAGGTTTTGCGAGGAAGAGCCACCTTTCTCTGTGCCAAATGACTCCAGGGGCTCTAGAAAAAGGGAAAACTAAATTTCTCCTGCCGCAGCGAATCAAATAGACCTTACAACGAAACAGGCACTGCCTATACTTTGTTTAGGGACTGGGAGTAGGTTGGTATGGAGAAAAAATACTACATTAATTCTGTTCCTAAAAGAATTTTAAGAAAGAGATACAACTGAATTTTATGAATACAAAGTGAAAATACAAACCAGGAAACAAAATGTGGGGTATGAACACTATATCTATCTATCTATCTATCTATCTATCTATCTACATATAGATAGATGTAGATCACTGTTTCAGAAAGTGTGAAGTCATCTTAGAATAATTTTTAACAGTATTTACACATTTGTTAAAAAACGTAACAGCATTTACTCCAAATTGAATATGAAAATAAGCATATGGTTAGTTATGTTACTGTTTCCAAATAAATGTCACAGTTCCTTGGGGGCCGTGTTTTCTATAAAATCTCTGCTGCCCCTTTCGGCTAAATGGAAACTTGAAGAAATCAGTTCACTGGACACATGTTTCTGAAGCATCTAAAGTGGGAATAAATATACTAGAACCATCAAAGCAAGCTTCATAACATGTACTATGGTCAGAAAGAAATATTGTTTTCAAAAGGAATTTTATATTCAATTTATGTAGGACAAAATAAAAGGGACCCAAATAGTAATAAATGCCATGTAAAACTGCCAAGATTAAACTGTTTGTGACCTATGACAACAAAAGGTATTTAATGTAATACCTTACTCTGGACTTCAACTTGCTGTTTACCTGTGGACGCATCAGGTACTGATCTTTCAACAGCAATACAAATGAGGTGATGGCGAATGTTGCATCACAACCTTATAGCAAGAACCGACAACTAACCATGGATCCCAATCCCTTGGAATGCTACATTAATGTCTAGAATGGGGGCACCTGGGTGGCTCACTAGGGTAAGCGTCTGCCTCTTGGTTTCAGCTCAGGTCACGATCTCACCGTTCGTGGGTTCGAGCCCACACTGACAGCCTGCTTGAGATTCTCTCTCTCTCTCTCTCTCTCTCTCTCTCTCTCTCTTTCTCTCTCTCTCTCTCCCTCTCTCTGCACCTCCCCTGCTTGCTTGCTCTCTCTCTCAAAATAAATACATAGACATTAAAAAAAAAAAAGAAATGTCTAGCATGAAGCTAAACTTAATCAATCACCCAAAGTGATGCTTTGTTTTCTCCTAAAAGGCCACCAAGTGCTTTTACATCAGTGGGTTCAAGAAGACATTAACAATCATGCTCAAGATACAAGATTATAAAACAGTTGCATTTTAGTAGGTTTTTTTCCTTTTAGATTTGATGAAGGATTTCTTTTTCATACGCAAAGAGTCAAGCTCACACCCTTTGGCATAAATAGATGAATCCAGCACCGATGGCAATCAGTGAGTGACAAGTTGCACAGACACAAGGTGAACGACACGGGGGCAAAGACAAAGAGACAAAAGGAAACCCCCCACCTACACAACAATGCTTCATGTGGCAGAGACTTCAAATGTGAGTGCTTTATACCCTCGGCCTGGCAACCTTTCATAGGTAAGCATGATTTTTGGAAGACAAAATTAAATGAAACAATCACTGCGATAGTGTCGCCAAAGCTTATTGTTTCCACTCTAAAGACCTTTGCATTGGGAAGGAGACGTTACACACAAATCACTCTTTTAGGAACAACGCATACACGACGGAGAATTATAATTTGAGAGCATCACCTACCATGAGAGTTTTGAATGCTACGATCGCTTTCAGAATATCCTGATGGTCTGGATGCGTATCCTAGTAAAGGAATACATTGTAAAACAATGTTAAAGGAGAACACATCAGCGGTCGCCAGGGGTTAGGGGTGGGAGGAGGGTTGCGGCTGCAAAGAGAGGGGAAATCCGAGGGGATGACGGAACCGTTCTGGATCCCCGTTGGGGCGGTGGTAACACAAATTTAAAGATTACATAATACAACAGCACTTGAGCCTTTGGAATCTCAGCACCTCCGATTATCAGGCGAGCAAGAAATTAAGACAGCCGGTAACACATCATGGGTTTGGCAACAACATACTAGGTGCTGCTATACTTGAGATAAGAAATAACCATTAGTTGGCGGGGGGGGGGGGGGGGGGGGGGGGGGGGGGGGGCATCGTCCGGCCATGTTGTTGATAAGTGACCGGAGGCAGGGAGTTGCGGAAACAGAGGAGTGGTCGGAGAAAAATCAATCCAGTCTCGTTTCCCAAAATGCCTCCATTTTCTTTCGGCGGGTTCAACGTGGCAGACGGGGAAAAGAATTCCAAGCTTCATACCGTGTGTTCTTTTGCAAGCGAGGTTCTTACGTATGGCCCACAATTCCACGGTACTTGCAACCCCGAAGAGTGGACAGCTTCAGAAACTACTTGCAGGGATCCACATCTCCATAACTGTCCACGTAGGGAAAGGGGTGATGCTTGGGGAAGCTGTATACCTAACATGGGGGGCACATGGGGTGCAGCTGCGTACCTCACCTCGGGGGCATATGTACACCTAACCTTTGGAATTCAGCTGGAATAAATGGAAGGAGAAAATCCGCTGTTCGGCCAGCCTTGGGTCACAAAGCGCAGCTGAACAGACCAGGGGTCTGCCCCAAGCCAAGAACTGGGGGCATCTGGGGAGTCTTCTCCTCAAACGGAGCGCATATTAGTACCTCAGCCCTGAGCTGTAACAGAAACTGATGCCGCTGCTTTCTGGATTTTTGTGATAAGCAAGGAGGGGCAAACCTCAAACGGTTCGGCAAACTGGTTGAGCTTTTGGAAAGGCATCCGGAGGTCAACACCTTCCCAAGCCCTAACTGAAATTTCACTCCGGCAGGCTTTACTCACTCACGGGCTCCCCACTGCCTCCAGCTTTCCGGCAGGTCAAATAACCTGAGAATGTGGTTTTGCTCAGAGTACATGCTTTCAATCCTTACAAATGCTGACGAGACCGGCAGTGTGCAACCTTTTTCTTTAAAGATAATCAAGCCCTTTAAAACCTCAAAACCTTTCCCCAGACACAGGAAGAGCAACCTCCCCCAGAGGGCCCTCCTCTCCCACCCACACCACCTCCGGCGCCCATGCTCGATGGCACAAGGACAATTCTAGAAGCTATCCCTGTTGATTGGTTTTTAAGAAAAGGATTGGGCCTCGCAATGAAATAATATTCAGTTATCAGGCCTCGGTGCAAAGCTTAATATTCAGAGAAGATTATAGCTATGCCACGGCTGGGGCAAGCCAACTAGAAGATTGTAGATCTGTGATGCGGAGACAGATAAACTAATATTGGACCCGTCTATGAATCTTTAAGGAAATACCAGAATCCTCCAGTGTCATCCAGGGTCAGAAAGCTGAGTGATCACAGGGCTGTAGAGATACCGACCCCTGTCTATAGTGAAAGCGGTATTTCTATTTTCTGACGTTTTGCTCTGTTTGTCTCCCACAGTCCGGTTGGTTCATATACCGGAACAAGGGAAGATCTTGGTCGATTTTGATTGAACTGCCGTCTACAGATGAAGAAAACCTAAGTCAACCGGTTAGCATGGGCTTGAGAGAAGCGGCTGGACCGAGAAGGGGAACGATCATGAATATTGAGTAGTAAAGGAGGTGGGACCTTTGGCTATAAGATGAATAAATTCTGGGGATCTAATGTGCAGCGTGCTGGCCACAGTTCATACCACTGTGTCGTATACTTGAAATTTACTGAGAGTCTATCCTGAGTGTTCTCATCCTCTCTGTGAGGTGATGGAGGTGTGAATTCCCATCATATTGTAACACTTTAAAACTCACAGTGTACAACCTAAATATACACAATTTTTATTTGTCAATCAGACCCCAGTAAAAGTGGGAAGATTAAATAAACTAAGTAAAACTTTAAAAAAAATCTCCAGGAGGGGGAAATAAAAGAATGCTCCCCCCCCTCCCCCCCCCCCCGCCGCCTTATTTTGCTGCGTAATGAGGAAAACTAGAAGCCCGGGGAAGCGGGAAGATTGAATCAGGTAAAATTTGAAACCCGGCCTTTTCTGAATTCCTCGGCAAGCGTGGCCTTCCCTTACCTCCATATGGCGTTCCAGCTCTTGCAAGAGAGTAACATACTTTTCCAGTCGCATGAACGGTTTGCTGAGGCTGGTTGTTAAAATGAGGATACCTGGGCTGGACGCACCTTGACTTTCCATAAATTGTTCCAGATCATCGCTAGAAAAAGAACGAACACGGCTTTGCTATTGCTTCACGTTCTATAGAAAGAATTGTCAACCAAGCATCATTTTCCTATATTTCGTACAATATAAAACCAAATAGAAGTTAGTCGCGCTAATCCAAATGCTGTCCCATTCACGTCAGTGCAAGCGGAGGAGGGGCAGAGAGAGAGGGAGACGCAGAATCCGAAGCAGGCTCCAGGCTCGGAGCGGTCAGCACAGAGCCCGACGCGGGGCTCCAACTCACGGACCGGGAGATCATGACCTGAGCCGAAGTCGGACGCTCAACCGACTGAGCCACCCAGGCGCCCCAACGTATGGTTTTAAAAAGTATTTTCTCAGTCGCCGCAAACATTCAAGTTATTGGCTGGTCAAAGGCGCAGGGTAGCGACTCACCACATGCTCCCTATCACCGGGCACCCACTCATAATGTTCAGAATCAAGTTGAAAATTCGGATAGCTGCGTGTTTGTGTGACTAACCACAAAGTCACGGAGCCTAGGATCTGAAACCAGTGCAGCAGGCGACACAGACAATTCCCATAAGGCAACAACTCGGTTAAAAGGAAAAGGCTATTCATATGTTGTGAACTGTGCCCAGGAAGCTCGTGCTTCTCCTGCCTTTTTGCACCGTCTGGATTGTCTCCTTTCCCCCCGGCGTGATATTGAGGCCTGGGGCTGAAAGATCATTTTAATATTCATTTATGCAAAATGAAATTAAAGGAGGACACCCACTGCCTACCTGCCAGCCTATTCTGAAACTTCTGCTTATTACTTGGCCCCTTTTACCTCTTTGCTTGCCCGGGCGTATCCAATCAGTCTCGCGTTTATTCCTTTGCATTCCTGCTGCCACTGCCTTGCTTCGGACCTTTCTTTCATCCCATCTGGTTCACTCCAAGAGCCCAACTGGTCTCCTGGCTTCCGGGCCTTTTTGCTTCCAAGCCGTCCTGCAGACCACGGCTCTAAGCCTCTTCCTTTCTCACTCAAGAACCTCTGCTTGCCTCCAAAACCAAGCCTTAACTTTGTAGACTCCTGCTGGTCCCACCAATCTTTCTCATCACCCTCGATCAGGAACCTTCTCCTACAAAATGACCTACTTCCTTGTGTTCAAGGAAACTTGGGGAGGGGGTGCATGGCAGGTCACCCCTATTAATAGTCACTGCCTTAACGGAAGCTGGATCGCATGGGAGAGGTCACACCTGACAATCCACACCGAGTACTGTCATCGGATGTTGCAGTCTGGCCCCCGAAGCCCCTGAGAGGAGAGAAGTACCCTGACCTGCAGTCATAAAACAGGTCTGGTCACCCTGGATCGCTTACCTAGCCTCAGCTGACTCATCTGTACAACAGAGATAAAACCCACTTCCTAGGAGCGCCTGGATGGCTCAGGCGGTTAAGCGCCCGACTGAGGCTCAGGTCATGATCTCATGGTTTGGTTCGTGAGTAACGGTTCGGTTTATGAGTTGGAGCCCCGCATCAGGCTCGCTGCTGTCAGCACAGAGCCCCCTTTGGATCCTCTGTCCCCCACTCTCTCTCTGCCCCTCCCTCGCTAGCCCGCACTCGCTCTCTCTCTCTCTCTCTCAAAAATAAATAAACACTTTCAACAAAAAAACCAAGGGGGCCTGGGTGGCTCAGTCAGTTCAGCGTCCAACTTTCGGTGTCAGCTCAGGTCATGATCGCACAGTTCGTGAGTTTGAGCCCCGCAGTGGGGCTCACTGTGCTGGCCGTGAGGAACGGGCTTGGGATTCTCTCTCGCCCTCTCTCCCTCCGCCCCTCCCCAACTCCCGCTCACGCTCTCTCTCAAAATAAAGAAATAAACTTAAAAAAAAAAAAAGATAAAAACAAACAAAAAAAACCTACTTCCTACTAAAATTCTGAAGATTCGGTATTGGGGTTTAGAAGGCTACTGTTTCATGCTAAGATCTTTGCACACATTCATTCTTATTTAATATGGATGCCAACACTTCAAAACAGATGTTATCCTCATTTACAGATGAGAAACCTGAGATTCAGGAAGAGAGAGTATTCCTGAGTAAGTAGCTAAGTTGGGGTCCATGCCCAGGTCTGAGGTCAGAGCCTCAAGTCTTTCCATGATGCCACGCTGCCTCTGTACAGAAAAGTATTTTGTAAACTTCAGCCGGAAAACGGATCTTTATTACTATTATTACTATGCCAAGGCAAATACCTTTTGCTAAAATCACATCTTTAAAAACTACCATTAAGCTGTGATTTCCAGCTTAATGGAAACTCAATTGATGTTAAGTTTCCAACCAAGAGCACAAGGAGGTTTAAAAATTCATTACATAAAAAATATAATTAGGAAAATAACTTGAATTTGGAGAAGGCATCTGAGAAGAAATGTAATTTAGAGAAAATCACTTTCCTAATTTCTTTTCAATTTGGTAAACAAGTCTTTCTGTGACTACAGAATTGCCCGCATCCTCAATACTCTAACTCTAATTGATACAGGGGTTACAACAATTAAAAGCAAATGTTAGCGTGTACTTTGTTATTACTTTCCGTGCAGCATTCCAACTTCTAGGCTGGCTTAATATTATAAGAGAATTAATTTTTTTTTTCCATTTAACATGAGATCATCGGCTATCAGGAAGAAATCAACATTTGACGAGTGCAACGGAAGAACAAAATGGTCTTAATAAAGCCACTGCCCATTACAATTAATAGGTCCTAAAAGACACATTTTACTTAGCCCGATAAATTTAATGCACAAATTAATATCGTTATACAAAAATGAAACACTCAAATATATATTGTGATACCAAAGAACAAGCTGTCTTGAAAACGCAGTTTTTAACTTTATGCAGCCTATTGGAAATGTCAACGGGCTGACTTGTTTTTCAAGCTTAACATGTTCTGTACACGTGATATTATAAAACACAAGCAGTTGTCAAGGTATGGATGCCGTTTTAGACTCAACATATAGTGTACGTCACAGAATGCATGGTGGATGGGGCTCTGGGATGTTCTGGGTTGGGCTGGAAAGCTCCAGAAAACTATCTTACCTTATAGTACCTATACAGAGCTTAACGACATCATATAAGAGTGTTTCTGTGGAACTTTTGCAGAGATTTCTACTTTGTTTTTTTTTTTTTTAACATTTATTTATTTTTGAGACAGAGACAGAGTGTGAGCAGGGGAGGGGCAGAGATAGAGAGGGAGACACAGAATGGAAGCAGGCTCCAGGATCTCAGCTGTCAGCACAGAGCCCGACGCGGGGCTCGAACCCATGAACCGTGAGAACATGACCTGAACTGAAGTCGGATGCTTCAGCGACTGAGCCACCCAGGCGCCCCTGAGATTTCTACTTTGAATGATGAGAGGTCTACCTAGAGCAGCTGGAAAAGGGTCAGAGATCTCCCCTCCACAGCCCCCTCCTTCCCACTCCCCTTTCGTGGAAATCACTCTGTTGGAGGCCCCGGGGTGGGGGTGGGGAGTCTGGCCAGTGGAAGATCCCAGGGATGCCACTCAACTGGGCTGGGTGGATCCCTCTTATTCCTTTTTCATTCACCTCGTCCCACAGACCAGGCTGTCTGCTTCTTTTTTGTTCCCACCACTTTCTTTTTCTGACCAGTCTCACTTGACCCCTTCCCCGGTTCCTCAAAGACACAAACGGAACAGAAGCTACTTTCAGAATGTTCCCAACACTCCTTGTCCCGAGGCAAATACACAACACAGTTCTTTGGGTTTTTCTCAAAGTCTTCTGTTGCTGACAACATGGTAAACAGAGGGTGAAAACTCACAAGAGGGAAAGGGCCCAGCGGGGTTTGTCGCTGCAATGGAGACAGAAGTAGGTAGGGTTCAGACCTGTCTTAGCGCTCATTCTCCCGTCTCCTTGCTCTCTCTTTAAATCCGGGCCCCTCTCTCTCGTCAAAAGGATGGGAGCCACACCAGAGCGCGGGAGAGAAGTGGGTATTTTTGTAAGGGAGAGGTTAATCCCAGGAAGAAGGAAGAGCTTCAGTAATAAGCCTGAAGGGGAGAGAGAGGGGAAATCCCAAAAGACCTCAACCAGGGGATAACAAAAGACTGGGGCAGCCATTCAAATATATGTAAATATGGGGACACATCAAGGTGGGGGTCTGCCTCTATATCCAAATTCAGATCATACATTACTGCATTTTTCACCAGGTGCTAACACGCCACGAATTTTAAAGCCTTAGACCTCATGGCCCATTGTCAGGCGCATTTCTGGTATGATACTGCCACCTGCAGGCTGAAAGGGAGAAGTTCGACTCACTGGCCTGCCCAGGCTCCAGTGATTTTCCAGCGTCTGACCATCCGCAGATTCGGCAGGCAAAGAACAGAAACCCACCAGAGTCCTTATTTCAGCTGACAGCTTCGTCTAAAACAGGGTTTTAGACTGAAATTTCTGGAAATTTCATTCAACTACGCCTCGCCTTTACTGTGTCAGCACAAATCGCCACAAAATGCATGTAAAACAGCTGAGATTATGTTAGAACCACGTCTGGGGGAAACCCCCCGAGTATTTCAATTTAATTTTCACTCCTTACATGCAAATCAAAGGTTCGATAAAAATTCCGTTCTATGGGACTCCAATGAGTCCTCCATCATTTCAAGGGATAGTATAAAATTCTCAAAAAACATCACCAACCCAAAGGAAGCAAACCGGATATAATCCCCCCCCAAAAGTTGAGAACCTCTAAATTAACTACGTGGCAAACTTTAAATCATCATGTTTGAAGGAGTTTCTACGGTTATTCATAAAATTAAATTCCTAACATGGGGAAATGCAGTCAGTAACATTTTAACACACAGTTACAACAGAAACTTCTCTGAACGCTAGAGAAGTCTGCTACTTGAGGCACACTGTTTCTGGAATTGCTACTCTCAGGTTAAAAGGAAAAGAATATGTGCTCATAAAAATGGTAAGCGAACATGAGGGGGATCTCTTTTTTCCATGTTTAGTTTATATTTGAGAAAGAGAGAGAGAGAGAGAGAGAGAGAGAGAGAGAGAGAGAGAGAAAGCAAGCAGGTAGGGGGCAGAGAGAGAGGAAGATACAGAATACGAACCAGGCTCCAGGCTCCTAGCTGTCAGCACAGAGCCTGACACGGGGCTCGAACTCACGAAAAGTGAGATCATGACCTGAGCCGAAGTCAGACGCTTAACCAACTGAGCCACCCAGGCGCCCCAGAGGGATCTCTTTTTATTGGTATTAAAAAAATTGCCCTTTGGGCACCTGGGTGGCTCAGCTGGTTAAGCGTCCAATTCTTGGTTTGGGCTCAGGTCATGATCTCACAGTTCGTGAGTTCAAGCCCAACGTCGGGCTCTCTGCTGTCAGCGCAGAGCCTGCTTTGGATCCTCTGCCCCCCTTTCTCCGCCCCTCCCTTGCTCGCATTCTCCCTCTCTCTCTCAAAAATAAACAAACATATAAAATTAAAAAAAAAAGAAATTTGCCCTTTTACACACAGGATGTTTATGTATCCGCCACAAGAAAAATGTCTCTGAACCATTTTTTTTTCTTTATTGAAGATGGGTGGCAAAGTATGAGAGCGTTCCTGGAAATGACAGGAACAAATCCAGGACTGCGGTCCCCTCTGGTGAGGGAGGGAGAAGCAGGAAATACGAGGGAGCACACACACAGAACTCCAGCTGCAGCTGTATTTTGTTTTATAAGCTGAATGGTGGCTACCTGGATGGGATTTATTTTATCTCTGGTTTTTGTGTGCTGGAAATATTTTTTTCTAAAAAGGAACTAGCAGCTCGCAGCAGATGAATAAAGTCGAAATAAGGGGTGGTGACGACTACCTTGGTTTTGCTTTAAATTTGTTTTATTTTGAGACAGAGAGAGGTGGGAGGCAGAGAAAGCGAGGGGCAGGGGCGAGAGAATCCCAAACAGGCTCTGTGCCGTCAGCACAGAGCCCAATGTGGGACTCGATCCCATGAACCATGAGATCATGACCTGAGCCGAAATCAAGAGTCGGACGCTCGACGGACTGGGCCAGCCGGGGGGGCCCGAAGCCAGAGACTTTGGTATACATTACTTCATTTAACCCACAAACCTGCAAGCTGGTGGAAACTATAAAAGCAACCATTTAAGGCTTCTAGAAACTATCCTAATGGCATAACAATAAGTGAAAAAATATGTATTCGAGAAAACATTCTTATACTCACAGAACGGGGAGAGTTCATGGCCTCTGAGCCAGGACCTGCTCCCCTCGCCTCTCCTTCCTTCCCAGCTCAGCCTGACAGAGACCCTAGTGGCCAAGAAGACAGGTGTCCCTCTCCCCTTCGCTTCCAATCCAAGGACACCATATCTCACTAGCATATCTCATGTGCTTCAACGTTGAACTGAAAAAGCCAATTCCTGGCAAGGGTGGCTGAGAGGCCGGAGGCTTCCTTCTGTGCTCAGCACCCCCACAGACATAGGGAGGGGGCTCTACCCCAGGAGTGGCAGGCTGAAAATACCGGGGCCCCGCACCCTCACCCCCACTCACTGTTGGGCACAAGTTCTGTGCGGGGTGAGGCAAGCAGAGAAGGGCAGAGGCTAGTGCCGTGCCCAGACCACTGGCACAAAGATTCTGCCAGGGGAGGAGGGCAGCCTACAAGAACAGAGGGCTCTGGAGCTCTCCCCAAAGGAACTGGTTTTAGTTGAAAAAGAGCGTGGGGAGGAGCGCGGGGCTGGCTCCGTCAGTAGAGCATAAGACTCTTGATCTCTGGGTCATAAGTTTGAGCCCCACATTGGACACAGAGCCTACTTTAAAAAGAAGAAAGAAAGAAAGAAAGAAAGAAAGAAAGAGAAAAAGAGAAAGAAAGAAAGAAAGAAAGAAAGAAAGAAAGAAAGAAAGAAAAAGAAAGAAAGAAAGAAAGAAAGAAAGAAAGAAAGAAAGAAAAGAAAGAAAGAAAGAGAGAGAGGAGAAATTCAAGCCTAAAGGCTCTTGCGAAAACAATGAAGATTTTGGTGGTGAGCAAATGAGAGGGCGCTGGCAGCTTTTCTTAATTAAGAGCAAGAATGTAAACCATAGGCCACTGAGGTCACTAGACAGAACCAAGGAAAGAGACAGCTAAGAACGGTCAGAACAAACTTCAAAGACTGGTCTCAAAAACAACCCCTGCGCGAACTTAATTGGATCAGATGACAGATCAATTTATGCCCCCAGGGGTAAACAGCTTAACAGGAAAATCAGGGAGAGATGGTCAAAGAGAACCCCGCTAAAACCACTGTCATTTCGGGGTGACTGTGTGTGCATGACCAAGGCTGTGCCCTCTGAGGCGTGACCTCAGCGGATGCACGCTGTGGGCAAAACAGACCTCACTAAGACAGTCCAGTCAAGTCACTAAACAAACAAATAGGCAAACAACAACAACAACAAAAACATCCCCCTCCAAGAGGGGAGAAAAGAATCCGTATCCAGAGTTGCTAAATCTAAAATTACATAAAGTGCCTAGTTTTCAAAAAAAAAAATATGTACGACACTGGGGCACCTGGGTGGCTCCGTTAGTTCAGTGTCTGACTTCAGCTCAGGTCACGATCTCGTGGTTCGTGGGTTCAAGCCCCACATCTGGCTCTGTGGTGACAGCTCAGAACCTGGAACCTGCTTCGGATTCTGTCTCCCTCTCTCTCTGCCCCTCCCCTACTTGTGCTCTGTCTCTCAAAAAATGAATAAACGTTAACAAAAAAAAATTTTTTTAATGTAACACACAAAGAAAAAGGAGTGTGTGACCCATACACAGGAGATAAAAAGAGACAACAGAAATTGTGAGAGTGACAAAATGTCAGATTTAACAAAGACTTCAAAGTAGCCATAATAAATGTGTTCTAAGAACAAAAGGAAACCATGCTTAAAGAATTACAAGAAGCTATAATGACAATGTCTCATCAAACAGAGAGTATCAGTAAAGAGATAGAAATTATAAAAAAAAGAACCAAATGGAAATTCAGGCTATAAAGTACAATCATTGTGGGGCGCCTGGGTGGCTCAGTCGGTTAAGCATCCGACTTCAGCTCAGGTCACGATCTCTCAGTTTGTGAGTTTGAGCCCCACACTGGGCTCTGTGCCGACAGCTCAGAGCCTGGAGCCTGCTTCACATTCTGTGCCTCCGTCTCTCTCTCTGCCCCTCCCCCGCTTGTGCATGTGTGTGTACGTGTGTGTGTGTGCATGCGCGTTCTCTCCCTCTCTCTCAAAAATAAATACACATTTTTTTCTAAAAAATTAAAATGAAGGGCACCTGGATGGCTCAGTCAGTTAAGCCTCTCACTTTGGCTCAGGTCACGATTTCGTAGTTCGTGAGTTCGAGCCCCACATCTGGCTCTGTGGTGACAGCTCAGAACCTGGAACCTGCTTCGGATTCTGTGTCTCCCTCTCTCTCTGCCCCTCCCCTGCTCTCTTTCTCAAAAATAAATATTTAAAAGAAAAAAAGAAAAATGAACAAGCCTCAGAGAAATGTGGGACATCTTTAAGCACAACAACACGTGCATCATGAGGGTCCCAAAAGAGAGAATGAAGCAGAAAAATATTTGAAGAAATAATGACTGAAAACTTTCCCAAACTTGAGGAAAATGTTAATCTACACATCCAAGAAATTCAATGAATTCCAAGCAGAAAAAATGCAAAGAGATCCATATATAAATTATCGTAAAAATGCTGAGAGACAAAAGCAAAGAGAAAATCTTAAAAAGAGAAAGAGAAAAACAATTCATGGTGTGCTAGGGAACCTGAATAAGATTAACTGCTAATTTCTCATCAGAATTAATAAGGGCAAGGAGGCAGTGAAATGATATACTCAAAGTAAAGAAACAAAACTGCCCACCAAGAATTCTATATCCATCCAAACTATCTTTCAAAAATTTAGGTGGAAAAGGGGCACCTGGGTGGCTCAGTTGTTTAAGCATCTGGCTCTTGATTTCGGCTCAGGTCATGATCTCTCAGTTTGTGGGTTCGAGCCCCACACAGAGCCCTGAGTCAGACTCCATGCTGACAGCCCAGTGCCTGCTCAGGATTCTCTCTCTCTCTCTCTCTCTCTCTCTCTCTCTCTCTCTCTCTCAAAATAAAGAAATAAACTTAAAACAAAATTTAGGTGGAATGAAAATATCCCCCGATAAACAAAAACTGAAAGAACTCTTTGCTGGAAGACCCACCTTACAAGAAATACTAAAGTTACGTGAGAAAATCAAGTAAATCCAGATGTAAACTCAAATCTACCTGTAAGAAGAAGAGAGATGTAAACTGACCGATCATAAAAGACAGTAAAAATACATATGTCTCCTTCTTCTCTTAACTAATGTAAAAACAATTGCATAAAGCCTGCAACATACAGAAATGTAATGTATTTTACAACCACAGCACGGTAACTCAAATCCACAGGAAGAAATAAACACATAGTCAACGAGAATGTTAATGTAACTGATGGTATAAATACATCCTTGCCCTCTTTTCTTCTCTCATTTTCATTATTACACATAAAATAATATTTGTAGCAATATACTATTGGGCTTGTAACTTACAGATGTAATATGTGTAACAATCGTAGCCCAAAAAGGGAAGAGGAAACAGAGTTATACCAGGAATCACATTCGTATATCTCACTAGAATTAACTTCGTGTGACTTATAAAGGAGATTCTGATAAGATATATATGGAAAGCATCAGAGCAACTACCAAAGACAGAATTCAAAAAAAAAAAAAAACAAAACCCAAATCACTGAAGGACTTCTGGTTTCAGCTCTGACATGTAGAGTTCGGAAGGCATCATTACTATTCTCCCAAGTAAAAAACTAATTGAGAAATCAATGACTTTTCTTAGATCTACTAGGAATTGGGATCACAGGGAAACCACCTCCCCCAAATCTGGAAAGACAGGTAAATACAGAGACTTAAAACAGAGATATGTTTCCCTGAAGGACAAACCACTGGCTCCGGTAACTGGCAGAAACATTCAAATGCTAATTTTAAGAGTCTGTTGGGGACTGGAACCTGCTTTGGATTCTGTGTCCTCCCCCAACCCTAGGACTCTCTCTGCCTCTCCCCTGCCCGTGCTCTGTCTCCCTCTGCATCTCAAAAATAAATATTAAAAAAAATTTTTTTTAAAGACTCTAAGTGTGGACGACCTGGACAGTTAAAAAAAAACCCAGCAACTCAGTCTCAGGATCCAAATATTTTTGTGGGTTTTGCATCCAAGAGCCCAAGCAAGTTCTCACGGTAAAGATCAGGGGAAAATCCTCTCGTGTGCTGATCTTTACACTTAAAAGTTTGTTAAGAGGACAGATCTCATGCTACATGTTTTTTTTTTTTTTTTGGTCACCATAAAAATAAAAGAGAAAAAAATTAAGTAAAGGAGAAATAAAACTTCCCCAGGCACACAAAAACTGAGGGCAACTATCGCCAACAGACCACCTTTGCAAAAATTGTTAAAACAAGTTCTTTGGAGAGAAGGAAACTTGGACCTACATACAAAAGGAAGAGTGTTGGGGTGCCTGGGTGGCTCAGTTGGTTAAGCGTCCAACTCTTGATTTTGGCTCAGGTCATGATCTCACAGATTGTGGGATCGAGTCCCACATCGGGCTCTGTGCTGACAATGTGGAGCCTACTTGGGGTTCTCCCCGCTCTGTCTCTGCTCTCCCCTGGTTTGTGGGAACACTCTCTTTATCTCTCAAAATAAATACATTTTTAAAAAGGAAGAGTGTTAGAGAATAATAAATGCAGGTAAAAGAAAACCTTTTCTTCTTCTGATTCTTCGTGGATCTAATAGATAACTTTTAAAAGTAATAATAGTGACAATATATTAGGTGGTTTTACCTTATGGAAAAATAAAATGAATGAGCACAATGTTATAAGAGATGACGGAGAATTGACAATACTCTTTTATAAAGTACCTACACTACCTATGAAATGGTGAAGTGTTATGTGAAAGTGCTGTTAGATTAGTTATAAATGGATATTATAAACTCTAAAGCACTAAAGTTTTTTTAGAAGTATAATATGCTAGGAGAGAAGATAAACTGAAATCATATAAAACATTTAACTAAAATCAGAGAAGTCAGTAAAAGCGGGGGGGGGGGGCGGATAGTAAAGAAACAAAGAACAAGTGCAATGAATAGGAAAGTTATAAACATGGTAAACACGAATCTGACTATATCAATAAGCACTTTAAATGTAAATGGTCTAAATACACCAATTAAAAGACAGAGACTGTCAGGGTGGGTTAAACAACAAGACTCAACTGCATATTGTCTACAAGACACAGACAGAATACAAGGAAAAGGATGCAAGAGATATATCATATTAACGGGAATCAAAAAAATAGCTGGCTTCAGGGCACCTGGGTGGCTCAGTCAGTTGAGCATCCGACTTCGGCTCAGGTCATGATCTCTGGGTTTCTGAGTTCGAGCCCCACGTCGGGCTCTGTGCTGACAACTCAGAGCCTGGAGCCTGCTTCCGATTCTGTGTCTCTTCCTCTCTGTCCCTCCCTTGCTCATGCTCTGTCTCTCTCTGTTTCTCAATAATAAATAAACGTTAAAAATTGTTTTAAAAATGCTGGATTAGCTATATTAATTTCAGAAAAAGCTGATATCAGAATAAGGAAAATTATCAGGGATAAAGAGGAAGCATTACATAGAGATAAAAGGGCCAATCCCCAATAAGACAAAATAATCCTTAACATGAATACACCTAAGAAGGGAACATCAAGGGGCGCCTGGGTGGCGCAGTCGGTTAAGCGTCCGACTTCAGCCAGGTCACGATCTCGCGGTCCGTGAGTTCGAGCCCCGCGTCAGGCTCTGGGCTGATGGCTCAGAGCCTGGAGCCTGTTTCTGATTCTGTGTCTCCCTCTCTCTCTGCCCCTCCCCCGTTCATGCTCTGTCTCTCTCTGTCCCCAAAAAAATAAATAAACGTTGAAAAAAAAATTAAAAAAAAAAAAGAAGGGAACATCAAAATACACAAGGCAAACATTGATAGAACGGACAGGAGAAATAGATAAATCCATTATTATGGTTAGAAACCTCAACATCTCTCTATCAATAAACAGATCCAGCAGATAGAAAATTAGTAAGGATATAGTTGAATTGAACAGCACCATCAATCTAGTGATCTAGTTGACATTTATAGGATACTTTATCTAATCACAGCAAAATATAAATTCTTCTCAACCTCACATGGAACAGTCACCAAGATAGACCCAATTCTGAGACATAAAACACAGTATAACAAATTTATAAGAATAGAAATCAACAAAAGGTGCTGGGACATTAGACATACACACACAAAAGAATGAAGTTGGACCCCTACCTCATACCATATGAAAAATTAACTCAAAAATAGATTAAACAGGGGCACATAGGTGGCTCAGTCGGTTAAGCATCTGACTCTTGGTTTCAGCTGAGGTCATGACTTCAAGGTTCATGAGTTCAATCCCCACATCGGGCTCTGCGCTGACAGCTGTGGAGCCTGCTTGGGATTCTCTGTCTCTCCTTCTCTCTCGGCCCCTCCCCCACTCACTCTCTCTTTCTCAAAATAAATAAATAAATAAACATCTTTTAAAAATAGATTGAAGAGCTAAAGGTAAGAGATAACACTATAAAATTCTTAATCAGGCATAAATCCTCATGACTTGGATGAGGCAATAGTTTTTTTTAGATAGAACACCAAAAGTGCAAGCAACAGAAGACAAATTCGAAATTAAAACTTTTGTGATTCAAAAGACACCATCAAAAAACAAACAAAAAAGGACCCCATCAAGAAAGTGAATAGAAAATCCACAAAGTGGGAGAGAATGTCTGCAAATCATATATCTATTAAGAGGATATAAAGAATATATAAAGTATTGCAAGTCAACAATGAAAAGAGGAATAACCCAACTGAAAAATGGGCAAAGGATTTAAAAAAATTTTTTTTTTAATGTTTATTTATTTTTAAGAGAGAGAGACAGAGTGCAAGCAGGGGAGGGGCAGAGAGAGAGGGAGAAAAGGAGGCTCCAGGGGCGCCTGGGTGGCGCAGTCGGTTAAGCGTCCGACTTCAGCCAGGTCACGATCTCGCGGTCCGTGAGTTCGAGCCCCGCGTCGGGCTCTGGGCTGATGGCTCAGAGCCTGGAGCCTGTTTCCGATTCTGTGTCTCCCTCTCTCTCTGCCCCTCCCCCGTTCATGCTCTGTCTCTCTCTGTTCCAAAAATAAATAAACGTTGAAAAAAAAAAAAAAAGAAAAGGAGGCTCCAGGCTCCGAGCTGTCAGCGCAGAGCCCAATGCGGGGCTTGAACTCACGAACCGTGAGATCATGACCTGAGCCGAAGTCTGAAGCTTAACCGACTGAGCCACCTAGGCACCCCCAAAATAGGCAAAGGATGGAGGTACCTGGGTGGCTCAATCGGTTAAGCATCCGACTTCATCTCAGGTCATGATCTCAGCGTTCATGAGTTTGAGACCCGCATTGGGCTCTCTGCTGTCAGCGCAGAACCCACTTCAGATCCTCTGTCTCCCTCTCTCTCTGCCCCTCCCCCACTCACTTGCGCGCTCTCTCTCTCTCAAAAATAAGTAAACAGGGGCGCCTGGGTGGCGCAGTCGGTTAACCGTCCGACTTCAGCCAGGTCGTGATCTCGCGGTCCGGGAGTTCGAGCCCCGCGTCAGGCTCTGGGCTGATGACTCGGAGCCTGGAGCCTGTTTCCGATTCTGTGTCTCCCTCTCTCTCTGCCCCTCCCCCGTTTGTGCTCTGTCTCTCTCTGTCCCAAAAATAAATAAACGTTGAAAAAAAAATTTTAAAAAAATAAATAAGTAAACATTAAAAACAAATAAATTAGGCAAATATCTGAATAGACATTTCCCCCAAAGAAGCTATACAAATGGCCAAAAGGCCCATGAAAGATATTTAACAGCATCCTTCATCAGGGAAATGCAAAGCAAATCACAATGAGATATTACTTCACACCAGTCAGGATGGCTACAATCACAAACGCTGATGATAAAAAACGGCGGGAATGAATATAAATTGGTGCAGCCACCTTGGAAACCAGTCTGTCAGCTCCTCTAAAGGTGAAACATAAGTTTTCATATGACCTAGCGATTTCACGCCTGGGTGTCCACCCCAGAGAAATGAAAACATGTCCACACAAAGACTTGTAGCTAATGTTCATAGAGGCATTATTCACAATCCATATGTCCACCACCTTGAATGGAAGAATATTATGCTGTCTATTGCATATAGTATATTGTATATTGTATGCTGTATATTGTGTATCTAAACAATGGAATCTTTTTTTTTTTTTTTTTTTTTTTGGTGATTTAAAAAACAAGGTACTTAGGGGCACCTGGGTGGCTCACTCGGTTGAGTGCCTGACTCTTGATTTTGGCTCAGGTCATGATCTCACGGATCCTGAGATCGAGCCCCGTGTCATTGGGCTCCAACGGGGTGGAGGCGACTTGGGATTCTCTCTCTCCCTCTCTCTCTCTGCACCCCCCACTTGCATGCTCTCTTTCTCTCTCTCAAAAATAAATAAACTTAATTGGGGCGCCTGGGTGGCGCAGTCGGTTAAGCGTCCGACTTCAGCCAGGTCGTGATCTCGCGGTCCGTGAGTTCGAGCCCCGCGTCGGGCTCTGGGCTGATGGCTCGGAGCCTGGAGCCCGTTTCCGATTCTGTGTCTCCCTCTCTCTCTGCCCCTCCCCCGTTCATGCTCTGTCTCTCTCTGTCCCAAAAATGAATAAACGTTGAAAAAATAAATAAATAAATAAATAAATAAACTTAAAAAATTAAAAGTTAACAAATAAAGACCAAGGTGCTAATAAGTGCTACAACACGGATGAACCTGGAAAACATTACGAGAAGGGAAAAAAGCCAGACCCAAACGGCCCTGTGCTGTGTGATTCCACTTAAATGAAATGTCCAGAGTGCCAGCGAGTGCCTGGCAATTAGGATGGGTTTGTTTCGGGAGTGATAAAAATGGTCTCCAATTGATTGTGGGGATGGTTGCACAACTGTGAATATGCTAAGAATAATTTAACTGTATGTGAATTCGAACCCAGTAAGCCTGGTGTATAAAAAAAGGAAGTGGTAATGTTTTATTTCTTAAGCTGGGTGGTGTGTACCATGGGTGTTCACTTTATTGCAATTCCTTAAATTTGCATTTAAGTTATTCTTTGTAGGTAAAATGTATATCTTAACAAACATATGTGTTTAGAAGTCTGGCAGACCTGGGTTCTAATTCTGGCTCAACCGCTTAACGGCTATGGGTTCTCGGGCAGATTCCTTGACCTTCCAACGTCGTATCTATAAAGCAGAGACGGTAATAATAGTAATTCCCTCATAGGCTCTTACATCATGTGCCTGGCACACTATCAGTGCTATTATTAGCTAATATTAGCTCTAAGGAGTTGAGCCACTTGCCTAAATAACTCAGATTCACGGCTCCGCTTTCTTTAAACTCCAACTTCCGGGTTTGCTATTCTACAAGAATTCACGACGTTGGTCAGGGAAATAAAAACTGACCTTCGAGTAGGACCCACTGAATTCTACCTTAAAAATGTCCTTACTTAACAGCTCTATGAAGTCAATAACGCTCCTAACAGAGCAGGACAAAACCCAAAATTCCGCCACCTCTGAGGGTTGGTGTTGACTAGTGTTCCAGTCCGGCTCTGGGAGTTCAAGTCTGAGCCAGATTGAGAGAAGAATATTCCTCTTGGCCATGAGCAGTCTCTACAACTCCTATCCATTCTGAATCTAGTCTCCAGGTTAAGTCCTGAGAGACCCTGTGTGTTGTACTTGCTACTGTCCCCACCACGTCAGATTTCTAGCACATGATTTCAAAGTTCGAACGGCATCTTTAAACCTATCGTACAGGGGCACCCGAGGGGCTCACTTGGTCAAGCACCTGACTCTCGATCTCGGCTCAGGTCATGATCTCATGGCTCATGGGATCGAGCCCCATGCTGGGTTCTGTGCTGACAGCGCGGAGCCTGCTTGGGATTCTTCCTCTCCCTCTCTTTCTGCCCCTCCCCTCCTCGCTCGTGCGCGCTCTCCCTCTCTCTCTCTCCCAAAATAAATAAATAAACTTACAAAAAAGAAACCCACCATGCAGCGTGCTGGCCCAGATGAATGCATCAGTAAATGTGTCAGGGACAGGGAGCCCGAGGGTCAGGAGGGGTAGAAGAGAGAAGCATTTATCAAGGTCCCTTGCGAGGACTCTGAAAGGAGACACTATTCTGTTATTCCCCACGAATCTGAAACAATTTCTAATCCTGTACAATTGTTATCACAGCCCACTGCATAAAGTACCTGCCAGGTAGTTCACACCGCTCGTGTCCTTCCGCCCTCCATGTTAGTAAATATCTGCCTTCCAGTCACAGCACTGCTGAGACGTCCCCCACCAGACAAAGGGAAAGTGAAACCGAGATGACCCCTGGCCCTTGAGCTATTTGTCAGCAACTCAGAAAAACCATTCACGGGGGCACCGGAAGACTACACCAAAGGATCCAAATAGAGTTTCGCTTCAGGAAGGCCTTCCCTGAGCCTCCCCTGCCCCCACACTAAGCTGAAACCACGTTGCACAGTCTCACCCCATCCTTTTCGTTACCCTTTTGTCCAACATGTTTATGGTGTTTGATTTCACGTCTGCATTGCTCTCAAGAGTCTATGCTCTGAGGGGAGGGACTTCCTCTTCCTTGCTTACTGCTGTATCCCCACCAGCCAGTACAGGACCTTGCACATAGCAGCTGCTCAGTCATCACAAGTTCAGCTGGCGACCTTGGACGTCCAAACGAAGCAGTCCTAGGAAAGGACCCCGCTGTCAAGCAGCCTAGTTGGGGAAATGGTGACAACTTACCTGTGCTGTGTGAGTACATTGACAGCTGAAGGGTGGTTTGCGCAGTAAGCCAGATACATAGATTTAAAATGAGGCATGAGGTTCAGTAGACAGCCTCCTACTTTGTGTTGGTTTTCTGGAAACCTGTAAGTAAAAACAGATGAAACACAGGATGTAAAATAATAAATGCAATAAAGGAAGATGGCTCCAACCAAACCTGGCAACGTGCAAACCTTTGGAATTCTTTTGCCAAAATTAAGAGAAACTCTATTACAATCACTTCCTCCATGAAATGGAAGCTCTCGACCACCAAACACAGCACCGATACATAAGGTCAGGTACTTACCTGGAATTACGAAGTAGGGTGTTTCGGGTTTTGGTTTTTTTTTAAGATATTTATTCAAGGGCGCCTGGCTGGCTCAGTCGTTAAGCATCTGACTTGGCTCAGGTCGTGATCTCATGGTTCGTGAGTTCGAGGACCACATCGGGTGAGCTCGAGCTCTGCTTCGGGTGAGCCTGCCTCTCTATCTCTGACTCTCCTGGGATTCTCTCCTCTGCGTCTCCCTCACTTGTGCCTCTCTCTCTTTCTCAAAAAAGGTATTTATTCAAATTATAATATTCAAGTTTTTGGCCAGGCACACACAAAAATACTGTCGGCTAATGTATATGAAGTTCAAGTACAGACACAACGAATCAACTCCAAAAATGACATATCACAAAAGAGTATTATGTAGTCTTAGTGGCCTGGTGGTCCCTAGGCAGGATGGCCTCAAGATCTTTTTAATTAATTTTTTTTAAGTTACAAGCCACCTGTTTTTATTTGCAGAAAAAATCAGAAAAGTGCAAGAAAGAAAAAATATTACCCAGAACCCCACCATTCGGGGATAGCTATTATAATAATTTTGGCATTTTCCTTGGACTTCCTCCTACCTCTTTCTCTATAAGATGGAAAACGAAGATTACAAATCTAGTTTGTGATCTGCTCTTCTCACCTGGTGACTTCTCTTCCCTCATCAACAAGCTGGATCCCTATGCGCATTGAGGATGGCTCCACAGGTCTCTTTGGTGTGGGCTCTTACCATCTTCCTTCCTGGATGACCACCCGTGTCCCAGAAAGCTCAAGAAACAGGCAATCCCTCCAGTTTCGCTATAGACGATGAGAGTTGCCAACTTCTCCAAGATACACTGCTTGGAAAATGAATCTTGCTACCGAAATATACTGCCTGATGATCATTACAGCCCATTTCATAGTTGAACACTTCAACTATCGAGCTAGCCATCAAATATGTATTGTGGTTCACACAAAGATATACTTTCCTTTATCCACTTCTTCAAGTTTCAACTGTTAATATAACAGATAAGATCCTGGGTGTGATTTAAAGAGAAGCAGCAGCTTGTGCAACCAAATGAGTCACCTGACTAATTTTCCATTTGCAATGTACAAAAGAAAATACCTAATCAATGTCAAAGGCATCATCCGCGGTCGATCGAGACCTTACTTGGCTCTTACACTGCCCAGGAGCAGTAAAAGCAATACAATTTTTCAGTAAAGTCAGGAACAATTTACTGCACGTAGAGCCCTGATATATACAACTAATGGTTTGGCCCTGTGAATGCCACCACCTAGCGTGTTTTCTCTGTACCGGGACCGTTTATCGGAGTTGTAACAAATGAGTGAACATAAAATGCCCTTAATCTAAGACAACAGTTAAAAGGAAAACAAAACACGCCAAGGAAGCGATGTTGCTGGCTATCTTGATGGCAATATGTGACACTTACTTTGAACATTCTTCCAAGGCTTGGCAGAGCGTCTGTTGAAATGAGCATACTTCTTCAAAGTTCCCCAATAAAGATGTAAACTCCACAGTACTCAGACTGGAAAAAAAAAAAAAAAAAACATACATAGTTTCAGTGGCTAGAATTTAAGGATGATTCTAGTCATCTATCTCTGGTCTAGCGAGCCGATGATTTGCTAATAAGTGGCAAAGGGGACAAGGGAAGCAACCCCTAGATTTTAACTTTCGCTTTTTAATTTACACCAAGTCCGTGTTCTTAAACAATTTGTAAAAGCGTCTTTAGTTGGGGTGCCTGGGTGGCTCAGTTGGTTAAGCATTCGACTCTTGGTTTCGGCCCAGGTCGTGATCCCGCGGTTTCGTGAGTTCAAGCCCAGCGTCGGGCTCTGCACTGGCAGCATGGAGCCTGCTTGGGATTCTCTCTCTCCCTCTCTTTCTGTGCCCTGCCCCCCAACGCTGTCTCTGTCTCTCTCAAAATAAGTAAATAAACTTAAAAAAAAATAAAAGTGAAAGCGTCTTTCCTTGATTTTCTTTTCCTGCAGTAAGAATAATGATCGTCAAGCAAACGAAGGTTTATAAAAGCCATTTAGGCATTTTACAGTGCAACGAGTGAACGAATTACAACTGCATACTATCTAAATATCTTAATAGGCAAAATGCACCATAACGGGGGATAAACGTAAAGCATTTTGAGTCTTCTAGAGCCGCTGGGAGAGCAATCGAAGGACAGTATATATGCTCGCAGAATGCACAGGGGAAAAATCACAAAACGCAGTTTCTCCCAATCTGCAATGCTCATAGATCAACGAAAGGAAATGTTTAGGAGAGGAGGTCCAGGAGAAGAAACTAGTACTGATTTGTCTGCGGGGCGGAACGGAGCAGATAAAGGCAAACAGAACAGTTTTATCCAGAGCTTCCGCGCTGTGACTTCTGTCCACTCCTCCCCTACCAGACAGTACATGATAACAGAAGCGCCAACCACACTCACCCGGCACTTAACACGGAGGCGGGCGTTTCACACATAACGCATCGTAACCTGCCCACAACTTTATGAGGTAGGGACCGTTGCCTCCGTTTTTAATTAATTTTTTAAGTGTTTTTTTAAATTTATTTCTGAGACAGAGAGAGACAGAGCATGAGCAGGGGAGGGGCAGAGAGAGAGGGAGACCCAGAATTGGAAGCAGGCTCCAGGCTCCGAGCTGTCAGCCCAGAGCCCGAGGTGGGGCTCGGACTCACGGACTGTGAGATCGTGACCTGAGCCGAAGCCGGACGCTTCACGGACTGAGCCGCCCAGGCGCCCCTGTTGCTTCCGTTTTACAGGTCAGGAAACCCAGGCACAGAGAGGTCCAGCAAATCGCCCGGAGTCACAAAGCCAGTGAAGGGTGAAGCCAGGATGCCAATCAAAACGTTCTAGCTCCCGAGTCCATGCTCTTAGACCGTTTCGGGGAGGAGGCTTTTCTGAAGACTTAAAAGGCCTTTCTTCTTCATGTATTAATACCAGGGGCGTGTTTCCCAGAGAGTCATTTTTGCTGACAAAGAAAAGGAACACCCAAACAAACGTTACCCGAAACCCCTCGGGCATAAAAAGCTGCCAGCTTCTCTGCCCCCATCGCCCTCCTGAACCACACGCTGGAAAACCCCTATGATGGGGAGTCAAAAGCAAAACCTTCAGCCAGCCAGCTTCCCTTTCCTCTTACTGTTTCCAGCTTGCTAATCAGTCACTCCTTCATTTGAAATCTCACCATCTCCCCTCCCAGGGTCACCGCCTCCGTGTCCTGCCTCTGCCTGTCACCTCCGCGAAACGGAAGGCACATGTCACCGGTGGCAGGAGGCACAGTGGGTCGAGCGTGGCCACTTCCTGGCTGTGTGATGGGTACGGCAGTAAGCCCTTCTGGACTTGAGTTTTCGTATGTGTTCAGTGGGGATGGTGATTTCTTCCCGGGCGCTGGACCCAGTGATTCACTGGGGTTCCTTCCATTCAGCTCAAAGAAGCATGATTCACAGAATTCACTTCGTGCTTTACATAATAATAACAAAGGACACTTTGTTGTTGATCGCGTTTAAACTCTTACAAAACATAGGACTATAAAATCCTTTCACGCTGGAGTAATATTCCCATAGTGCCGTGGAAAATTCCCAATTGGGAAATTCAGCCAGGCTTTACGCCTTAGCAAACATGATGTGGAAAAAAGGGAGAAAAATCGTGAAATATATGAAACATAGTTCCCTGACTGAAGCCCAATACTTTAGGCAGCTGTCCAGCAAAAGGAAACTCTTCCCGAGGAAAAAGAGGAGGCTTTTGTCCCCCATTACATGGGCCAACTGCTACATTTTCTATTTGACTTATACATCGTAATCCCCAGTAAAGGGTAATCAAGTAAGATATAAACACAAACAAATGCAGTTAGCCACTGTTTAATATGCTTTTCTAGAAGCGCGCGCACACACACACACACACACACAGACACCCAAAATGAGTGGTCGATATTTTTCTTTCACGAAGACTAAGTTTTCAATTCCAGCCTCAGACAGTCACTTCGAAGACCAGAATAAGGTTTGAATGTTTTGTTTAAAAAAAAAAAGAAAAGCAAAGAAAACATTTTAACATCTCTATCATTCTCTTTTTGCCTGGCTGAAATACAGGCTTGAAGTGCCCTTATGAACATTCACAAAATGCCACACTCTTTCCGCGCTCAGACCGCGGGAAAGAGTTTCTGCCCTGGCAAGAAAAGGTCACGGGGAGCACGAAACTTTCCAGTTTACATGTTTGCTGCATAGAAACACCAGCAGGCCCTCTTGGGGCGAGGTAAAACCGCATGTGTCGCTTTTAGGATGTACAAGATAAAATCCTTCCACAGCCCAAAGAGACAGAAAGCCAAGCTCTCCAGCAGCAACGTCTTGCGTAATTTCCGTTGCCTTGACCGTGTTTCTTGGCAACCTGTGATCTGTGGAAATTCTTCTAAAGGGCAAAATCAATTATTCAGTGACATAAGAGTAATGACTCGATGCTGACATTATCTTGCTTTATTTAGCAACGGGTTTAAAACGTAAATCTTACTTGTTATTGGCCTGCAGGGGTCTTAAGTAAGTGACAAGCAGAGACTGAAGTTCTTTAGCATAATCCTTTTCCGTGTCCAAAATGTTCTGTAACACCTATGGAGAAACAAAGGTCAGGGTCTTGTATTTGTCAGGACAGTCCCAGGTAAGAAAGAGCTTTTAACCAAATTATGAGGCTAGCACTGTAAGTGAGAAGCACAAAATCTGAATGCCCTTTGTTTCATTCTAGCAAACTACTTTAATGATTATGGTTATATTGCATAAGTCATATGAATACAATTTTTCAAGGTCACCCATAACCGGAGGGGCCTGGCCATTTACACAGTACTGTTGAGAATGCTTTTGTTTGGGTACCAATTTGACAGTAAAATATATTTAATAAAAAAAGAGAGAGAGAGAGAGAGAGAGAGAGAGAATGCTTTTGTGTGCTTAAATCATTGATCCTCGGGAAAGGGCTCAGTTAGCTAACAAAGGATCGTTATTCCCATTTTATGGAGGAGAACGTGGAGACCAGCCACCTTAGAACGCGCAGATTCAATGTCAGGATAATTTAATGAAAATGGACGTCAAATGCCGTCAAATGGCTTTACGTGTTTGGTAAGACCTTTAGGGGACAAAAATCTGAGGCCACGGTGAATTTTTAAGTAGAGTTAAACCTAGTCTTTCAAAACAACCCACGTACGGTCCACAGTCTCTCTTGCCCCACCAGTGCTAGGCCCCACCATCCCCCAGCCTCTTCCGGGGGCAGCTCCAACCTTCCCTTCAAGCTCCTCGAGACACACAAGCCAACATTTTCATACCTTTCCTCTCCTACCTCCTAATTCATTCAACAAACATGTACCGAACGCCTACTCTGGGCCGAATGCCGCGCGGCCTGCCGGGAGCTTCCACTCCGTTCGCAGGGCCAGACAGCGTGAGGCGTTCTTAGCTGGGACGTGTACTCACAGGGCAGTCCATGACGATCTGCCTTCGAAAGGTGGAGTGAGCAAGGCGAGCGGAGGCCCGGGCGACTGTGGGCGTTTGGGGGGACACAACCGGACTGGAGGGTGGTCGTCCGGGCTCTGCGCCCGACTGACAGCCTGGCTACAGTTTTAAGGCTTCACCCGCCTCACCTCAGATTGTGACGTTTCACCTACCTCAGGGACCATTGTGAAGAGGCACTGAGACACTGGACAGGTAGGTGCTAAGTGAGCAGGAGACAGTCCCGCCAACGTAAGGGGGCAAGAAAAGGTTTCTCCACGGCAGCGCTGTTGACATTTCAGACCAGATAACTGTCCGCTGTGAGGGGGCGCCCTGTGCGTTACAGCAGCCTAGCAGCATCCCTGGCCTCTACCCGAGAGATGCTAGACGCCACTAGCCAACCCCTGCTCCAGCCTGGCGATGACACACGTGTCCCGGCATTGTTCAGTGTCACCGAGGGACAATACTGGCCCTAGGTCAGAATCCCTGCTTTAGAGGGAAGCCGCCCACAGGGTGGCTTCTGAAGCGAGGACTGAGGTCACACGGCCTTCTCCTCAGCCACTTCTGTCTCCTTTCAGTTCCTGTCTTCCTCAGAAACCACTGTCGAAAGGTGTTAGTGGAAACAAATCCCGGGGCCTGGAGGTTCCACTGCTCCCTGAAATTAATCCAGTGACGGGCTGGCGATGCTTTCCTCCCCCCCATAGAAAGTTTAGGCACCCCAAAGGAAGTCAGCAACTACCCTGAGATGAACAAAAAAAGAAAACACAACGTAAAAACACTCACGGGATGCCCTTAAGGCAGACGATATGTAGCTATAAATGTCTCTATCGAAAAATAAGCAACAGGACTTCTGGTTTCTGGGCCAGCATTTAAGGAGCTTGGAAGTCATTACTCCAGCCTAACAATCAGCAGACTAGCTGAACTAACTGGGGGGGGAAAGAAAAAAACCAACTAACTCTTCTTCTCAGGGAATTGAGGTCACAGGGGACAATGCTACCCCCAGAACTGGAGAGACAGACAAGCGGACACTGAAAATCAAACTTGCTGGAGCAGAAACCCATGAGCAGAGGCCTCTGCGGAACTCAGCAGCAGGGCAGGAGAATCTGAACTGTGACCGAATTGCTGGGGGGCTCAGCGTGGCCCAGTCTGAGAGTTGAAAACCCCAGGGGGCCCAGTCACGGGACAGCCCGCCCATCTTTTGTTTTACCTCCGCTAGCCACCAGGTTGTCTCAGTGAAGTAGGAGGAAAATCTCCGTCCCACTTCAGAAGGGGGAAAGGAAGGGGAGCCATCTTGAAATACGCCACAGCATTCTGTTCATCCTAACAAGGTCTGCCCTCAAGAGAGAAACTATTTGACCAGAGCTTGATCTACCGGGTTTTTCGTCAGAGCCTAACCCACCTAGGGGAAAGGAAATAGCCTATCCCAGTCGCTCTAGCCTTCCTGTCCCACCTAAGGGAGGAAAGCTGCTGAGCAGCACTGGTGAAGTTCGTAATCCAGAGACATAAACTCACCAAAAGACTGAGACCTAATCACCGGGCTCCAGAATACTGCCCCTGCCCCCCGTGCCATGCCACCATATTACTAAAGACCTATTTACTGCAGTTCCTTTCAACTAGTACATCATGTTTGGCTCTCAACAAAAAGCAACAAGGCGTACTCTAAGGCAAAAAACGCAGTTTGAAGACACAGAGAAAACATTAGAACCATGGTCAGATATGGCAGGAATGTTGGAATTAATGAGACTAGGATTTTAATATAACTATGTAACATGCTCTACTGAAAGTAGACAACATACAAGAACAGACGGGAACTGTAAGCAGAATGAGAGAAATATTTAGAATAAAAATGAAACGGCAGAGGTCCAAAACACTCTAATAGAAATGAAGAATGCCTTTGGTGGGCTCCTTAGTACACTGGCCCACTAAAAAAACAATCTCTGAGGGGCTCAGTTGGTTAGGCGTCTCACTTAGGCTCAGGTCATGATCTCACGGTTCAAGCCCCGTGTCGGGCACTGTGCTGACAGCTCAGAGCCTGGAGCCTGCTTCCGATTCTGTGTCTCCCTCTCTCTCTGCTCCCCCCTGCTCATGGTCTGTCTCTCTCTGTCTCTCAAAAATTAAAAAAAAAATTTTTTTTTAATTAAAAGAAGAGTCTCTGAACTTGTGGATATGTCAATACAAGATTTCAAAACTGAAAAGCAAACAGGAAAGAAAAAAAGACTAAAGAAAATGGAACAAGATACCAAAGATGACATATGTTTAATGAGGCTACCAGGAGAAGACAAAGAGAAAGGGATGGAAGAAATACCTGAAACAACAATGACTGAGAATTTTTCCACATTCATGTCAAACACCAAACAAGAGATCCAGGAAGCTCAGAAAACACCAACCAGGCAGATCATATTTAAACTGCAGAAAAAAACAATGATAAAGAAAAAGTCCTGAAAGAAGCCAGGGGGAAGGGTGGGGAGGGTTGGGAACAGCTTACCTAGAGAGGAGCTAAGATAAGAATTATATTCAACTTATCCTCAAAAACTATGCAAGTAAGAGAGGAGTGGAGAGAAATGTTTAAAGTGTTGAGAAAAACAAAAATCTCCCCAACTTGGCATTCTGTACCTTGTGAAATTTTCCTTCAGAACTCAGGCATATAAAAATTGAGGGAATTTGTTGCCGGTAGACCTGCCTTGCAAGAAATGTTCCCCAAAAGGTTCTTCAGGAAGAAGGAAAATGCTATATAGGTCAGAGACCCAGATCTACATAAAGAAAGAAAGTACGGGAGAAGTAGCAAGTGAAGCATCTGACTATTTCAGCTCAGGTCACGATCCCAGGGTCATGGGATCAAGCCCCGCGTCAGTCACGCGCTGAGTGTGGAACTTGCCTGGGATTCTCTCTCCCTCTGCCCTTCTCCCCATCTCTCTCGCTTGCACGCTCTCTCTCTCTCTCTCTCTCTCAAATAAAAAAAAAATGAAATAAAAGAAAAACTCGAATTTTTTGTATTCTTTTTTTTTTAATGTTTATTTATTTATTTTGAGGGGGAGGAGGGGACGGGAGAGAGGGAGAGAGAGAAGCCCAAGCAGGCTCTGTGCAGCCATCACACAGCCCTCCGTGGGACCCGAACCCACAAACCACGAGATCATGACCTGAGCTGAAACCAAGAGTGGGTCGCGTAACCGACCGAGCCACCCAGGTGCCCCATCTACTTTTTTTGTATTCTTAATTGATCTAACAGATAACAGTTTGTTCAAAATAGTAACAGGAACAATGTATTCAATTATATATGCTTATCTACAAGCATATATATGATGCCTACGTATGTTTATGTATAAATGAAATGAATGACAGTAATGATGCCAGGGGTGGGAAGGAAGAATTAGGTATACTCTGTTATTATAAGGTGCTTGTGCTACCTGTGAAGCGGTATAGTGCTCTGTGACAACGGACCCGGATTCCTTCTAAATATATATTGCAAACTCTAGGTCGACCACCCAAAAAAGTTAAAAAAAAAAAAATCTACAAAGATACAAACTACCAAAACCGACTCACAAAAGAAATAGAAAATCCAGGAGCGCCTGGGTGGCTCAGTCGGTTCAGCGCCCGACTCTCGATTTAGGCTCAGGCCATGATCTCACAGTCATGAGATTAAGCCCCACATGGAGCTCTGTGCTAGGCATGAGGCACGCTTAAGATTCTGTCTCCTTCTGGGGCACCTGGGTGGCTCAGTCGGTTAAGCGTCCGACTTCAGCTCAGGTCACGATCTCGCGGTCCGCAAGTTCGAGCCCCGCGTCGGGCTCTGGGCTGATGGCTCAGAGCCTGGAGCCTGCTTCTGATTCGGTGCCTCCCTCTCTCCCTGCCCCTCCCCCGTTCGTGCTCTGTCTCTCTCTGTCTCAAAAATAAATAAACGTTAAAAAAAAATTTTTGGGGGGGCGCCTGGGTGGCGCAGTCGGTTAAGTGTCCGACTTTAGCCAGGTCACAATCTCGTGGTCCGTGAGTTCGAGCCCCGCGTCAGGCTCTGGGCTGATGGCTCAGAGCCTGGAGCCTGTTCCCGATTCTGTGTCTCCCTCTCTCTCTGCCCCTCCCCCGTTCATGCTCTGTCTCTCTCTGTCCCAAAAATAAATAAACGTTGAAAAAAAAATTTAAAAAAAAATAAATAAATAAAAAATAAAAAAAAAATTTTTTTAAAGATTCTGTCTCCTTCTTCCTCTGCCCCTCCCCCGCCTCAAGAAAAAAAAAAGAAATAGAAAATCTGAATACATCTATAACAAGTAAAGCCATTGAATAAAGCATTCGAAACAATTCCCATAATTTAAAGCCCAGGATGAGATGGCCTTACTGGTCGGTTCTACCAAAAGTTGAAAGAATTCATATCAACCCTTCACAAACTCTTATAATCTTAGAAAAGAACAAAGTACAGGGTACATTTCCCAATTCCAAAACACACTCCAAAACTACAGTAACAAGATAGTTTAGTACTGGCATAGGATAGATACATAAATCAACGGAGTAGTCCAGAAATGAACCCCTGGTCAACTGATTTTTGACAAGCGTGCGAGACCTTTCAATAGGGAAAGAACAATCTTTTCAGCAAATGGTGCTGGGACCACTGGGTGTCTACATGCCAAAGAATCTGCACTCCAACTTTATACCATATACAAAAATTAAGTCAAAATGGACTCAAGAGTTAAAACTACCAAACTCTTAGAAGAAAACAGAGGAGAAAATCTTCACGACTTCAGATCTGACACCAAAAGCACAAGCAACAAGAGAAAAAAAATACATGAATTGGAATTCATAAAAATTAAAAACTTACGTGTGTCAAAGGGCATTATCGAGGACGTGAGAAGACAACCCACAGAATGGGAGAAATATTTACAAGTCGTATATCTGATAAGGATCCAGTAGCCAGAATATATAAAGAACTCTTACAACTCAACAGTAAAAATAATTAATTAAAAGTTGGCTAAGGGGGCGCCTGGGTGGCTCAGTCGGTTAAGCTTCCGACTTCGACTCGGGTCATGATCTCACGGTCCGTGAGTTCGAGCCCCGCGTTGGGCTCTGTGCTGACAGCTCAGATTCTGGAACCTGCTTCAGATTCTGTGTCTCCCTCTCTCTCTGCCCTTCCCCCGCTTGTACTCAGTCTCCCTATCTCTTAAAAAAATAAACAAACATTAAAAAAAAAAAAAGTTGGCTGAGGATTTGAATAGCCCTAGAGTTACCATATGACCCAGCAGTTCAATAACTAGAGAAATGAAAACCTATGTCCACACAAAAATTTGCACATGAATTTTCACAGAGCGTCATTAATAGTACCCAAAAAGTGGCAATGATCCGAAGGTCCATAAACTGGGGAATGTCTACACAAAACCTCGTGTGTCTATACAATGGAATATTAGCCGCAAAAAGGAAAGAAGCACTGATATATTCTACAACATGGATGAACCATGAAAATATTATTCTAAGTGAAAGAAGCCAGACACAAAGGAACAAATGTTGTCAGCACAGAGCCCGTGCGGGACTTGAACTCACAAACCGTGAGATCACGACCCGAGCCAAAATCAAGCGTCGGACGCTTCCCCCACTGAGCCACCCAGGCGCGCCCGTGCAAGTTTAAAACGGTGAGTCTTGGGGCGCCTGGGTGGCTCAGTCGGTTGAGCGGCCGACTTCGGCTCAGGTCACGATCTCGCGGTCCGTGAGTTCGAGCCCCGCGTCGGGCTCTGTGCTGATGGCTCAGAGCCTGGAGCCTGTTTCAGATTCTGTGTCTCCCTCTCTCTGACCCTCCCCCATTCATGCTCTGTCTCTCTCTGTCTCAAAAATAAATAAAACTTAAAAAAACAAACAAACAAACAAACAAACAAAAAAAACGGTGAGTCTTGTGGTATGGAAATTATACGGCCAAAAAAGCGATTTTAAAGACTCAAAGCACATATTTCTCTTCTCATCTGTTAATGGAAACTCTTTATACGTTTTTTTCTCCCTGACCCCACGTCCTTACCCAGGATGGCCCTTCCAAACTCTAGTTTGTCCATCAGTGAAACTGCCTGCCCAGCTGGGCTGGGGTCGCCTGTGGTACCTCAGCTAATCGCCTACATAAATGCGCTGCACTCATATTCATTTTGTATTCTTAGAAATGGGGAGAACTACACCAGAATTCAGCAGCACCGTCTTTTAGTAAGTAAGAGGGAAAACATACGCAGACTGCTTCATTAACAAGATTTATTTGTCTACAGCATTTGTATCAAGGGTGGGAAAAGGCTGGTAGCGTGCCTTCCTGCTAATGTTCAGGAAGGGATGAAATCATCTAATCATCTCCTTTTGTTCACATTTTTCTACAAAGACCGGGTCTGGATACGAGCCATCTCACATGCTCACCCTCCTTTCGAGCACTGTTGCCTAGAGCTGTGACACTACCCAAATCATCACGTCTGTTGAAAATAAGAAAAACAAAAGAAAAAAAAAATCAAACCGAATCCGCTCACCCATTGCCCGAAGGAACTTTTTAAATTAGAAACTGCAGGCGTTATTTACCTCGTAAAATGAGGTTTTCATTTTCTTTTTTTACTTTTTTTATCTTATTTTAGAGAGAGCGTGCACTCATGTGCCCGGGGGAGACGGGAAGAGTGAGAGAGAGAGAGACAGAGAGAGAGAGAGAGAGAGAGAGAGAGAATCTTAAGCAGGCTCTACGCTCGGAGCGGAGCCCGATGCGGGGCTCAATCCCATGACCCTGGGATCATGACCTGAGCCCCAGTCAAGAGTCGGATGCTCAATTGACGGTGCTCCACAGGCACCCCATAAAATGTGATTCTTGACACAATTAAACAGCATTGTTTGAATCCGACCTCCCTCTCACCACTGAAACAGCGTTATTGTTTCAACGTCCTTCAAAACGCTATCATCTGGGTCTCCTTCACAAGAAATCAGTAGGATTTTGCACGAAAGGTGCCAACTGTCCTGCTCCAGTGGCTTTATTTGCCAGGTGAGGCGGCGCACGTTCTAGAAGTCCCACTCTCGCTGGACCCACCAGCCTGGGACACACAGAAGGCAAAGGTGAGGGAAGCAGGCGGATATCTCCCGCCGCCTTTCAGTGAGCAAAACTGAAACAAATTTCATAGCTAAACATTTCCTCCTTCAGAGCTAAACAGAAAACATATTTTAACTCCTATTGTTGAAAGTTTTGAGGGTGGCTGAATGCCGACTTTACAAAACTAAACTGACAGAGGTGATCCACGATTCCTTCACTTACCAATGCAAAACAACAACAACAACAACAAAAACCCAATTGAACGGTAACATGTTAAATAGCGCTGCCCTGGCTGCGGTCTGACGAGCAGAAATGCTCATCAGGGTGGACACTTAGGATTCTTTCTCAAATTCATTTGAGCTTTTATTGCTTTCCTCAATCTCAAAAGACCAACTGATGAACTTCTGAGACTGGTTCTTTATTTTTCAGGCCACAGGGCATGTACTGTAAAGGGATAAAAAGGGAAGCAGACAGAGGAGGCTATGTGTTCCCAAACAGAAGGCCTCAGTGGTGAGTCAGAAAGCAAGGGGTTTGGCAAGCCAAACAGCAGCACAGTTTGATCGAGATGAAATCCATTCAAACTTACTAAAATAGACTGCATCCAGACATTGCCTTTGCCTCCCTGACTCTGTCTTCACAAGGGCGACGGAGTATTCTTTTGCTCAATTAACCTTTGACTAAATTCAGAGCGAGACAGATGGTAAGAAGCCATAGAAAAACAGGTGGCGGCCTTTTATGCCTCTATCCTGGGCTATTGATTTTCCAGTAAAATATATTTCCCACATTTCCTGGAAAGGCTTTAGAGTGAGTTCGTTTTTATAACTCTTCTTTTTTTTTTTCCAAAGGGAAAGAGTCATAGAATATGAAGAAATTATTTTAAGAGGCTAAAATGCATAAACAGCCGACCCTTGAACGACAGAGCTTTGAACTGCGGGTCCGCTTACCGTAAATGTCTTTTCTGTTCCTTATGATATTTACATTTTTTTAAGTTTATTTATTTTTTAGGGAGAGGGAGAGACGGAGTGTGAGCAGGGGAAGGGCAGAGAGAGAGAGGGAGACACAGAATCCCAAGCAGGCTCCAGGCTCCAAGCTGTCGGCCCAGAGCCCGACGCGGGGCTCGGACTCCCGCACCGTGAGATCGTGACCTGAGCTGAAGTCGGACGCTTAACCGACGGAGCCACCCGGGAACCCCCCTGCTCCTTACGATATTTTAAATAGCATTTTCTTTTCTCTAGCTAACTTCGCTGTAAGAAGACAGGATGTAATACATATGACATACAAAATATGTGTTAATCAACTGTTCATGTTAGCGGTAAGGCTTCTGGTTAAGCTCTTGGGGAGTCAAGAGTTCTACATGGATCTTCGACCGTGCAGGGGGTCAGCGCCCCTAACTCCCGAGCTGTTCAAGGGTCAACCGTATATGGATGAGTAAGACAGGAAATGGGTAGGTAAAAAAAAAAAAAAAAAAAAAGTACAGGGAATGTGGAGAAGGAATAAATGGGCAGATTGTAGGGAGTAGTTCAGGCTGGTGGATTTAAAAGGGGAAGGTGCACAGAGGATTTTGAGGGCAGTGAAAATACTCTGTGTGATACTATAATGATGGATACAGGCCATTATACATTCATCCAGACCCACAGAACATACAACACCAAGAGGGAACCCCAATGTAAACGATGGACTTTGGGAGATCGTGACGCGTCAGCGTAGATCCTTCGCTTGTCACAAGTTGTCACCGATTCTGGTGGGAGACGCTGGTAGCGGGTGAGGCTGTGCGTGTGTGCGGGTGGGAGGGTTCCGCTCGATTTTGCTGTGAACCCCAAACCGCTCTGTAAAATAAAGTCTTAAAAAAGGGGGGGGGGGGCGGATAAGCGCTAAAAAGGTAGAGAGAACTCCGGGTGGGAGCAGGTGGGTAGAGAGATGAGTAAGAGGGAAAATGGGGTAAGCAGAAGGTGGGTGGTGAGAGCAGAAATTGCAGGAGGCTTCCTGGGATTTTTATGTGAGGTCACATGTTACACACTCCCCACCTTTCCCACTGCGTACGGGTTCTCCAAGGCATACCCTCTAGGCATCTGCCACAAGTTACAATGAAGGAGAAGAAAGTTAGGAGAAAAATAAATTGTGCTGGCCGCTACTGATTGTACCTTCCTGTCTGCAGGTAGGGAGAGATCATCTCTCCCTCTGCAGACGGATAGATGCTCGCGCCCAGAATCGAATATTCGGATCACTGCGTGTGAATACAGCACTCCACCTTCCCGGGGGGCATTCTGACGGGCGAAGAAGACAGTGCAGTCCACTCTATGACCAGCAGGGAGGGATCGCGGGCACGCCCACTCTTGCCCGGGGGGATGCGCCCATGTAGCCCCCCTGCCTGAATTCCTTTCCAGCTCTTCTCTGCTTAGCTAAGTCTCGACACGCTTGAATCCCGTCTTCCACTGAACCTTTCCCTTTACTGGTTCTCCAACTTCAGTTTAGTGAGCAGCAGAATCAGCCGTTTCCTGGGGCGCCTGGGTGGCTCAATCGGTTGGGCATCCGACTTCGGCTCAGGTCATGATCTCATGGTTCGTGGGTTCGAGCCCCGTGGTGGGGTCTGCGCGGACAGCTCGGAGCCTGCTTTGGATTCTGGGTCTCCCTCTCCCTCTGCCCCTCCCCCACTCATGCTCTGTCTCTGTCTGTCTGTCTCTCTCTCAAAAATAAATAAACATGAAAAAAAAAGTACTGTTTCCTGAGATCTATGGCCAGAGATTCTGATATACAGCAAGTCCGGTATGGGGCCCGGACGTGTGCACTTTTAACAAGCTCCCCGGGGCCTTCTGAGGTAGGATCCCCCAACCACGTTTTGAGAAGCCCATCTTAGGACACTTTATAACTGCATCATTCTCTGCCACGTGGCTTCCTATCACGTCTGTCCTACGTTCCCAGTGAGACAGACCATGGGTGCGAAGAGCTAAGCACTGCGCACAGATTCAGCCTGATCGCTAAGCCACATCGATCCCTTTTCCTGTTCTTTGTTTTCTCAGTTTTACTGAGGTATGATTGACAAATAAAAAGTGTCTATGCTTGAGGTGTATAACTTGATATATTTTTGAAAGATTTTATTTTTCAGTGATCTCTACACCCGACAGGGGGCTCGAACCCACAACCCCGAGATCAAGAGTCACACGCTGCTCCGACTGAGCCAGCCAGGGGCCCCTATAACTTGGGCTTTTGATATAGGTACGCAGTGTGCAGAGATCGCCACAGTCAAGCTAATTAACACCAGCGCCTCACATCGTTACCATTTTCCTTTGTTGTTGCTGTTCTTTATTCTTAAATGCCTCCTGGCACGTCACAGCAAGTTATGAAGGGCGGAGAAAGCCAACAAGCAGCATAAGATTATTAGAAAAACAATGGATAGAAAAATGGCATGCTGTTTCTCAGTAGTGAGAGAAGTTTAACAAACGGCAGTGAATTTTGAGAACGCGGAAGGAACCATGGTCAGGGGCAGCAAAAGCCTCCTCTGGGCTGCCACGGCCCTGAAGGATCCTGAGCACCTATTCCAAGCACCAGGCCAGGAGTGGGCAAGCCTCGGTTAGACACACTGAACGTGGCTCATGGCACATGCAGGTCTGGGCTGGGTACCCAAAGCCACTTTGGTCACACCGGAGAACTTGCATCAAGGCCCGGGTGGGGCAGAAATCAGCACCCGGTCCCCTGGAAACTTGAAAAGGGGGAGACAAATCTACAGACTTGCAAATTCAAGGAGTCTCTATCCTGCCCAAATTTATCGGATGCGATTGGTTCATTTTACATGTCAACTTGACTAGGTCACAAGGTACCGAGCTTAGACATTATTTGGGTATGTCTGGGAGGGTGTCTGCAGACGGCTTTGGTAGGTTGAGGAAAGCAGACTGCCCACCCCAGCGTGGCTGGGCATCATCCAATCTTTTGAGGGCCTGGAAAGAACAAAAAGGGAGAAGAAGGGAGAATTTGCTCCCTCTGCCTGACTTCTTGAGCTAAAAATATCAGTCTTTTCCTCCCTCGGACTCGAATTTACACCATTGGCTCTCCTGGCCCTCAGGCCTTTGGATAGTTGAACTTCCAGGAATCCAGCTACAGCTCTTCATATGCCTTGCCAAAGTCCTACGTAGAAGATGTTCACTGCAGAATCGTTTAGAGTAGTAAGGTACGAGAAGCTATGCACATGGCTTTCATATCTCAACTATTGTAAATAATGCTGCAATTAAACATAAGGGTACGTGTATCCCTTCGGATTAGTTCTTGTATTCTCTGGGTAAATACCCAGTAGTACAACTGCTGGATTGTAAAGTAGTTCTATTTTTAACTCTTTGAGTTAAACACACACACACACACACACACACACACACACACACCCCATTGGAATATTATTCGGCCATAAAAAAGAATGAAAAGAATGAAATCGAGCCATTTGCAATGACACGGATGGAGCGAGAGAGCATAATGCGGAGAGAAACAAGCCAGTCAGAGAGAGAGAAATGGCATACAATTGTATTCATCAAGAAACAAAACAAACGAGCAAAGGGGAACAAAATAAAAGAGAGGAAAACCAAGAAACAGACTCTCAACCACAGAGAACAAACTGACGGTTACCAGAGGGGAGGTGGGGGGGAACAGTTAAATAGGTGATGGACGTGCACAGTTAAACAGGTGATAGGAGGGCACTTGTTGTGATGAGCACGGCGTACTTTATGAAAGTGTAGAACCACTGTAGTGCACACCTGAAACTAATATAACACTGTATGTTACGTAACGGGATTTTAAATACAAACTTAAAAAAATAAATAGCATCAGCAGAGGCAGAGACAGCTCCAGAGCAGTGTGATGGCATACTCCAGATGCAAAGAGAGAAGAAGCTACTGCAACGTTTTCATCCACCATTTGACTGCATCCTTTCTTTAAAAATTAAATCACGGTGGGGAGGGGGCGCCTAGGTGGCTCAGTCGGTTAAGCGCCGGACGACGGCTCGGGTCATGATCTCACGGTTCGTGGGTTCGAGCCCTGCATCAGGCTCTGTGCTGATGGCTCGGAGCCTGGAGCCTGCTTCGGATTCCGTGTCTCCCGCTCTCTCTGCCCTTCCGCCGCTCATGCTCTGACTCTCCCTCTCAAAAATCAGTAAACATTAAAAAAAAAAGTTTTTGTAAATAAAAAAAAAAGAAATGTAAGAAGAAAAATAGTGACAAGATTGTCCCCTATGATTATTGCCCATGTCCCCTATGAAGCTTCTTCTTGAGTTTTCATACCCACGACCACTCATGTCATCATTATGGAGCAAACTCGTGGAAGGGTGCAATTCTGACTTTTGGAACGCTACGTATAGAGATGTTGAACAAGATTATCCATGTGCAAAATGAAAGGAGTATGCAGTCCAAATGCACATCCAATATTGGGTGAAAAGTGACACTAAGGAGCGCCTGTGTGGCTCAATCGGTTAAGCGCCCGACTCTTGATCTCGGTTCAGGTCACGATCCCACGGTTCGTGAGAGCTGTGCTGATGGCACACAGCCTGCTCGAGATTGTCTCTCTCTCTCTCTCCTCTCCCTCTATCTCTCTCTCTCAAAAGTGACACTATTTCAGACAAGAAAACTTAGAGCTTACAATGATTTGTCCTTTTCATTAGTGATTGGGCCGAGTCTGGAAAGGAGACGTGAAGGAAAGCAGAGGGAAGATTAAGGAGAATAATACAATTTTTTTTTCTCAAATGGGAACTTATTTTGAGTACTGTATCTGTCCTATTTATAGCTAATATATTTTGACATGTCTGTGTTCAAGCCAGAGTCATTCCACGCCTCCCGCTGTGCCAGAGGGCAGTCTTCCCTCCGGGATCTCCTCAAATACAAGGTTCATAATATTTTGGAGGACACCATAATGGATTGATTGACTCGAAAATAAAATCACAGTATGCGATCACTTAAAACTAATAGCATTAGAGGAACGTGGGAACTCACCTTCTTAATATCTGGTAAGGCTATATCTAACTGCTGGGTTTCCCCATCACGCCTACTGATGAACCAATTTCTCTTTGGGCTACCTTGGAATTTTTCAGTACGGTGGATGTAAAACTTCTAGACATCTGTAAGAGGCCTACCAGCAGAAGAGCTCCACGGTAGCACAGCTGACATTAGACCCTTGCGATACTTTACCCAGTCTCCTGTGAGCGTCACCTCAACGCATCAGTGGCTCAGCAAGTGAAAAGGTTCCATACAGAGAGTCAAGAAATTTTGTTAGTTCTGATCTGAACACTCACCACAGTATAATAGTTCTTGGTAAGTGGAGTAGTTTCGAATCCTTTGCCAGCCTTGGGGGAGAGGGGTCTCTCTGTGGAATAGACATTTAAATTATGTTAAGATCACACAGATCTAAGATGAACATTTTATAACTGAAGTCGACTCACATACTATAAATTTTGTCAAATGGAAGGATCAGTGGAAATGTACATTCCCCGACAAGTGACACTCTAATTTTACTAAACTCTAGATGGTCCAAGCTAGGGTTCTTGTCCAGACCCCTTCAATTTCCGAGAAGTTAAGGCCCAGCTAATGAATGGCAGGGCCAGACCAAGAACTTCACTCCATTCGGGCTCGTTTCTTTATTCCAGTCTGCCTCTCCACTCACCTCATTCAAAACAGATAAGCCAAATTAATGCTAACCAAATACACATATTTGTAACCTGTAAGTTACTATACAAGTATAGTATAGACATATATTATAACATAGGTAATAGCAGCCATCCTTTCTTGGGGCTCTCTACTGTGCCAAAAATAAAATAATCAGAATCTCTAACACACTGAAAACGAGCAGAAAATTCTTCTTTCTTTTATGTATCGTTTGAGTATCATGACATCGTGCTACAAAATGCTGCCTTTCTTTTACCAAGTTAATCTTACCTGTTAAACTCATGACTAAGAGACATCCTAACGCGTTCTTTCTTAAAAAAAGAAAAAACACCTCAGGAAAATACAAGATGGCGATCATAAATGTTTAACAGTGTCACTAACACTATCGTTCCTCCCCTCATTTTCTCCTTTGCTTCATTTTGTTTTACATTCCATTTTTATCTTGCTATATTATATGCTGCTTTAAACTCTTTCTGAAGTATAGTCGAGTACATATAAGTAACCAATGCATAAGATATCATCGCACTTGATTTTTCTTTTTAAAAAATATTTTCTAGTTTTAAATCTATTACATCCCAACCCTAAAAAATGCAAATTATAGAGAAAACATAAAAACCAATGATTAGTCAGAGTTAACCATCATCAGAGTAACATTATTAAGCATGTCTTCTCATTCTTTTTATATGTGTATTTGTGAACACACACACATACACACACACACACACACACACATACACACAGAGGGATCTTTCTTACTTTACTTATGGTTTTGTAATTCTCCTAACAACCTTTTTAAAAATTTTTTATTTATTTACTTATTTTTAAGTGTTTTCTATTTATTTTGACAGAGACAGACAAAGAGAGAGAGAGCCCCAAGCAGGCTCCGTGCCATCAGCGCAGAGCCCGATGTGGGGCTTGATCCCACCAACTGTGAGATCATGACCTGAGCTGAGATCAAGAGTCGGACGCTTAACCGACCGACCCACCCAGGTACCCCTTTAATCTTATGTTTTTATGTAAGCTCGAACCCCAGTGTGGGGCTCCAACTCATAACCCCAAGGTCAAGAGTCACATGCCCTACTGACTGAGCCAGCCAGGCGCTCCTCTGTAATTCTATCACATTATCGCATGAATATTTTCTCATTTAACCTTGACTTTTAATTATTATTATATGTAAGATATTATTATATTAAAATAATCCTTTTATTTATTTGGCACTTAATAGCTTTTCAGACATTTTATTTGAGCCTCACGACCCTAGCAGGCAGAGATGATTGCATTTTGCAGAGAAGGTCACTCAGGTCCAGGGAGGTGAAGTTAGTTACCTAAGGGCATGTATCTAGGACATGGCAGGGCCAAGACTGAAGCTCAGGCGTGCCTTGACAAGAGCCTGTGCTCCTAACCAATATGATGTCCAGAGGTAAATCTACCGAGAAGGGCTTGGTCAATGGCATTTGCAGTGATTCCTACTGGCGTTCAGAGAGGCCATCAGTTTGAGCTGGGATGCTCAGAGAAGACCTTGCTGGGCAGGAGGCACTCGATCTAGTCCTGGAGGGTGGTGAGAATCCAAACCAGGAGAGAAAACAGTAGAGAACTTTCTGGGCAGGGAAGATTCCAGAAGCACAGTTGTAGACATGGCAATGCTCAAGGCAGGACTGTTCCTGTGCCAATCAATTGTCCAGCTGGGCCTTGCTGGGTAGGGTGAAAACAAGGCAAAAAGGCAGCCCTCTGGGCCAACTGTGTCACGTCCGAGTGATGACAAGTGGGGTACAGCCAGTTGCTGGAAGCTTCACGCCATTTCAAGATCCTCCTGGATCTACCTGGTGGCTTCACAAGATTGTAAGTGGCAGAGCCAGGACTTGAAATCAAGTATTGTACCAAGCCGGCTGTGCTTCCCAGGCACCACTGTTGGACTCTTAGACTTATTTGAAATTGACAGTTACCAAATTCTTTCAGTGTTTAGGAGGCCAGTTTCCTATAACGTAGTGATAATGGTTCTACTTAGAACTCATAGCCGAGAGCACCTGGGTGGCTCAGTCGGTTCAGCACCCGACTCTTGGTTTCAGCTCAGGTCATGATCTCCCAGTTCGTCAGTTCGAGCTCCACACTGGTCTCCGTGCTAATGGTGTGGAACCCACCTGGGATCCCCTCTCTCTCCCTCTGTCTCTGCCCCTCCCCTGCTCGCTCGCTCTCAAAATAAATAAATAAATAAATAAATAAATAAATAAACAAACAAACAAACAAACCTAAGAACATTTTTTTTCTAAAAGAACGCACAATCGTTTTGTGCGACTGTAATGGAAGCCAGTCTTGATAAAAATGAAACTTTCTAGAGATACCGGCAAGATAGGGTCGGCTTTCAAAAGCCAGGCTGAACGGGAGGGTAAACAGTAATGGAGAGCCTGCCAAGACGGAGAAGCAGGAAGAAAAGGCCACAGGAATGGGTGATTGCAATGGAAACAAAATGTTACCTATGCGGAGTAGGACGGAGAAACATGACCCGAAAAGAAAGGACTGGCTGCATGGAGGTTCCTGGGTGGCTGAACAGGATGCAAAAAAACAGCTGGTGCTTTAATAAGATCAATACCATTGTCAAACCTCTAGCAGGATTGACAGAGGCCAAAAGAAGACACGAATTACCAATATCAGGAGTGAAACAGGGGCTGTCACTACCTCTCAAAAAGATGACAGGGGCACCTGGGTGGTTCAGTCGGTTTATGATCCGACTCTTGATTTCAGCTCAGGGCATGATCCCTGAGTCATGGGATCGAGCCCCGGCACGCTCTAGGCTGCTCGTGGAGCCTGCTTAAGATTCTCCTTCTCTCTCTCTCTCTCTCTCTCTCTCTCTCTCTCTCTGCCCCTCTCCCCTACTCGCACTCTCTTTAAACAAAAAAAAAAGATGATCAAGCAATACTCTGAGCAACTCTACACATATTAACTTGATAATTAGATGTGAAACGAACCAACTCTTCGGAAAACAAAAACTACCACAACTCACCCAGTATGGACTAGACCATTTGAACAGACTTAGAACTATTAGGGAAATTGAATTTCTAAACTTGAAACTCCAGAAAAAGAAATCTCCAGGCCTATATGGTTTCACTGGAGCACGCTATCACACGTTTAAGGAAGAGGCAATACCAATTCTTCACAATCTCTTAGAGAAAATAAGAGGAGGGATAACCTTCCAACTCATTTTATGAAGTCACTATCACACGGACACCAAAGCCAGACAAAGATAGTATAAAAAAATGACAACTGCAGACCAATAGCCCTCATGAATATAGATGCAAAAAACCTTAACAAAATATTAGCAAATAAAATTCCGCAACATTTTTAAAGCATTGTAGACCACGGAATCCATCCCCATGGACGCCAGGTTGGTTAAACATTCCAAAATCAATCAATGTAACCCACAATATTAACAGTCTACAAAGAAAAGTCGCATGATAATACCCGTCAGTGCAGAAAAAGCACCTGAGAAAACTCAACAATCCCTCAAGGGGAAGAAACTCCCACCTCCTGTCCCCCCCGAAATAGGAATAAAGTGGAAGTCCTTCAACTCAATAAAGAGTATCTACCAAACACCTGCAGCTGACGTAGACATACATGGCACAAGATGTAAGGCTGAGCGTGGTCCCCCTGAGATCAGGAACAAGGCAAGGTGGTCTCTCTCACCACCTCTTATTCAATTCAGTTCAGCTCAATTCAATTCAATTCAATTCAACTCAATCGCTGACATCAACCAACGTCATGAAGAATTCAAATGGGTTACCTGGCATAAGAGAACTCCAACAACAGCACTGTCCCACAGATAAAGCCGTAAGAAACCCTCCTAATCCTGATATAAAGAGCCTTTTCCAATTAACGTTTGGTTCTTCCCCGTCCCCTGCTGCTGTACAGATTCCTATTGCCTGTTGGTGGTGATGGGACAAAAAGAAATCTAGTGACAATGGGTTTCTCTGGATATGAAACATCTATGTGACATACCCAGGGGATTACAACAGGAAGTCTAAATATAAAGCTCAATCTTAGTTTTGGTTTACAATCAGCAGGAAGAGTCATTTCTTAAGCTGCCTTAATACAAATTTAATTAGCCAGCTACCTAATCTCCTCATCTGATAACTATATTTACCTGCTAATAAAAAGTCTTAGAAGGATTTAATGACCCTTTAACGGAACCAGTTGCAGAAAACAGAATTTGCTTAAAATATCTGTTCTGATCATACTTGCTTCAATACTTCCTTGGCAGGACATTTTGCCAGGAAAATTTTAATGCAAAGTCCTTAGCTTTTCTCTAAGACAAAAACGAAAAAAAGATACAATTTATGGTGTTACTGATGTATTGGCAGGAATTTTTTTTTCATGCATAAATAACATGTTAATTTACAGGTCACCACTGATTTTTAAATAAAGGACTGAAAATTGTTATCAATGGCTAATTTTCTTATTTATAAGGTATCTGACTCAAACAAAGGAGCAAAGGCCCTTAATATATCCTCTGACGCTTATATAATGCCTAATTGGTTCATACATACATTTTTCATGAAATAAAATCTTTGAGAAAATGTTTTTGTTCAAAAGGGTTTATTTTTCTCGTGCAACAAGAAAACGAGAGGTACGCAAGCAGGACTGGGAACAATGGCTCCATAATGTCACCACCGTCCAGGTCCCATCATTCTTGGTGAGAGGCTTTTATTATCACGGTCACCAAATCCTACCCTACCTTCAGCCTCAAGCTCATGTTGAAAGGAGTCTCGTGCGTGCGTGTGCGTGCACGAGATACTCAAATATTCTACTTCCTCACTTCCTACGGTAGTAGACTGGTGGCTTCACAGGTCCTCTGAAACCAGTCTCCTCCTGATGGGAGGGAAGAAGCTGTCCCCAGGGCCTTGACCATAATCATCTTCTAGACAAAAGTTACAGTGGAATCTCAAACTTAACATGCCACTCCCCAAGGGCGACTTTACCAGAGCACAAAGTGCTCCCGTCCATAGCAGGCTCAAGGGAAGAAAAGCGGGCACAGCGCTCCCACGGCACCGAAATCTGCAGGGTGGGGGTTTGCACAGGGCCAGGGTTGCTTTGTTCCGTTTTGAAGACAATACAGAGGCACGTGGAATACCGGCCCGAATGAAAAGTACCCCAGGCTACCACGAATGCAGGTCAGAATCACTGACTATTCAAGTGACCTCAGCGTTACCCGCTTGACCCAAGAGTAAACGGAGATCACAGGAGTTCTTGACTTCCATGCCTGATTCAACCTCCCAAACGACCCAAGAGTTTGTGTGGCCGTGGGGTTTAAAACTCTAAATGGATGGTTTCATTTCAATGAAAGACGCACTTAATCTAGGAGTCATTTTTTTTAAAACTCCTTACAGACAAATCTTCCCTAAGCTTATACATCAGTATGAACTTCATGAAAAGAAATAAAACATTGCAGGGCACCTGGGTGGCTCAGTCGGGTAAGCATCCGACTTCGGCTCAGGTCATGATCTTGCGGTTCGTGAGTTCAAGCCCCGCATCGGGCTCTGTGTTGACAGCTCGGAGCCCGGAGCCTGCTTCAGATTCTGTGTCTCCCCTTCTCTCTGCCCCTCCCATGCTCATGCTCTGTCTCTCTGTCTCTCAATAAGTAAACATTAAAAAAAAAATTTTTTTTTAAAGAAAGAAAATGTTGACAGGTGCATTTTCTACACCAAACATAAAATAGCACAACACTGAACTTAATGTGTCCCTCGGCAGCATCCTAAATAGGTTCCGGCCAACTTGCCACCCTGTGGAGGCAGCGAGAGGTGGTATGGGCAAGAATTCGGGTCAACAAAGACTCATCACCTCCTTCCCAACAAGACATTTTCATTACACCGAGCTGATCTCCTCCACCACCCCAAGCTCCCTCTGCTCAGCCCTACCACGGATCCTCTGTGGCTTTGGTCCTCCCTGACCAGTCACTATGGCTTGGATTGTCCTCCCCTCTCATCTGGACCTATCCACAGCCCACATGTCTCAAGCCCTACCTCCTCCACGAAGCCACTTCCAACCTCTCCAGCCACAGCACACTCTCTGTCCGCTGACAATCTGCTATGTATTTTTATGCTTTATCATCTACTACTTTATGGCGTCGGTTGTCAGTTTCATCTCCGGCTGTTAGCTCTGCCCCGGACTCCAAATCAATAATGACAGCTACCTGCTGGAAATCTTCAGAACGATGACTCTCTGGTGCCTCCACTCAACATGCCCAAAGCAACTCATCATCTTCAGTGAGATCTCCCCGTCACTAGACTACAAACATGAGGACAAAACTCATGTCTTAGGTTTCTCTGCCTCGCCAGTGCCGGGACAGAGCCTGATATCCCAGTCATGGCAAAGAAACCTTTGCTGGCTGGCTGGGTGCATGACGCCACATGCCCTTAAGGAGCTCACCCTCAAGCTGGACCTCTAGACTTGGAATTATCTTCACCTCCTCCCTTCTGCTCATCACAAATCATCAGCAAATTTTCCTGATTGTTTTTTAACAGTATCTACTGCATCCGCCCACTTTTTCCGCTCCACTATCACAAAAGCAGCCCGCACGGCTCTCTGGATTGCCAAGATCTCAGCAAGAGTCTCTACTGGCTTCCCCACATCCTCGTTGGTTACCCCTACCACTTCTCTGCCATCCAGCCCCCACGTGACCACTAGAAACAGCTTTCGAAACCACATACTGTCCCCTACTATCCCCTGCTTTGTGTTGACACCCTTCTTCATATAGCCCCAGCCGAAGCCCCACTCCTCTTTACTTGCCTTACCCTCAACCCAAATCACCCTACCACCCACTCCACACCTTCCTACCTCCATGCTTTAACTTACTAATGCCCTCTAACCTTCTACCTGTCAGAAGCGTCTTTTCATCCTTCAAGGCCCGATTCAAGTGCTTCCCCCTCCCGCCGAGGTTATTGTCCATAGAACCTTTTTTTTTTTTGCCTGCACCAATAGCATCTTGTCTAGACTTAGAGCTTTGTCTGCGTTACTTACCCCGTGCTACCCTGTTACAGTTGTCTATGTACACACCTATCTTGACCACTAGACTGTAAGGTCATTAGAGGCAGGGTCCCCGAGGACAGACTAATATAGCCCCACCACCACTACTACCAAGTATATAACTGATGCTCAGTGAACAAGCTGAACAGAATATAATGACCTGCCCCACGGTATCCATTCATTTTACAGATACTTAGAGAGCCTAAACAAAACAGAACATCCCTGCCCTCATGGTGCTTACATTCTCATGGGAATATACAGATGGTAAGTGAAGTAAATAAGCACACGTACACTACGTTAGGTGGAGAGAAATGGTTAACAAAAAATAGAGCAGGGAAGGGGGAGAGGGGCAATGGGGATAGGGTTCCATTTTCTTGGGTGACCAGGGAAGGCCCTACTGCAAAGCGGACAAGTAAGCAGAGACCTGAAGGAGGTGAGGGGACCAGGCATGTAGACATCCAGGGAGCGTCCTAGGCAGAGGATCAGTAAGTGAGGTAGGTGCCCATTTGGCACAGGAAACCGGGAGCCAGTGTGGCTGAAGTGGAATGAGTGAGGGGGAGAAAGGTCAGAGAGGAGGTCAGAGGGGCAACGGGAAGCTGAATCCTGGAGGACCTTGTAGGCTAGTGAGATGACCTTGGCTTTTACTCTTTTTGAGATGGGGAGCCATTAGCCAAGTTCCATTTTGAAAGAATCACTCTGGCTGCTGAGTTTAAATTCGGTTTAATTAAAGTAGCAGGCTTCCTGGCCCCAGCTGTCCAGACCTATCCTTGATGGCTGGGTAAGACGCTTCAAAGGGTTACCTAGGTGCTCAAATCAGAGCCAGAGATTGCCACGTGAGTCCTTAACTGAGCTCCAAACCAAAGAGAGTATAGAAGAAACCCTAAGGGAAGGGTCCAAAGCCCAGAACAAACAGCCCAGGGCAGTCCACAATGCAGCAGCCAGACTGTGCTACAAGGCAACTCAGCGAGGGACATGATGATGAAGGCATGCTGTCTGTCTACTTCCAGTGTCCTCGAGACAATGCTTGGACAATGCCTTGGGGAATCCCCAGGCAAGGCGGCAAGACCTGTGCCTTTCAATCTGGGGGATGAAGACACTGAATCAACGAACAAAGCTAGAGTGAATCTGGAAAGGTGGAGACCGTAACAACCAGACCAAAGCAACTGAAAGATGTAGTGAGGGGTAAAAATCAGCTGTGAGAATCATCAAAACCAAGGAAATTCCAAGAAGGCCTGTGAAAATATTTCAGGGATCAACAGAAACATCTCAATTCCCAGTAATAAAAAAAAAAGCTAAGGGACACCTGGTTGGCTCTGTCGGTAGAGCATGCAAGTCTTGACCTTGGGGTTGTAAGTTCGTGCCCAATGTTGGGTGTAGACATTACTCAAAAATAAAATCTTCTAGGGGCGCCTGGGTGGCGCAGTCGGTTAAGCGTCCGACTTCAGCCAGGTCACGATCTCGCGGTCCGCGAGTTCGAGCCCCGCGTCGGGCTCTGGGCTGATGGCTCGGAGCCTGGAGCCTGTTTCCGATTCTGTGTCTCCCTCTCTCTCTGCCCCTCCCCCGTTCATGCTCTGTCTCTCTCTGTCCCAAAAATAAATAAACGTTGAAAAAAAAAATCTTCTAAAAAATGCTAAGAAGTCTACACATACATATATAACTATAAATCTTTTAGTAAACACTTATTCCATTAAGGGAGGTGCCCCCTGCCTTAAACCAACACACGACACAGGAAAGCGTGCAAACCAAACTTTCTCTTAAATGCGTTCGGGAAAAGCTCCTAAGAGGGGTTATCTGGGGGAGGATGCAAAGGAGAGAGGAATTTGTATCGCCTATATTATACATCTTTGGAATTTTTTAGTTTATTTACGATGAGCCTATGATTATATTAGCCAACAGTATTAATTTTGAGTCATTAAAAAAGCGACGAAGACGTCTACAAAAGAAAAAGCACACTGAGCAGCTAACCACTCAAAGGAGCCCTTGGGTAAATATTTTGGGGAAGTGAAGAGATATAACAATGTGAATAACCGAACACTACTTTATCTGTATTGTGACACATTTTTATATATCAGGGTTTTTTTGGTGATATAGGCAGGGCCTCCTTGCTCAAATAACAAAAGGCAAGGAAGTGACCTAAGAAAGTTCTAGAAAGACTACTGAAGAATTCTTAGATTTCATTCTCCCGATATTATTACAAAAGAGGATAAGCAGTTAGCAGTACGTAAGAGTTAAGGGCAATTTTATTCAGAATCAAAGCAGCCAGACGGCTTCCTGCAGCCCTATGATTGTTATTTCTCGAACACATGTCTGAGGCATTTAGACTTAGGTCTGTTTAAAGAGCTTAGGGCTAAAAAAAGGAAGTTAGCACATGGCCTCTCTTATTATTCTTTTCTACCATGGTGATTCTTAGAGTGGCAGGAAGGGGACATAGTTAAGGTGGAACAGTTGTCTGAGCTTTGAATTCTTTAGCTTTTTTAGGTTTTTGCTGTCTTGATGTAATCGAAATGCAACTTCGTTTCAAAATATCTAATCATCGATTTTTCCCAGTTCCCTCCTACCCTAATTGTCGGCTTATAAATGCAAATACAAACAGTTTCTGTTGACCAATTAAAACTACAAGATTGTCAATAGGGGGGGCGCCTGGATGGCTCAGTCGGTTAAGCGTCCTACTTTGGCTCCGGTCATGATCTCATGGTTTGTGAGTTCGAGCCCCTCATCAGGCTCTGTGCTGACAGCTCCGAGCCTGGAGCCTGCTTCGGAGTCTGTGTCTCCCTCTCTCTCTGCCCCTACCCCGCTCACGCTCTGTCTCTCTGTCTCTCTGTCTCTCTCTCTCTCTCTCTCTCAAAACTGAATAAACGGTAAAAAAAATAATAATAATAAATAAATAAATAAATAAATAAATAAATAAATAAATAAAGATTGTCAGTAGGAATACAAGAGAGTACATGAGTCACGTTCCAAAAGGCTTTTGAAAGATCCACTTACCACTGGACTTAATTTCTCGGACATAATTACTAGGGAACCAGCCTGTTCTGCCATTTAATGTGCCTTCCCACCAGCCTCCTTCTTCAACTCTGGTGACATAAATGATGTCCCCTTTACAAACTGACAGTTCATCTTCATTAGTCTGCTTAAAGTTGAATCTTGCCTTTACTATCAACTGGTGGCCTCCATTTTCCATCATCTCCTAGGGAAATAAAAGCCACACCAGATTAAGCACCCATCTACATGGGGCAGGGGCACAAATGACATGAATTGAGGCAAATAACGTGGGAATGCGCAAGGACGGAACCCCAGGTCCACAGCCGTCTTGAGTCTTTAACTTAGGAGTGGGGCTGGGGTGGGGGAGGGTAATAAACGGCGCAGAAGTGCATGCGACTTTTTGTGTGTATTTTGAAGGGGGCCATAGCTTTCATTCCCCCCTCCCCTCACCAATTGCCTAAAGATACTTGCTAAATGCGCCAGGAAACAAAGTAGAGTGATAAACTATTCCACCCTGCCTCTCCCCAACACCCAGACACGGTCTTACATAATTATAGGGCCAAGATTAAGTACTAATCTACACATAAAATCTGCCTCCCACCTCTCAATGGCTAAGAATATCTTAAATTGGCTGATTTAGTCATATGCAAACATCAAATATCCCGTAGATACCTAAGGCGGAGTTGTTAACCTGTCACGGGCCCCTTTGAGAAGCTGATGCGCACAGGGATCTTTACCTAAACCACCCGTAAGTTCCTGCACGGGAGGTTTGCACACAATTTGAGAGGGTCCAAGGGGGCGCGGAACCGTAGTGTTCATCAGCTCCCCAACGGGAGCCGGGAGCCGTGATCTCAAAAGGTTAAGCGTAGTGTTCATCAGCTCCCCAAAGGGAGCCGTGATCTCAAAAGGTTAAGCGCTTTGGAAGTAATTAAAGTCTTTGGAAGTTACAGCTCCTGATGGCTTAAAGCAAGTGGGTGGCTTTTGACAAGGAATAAAGGTCTCCAAAGAGCCAGCCGAGGATGAGGCGGTTCCTCCCAAATAAAAGCTCCTATTAAGACCAAATGCAGAGCTAACTGGGCTACCCCACGAGGGGAGTTCATCATCACAGGCTCAATAGGAAGGCACAGAGAAAAAGCAAATGACAGTAACGATGATGATGGCAAGTAATGCATATTGATTGTCTGTTATGTGCCAGGCACTATCTAGTTCTCCTAATAAGCCAGAGGTAGAGGAAATGCCAGCAAGCTGCCATCAGGAAGCTGTTCTAACGACTTCCATTTGCACGGCATTCCCCGCTAAACGAGTCACTCGGTCCCAGGAAGGGAAAGAACTCTGGGACTTCAGCCCCGATTTTCTGACCCTCTGCCCCACATGCCTTTGATGCGCGCCAGCGGGCCAGCCCGAACTGGCGCTAGGTTTAAAGTAGTTTCACCGGCGACGCCCCAAACGCACAGGACGGCTATCTCGCCACACGGGGAGATGAAACCAGGATATCGATTTCATTTGACAGACTGTGAAACAGGCAAGGGGAATTGGCTTCTATACTTACCACTGCCTTTGACTGCCTCTGCAGCCCTGGAGCTGTGCTAACAACTGCTCCCTGTGGGCTTGTCTGAGAACTATTAGCACTAAGAGAAGAGGAACGTCCACATGGTCTTTCTGATAGCTGATCTGTGAAAAGAGGAAAAGGCAAGATAAAGGGAGCCACTCATGTCAGAAGCACGTCTAGAACATAACACAATCTTTCACGGGACATTAGCACGGGCGCCCTGGCCGTAATCCTCACGGTTACCATTCGGAACGTGCCAAGTGAATTTCCTCCCCCCGCCTCCCATTTTGGTGGCCAACTTCTTCATAGCCTTACTGGCCATCGCTGTCCAGTAGAATGAAAAACAGCGACAGAGCCACATTTTCTCTTAACCCATTTCCCTACGACTCTCCCCTCTTGAACCGGTTGAGACAGTACGCCCTGTTATCCAAGGCAGAACTATATTGGGTACCAAACAGCTGTTTGTGGCTCTTATTACTTTGAAATATTTCAAACTTCTCTCTTTGTGTTTTGGCCCTTAACTGGGTGGTTCTTGTCTTCCTCATATGCGGTAACGTGTGTAGCGTATGTAATGTAAATTCTCACAGAAACTGGGGGTGCGGCGGGGGGGGGGGGCGGTGGGCGAGGCGAAGGAGAATCGGAGTCAGAGTGTGTCTGGGAAAGATGCGATCTTCAAAAATTACACTCGAGAATCTTCTCTTCCTTGAAACCTTGTGAAATTCGATCAGACCAGCGCTGAGCTGGGTGTTTTCCGTATGCTGGCTTCTCGACAAATTCAAATGAGGGCTTTTTTCCTCTCCGTTTATTTTTAAAAGACATAAACTGCAAAAGTCTAAAGCCCAAACATTCCCTAGGCGACAAGCTCAGTATCCAAGTAATTTCCTTGATGCTGTGGGTTTTAACTTTCACCTCCTTGTATTTTATAAATATCCGCGGCAAGGGAAGAGACTATAAAACTTGCTAGCAGAGTTTGGCAAAGGAACGTATAATTTGGATGGCATAATGCTAGAATGATACGATCCTCCCTGCCTAGTTGTCATATGTCTTAAATATAGTTACTCGAATTAGCTGTACTTCTGCTATACGCCTTTGCAATAGCTCAAAAGCCTCCTTTTTTTTTCCCAAATAGCAAAAGAACAACTCTAGAGAAGTATTTTTACATTTATTGCTATTATGTACAGCTCTTTTGACTAAAACTATAATTACTTGATAGCTTCCTAGATGCTCCATTCTATTTGGCACTCGACTATATTGTCTGCTCTCGTGCGCTAATTGTTTCACGTGGGTAAGTTGAGTCTCCCTAAATAGATGGTAATTTTCTCAGGGGCGGGGACCATATCTTACACTTCCTTTGTCGCACCTGGCGGTGCCGGGCACACAGCCTGTGGACTCTCCAACAGTCTGAGCACCAAGACCTATGTTTGGGGGGCGGTCAGTCCGATGTGGGTTTGAACCCCAGCTCTGCCACTTACTTCCCGGTTGGGCAACTGTGGGCCGGACTTCCCTTATCTGTAATACGGACCTAATAATAATACCTACCCCCAGGGTCATTTCAAAGAGGAGAACCACCGATGATTCTTAGAATTGCTTAGACCCATGGTGAGGGTTCAGTGCATCTCAACTATGCTTATTCCCACCCAGCTGTACGAAAGATGTTGTCTCACAGGAGTAAGGTTATACTCCAAGGCTATGGGGCGTTTTCTTCACATTTGCTAGGATTTATAGTTAATGCCTCCAATGTGGTGGGTATTAAACATTTAAATAAAAAATATTCTTTTCACTCACTACGACCCTGAGGTTTCGTTTCCAGTGCAAGGTTACTGACGAGTTCTTTTTTTTTTAAAGTATGTGGATTTCTTTTTTTTTTTTTTAATGTTTATTTATTTTTTGAGAGAGAGATTGACAGAGTGTGAGCAGGGGAGAGGCAGAGAGACAGAGGAAGACACAGAATCCGAAACAGGCTCCAGGCTCTGAGCTGTCAGCACAGAGCCTGATGTGGGGATTGAACCCACGAACTGTGAGATCATGACCTGAGCTGAAGTCGGGCGCTCTACTGACTGAGCCACCCAGGCGCCCCACTGACAACTTCTTTTACGTGGACAGACACATACAAAAATCTATGAGAAAAACATGGCTCTAATGGGGAAGTATCTGCTATCTTCTGTAAACTTTATGAAAAGGGGAACTCATCTTTTCCTTTTCATTTTCTGTCTTGTTGTTCTCAGTTGCGTATTCTGTAGCTTTGGATGAAATAGTTCCTTGGTTCTTATCATTATATGAAGGTCATTACAATAACATCTGTGATAGATGTGTTTAAATCCTAAACTCTGAACAATTAAAAGGGGCGCCTGGGCAGTTCAGTCAGTTAAGCGTCCGACTCTTGGTTTCAGCTCAGGTCATGATCTCACGGTTCATGGGTTTGAGCCCTGCATGGGGCTCAGTGCTGGCAGTGCAGAACCTGCCTGGGATTCTCTCTCTCTCTCTCTCTATCTCTCTCCCTCTCTCTCTGCCCCTACCCTGCTCACTCTCTATCCACCTCACCTCAAAATAAATAAGTAAACATTTAAAAAAAAAAAAAAAGCATTTGACACCCACTGGGGTTGACTTGCAGGGAGGGGAGAGATGTGCACCGATCGAACAATCCTGGCCAAAGTTGGCTCCTAGGGGAATGAGACGCCCGTGGATCCAAACGTGTCACGCACGACTCACAAATCGCAAACCCAGCTCACCTTCTGTTGCTTTGTTGACAGCTAAAAGCGTGCTCAGAACCTTGGAGAAATTGACCCCTGCATAAAGGTCCTCAGGATCAAACGCCTATGAGAAAGGAAATTGAAACTGTCAGACGCCGTTAAGGGTTCAACTCAGCAATCCAACCTATCGAAAAGGCCACTCCCTCCAGCTCTCAGGAGAAAACGATGTAAAAGCCAAGAGCCAAACCTCCGTAGAGCCTTGCGAGAAGTGAAAGCGGCAGCTGAGCCGCCTAATGACATGTGGCAGGGCCCTCGGTGAGTCAGAGCGAAGCAGTGCTGGGAAATGAGAGCCGAGCCGAGAAGCCGAGCCCATCAGCAGACGCGCGCTCTGGCCCTGAGCGTGTCAATGCTCGGCCCCGTTACCAGAGCCCTGTAGGCACCTGTTACAGCTCGTGCCCGCCAGCTACACAACACCCTTCCAGCCCACGAAGAAGGTGCTGGAGCCCTTCTGACACGTTGCCACCTGCACAGTTCAATCGCTGGGCTCAGGAGGGCCACTGGGGCATGCTGTCTCTTCCTCTGCTGTCCTCCCTGCTGCCACCCACCGGGTCCCAACGGCCTGGGATCCCAGCTCCGTGGTCACTCAAACTTTTCCAGGTGGGTCTTTTGCTCCCAGCCTTGGTTCCTGGTTTCTGCCGTTTGACCTCGCCCCTCTCAGCTCATCGTCGTGGATTTGAACCTGTGCCGGCTCTTCCTGGCCTCAGGTGACTTTTCCAGACGTGGCCTCTGGCCTTCCTAGTACTCCGCAAGTGTCAGCAACAAAACATGAAATAGATATGATATTTCACTTCGCCTTCGTTCTGGTATGCCACCGTCCCTGGTGAAGACTCCTATCGGTTGTTGTCTTAAATACAAATTAATTATTGATGTGTAAATGTCTTCAATGTATTAAAATGCACATAGAATTCTTCTAGTCTCATATATGAATATTTGAAGCTAGCAATATTCTCAAACACAGGCACAATCTATTCATCTGCCAGCCAGCCCACAATATAGATATACATATCTATAGGTAACCAGATGCCCAGGTTCTGGATGCAAGTTCACCTTCTAAAAGCATTTCATTCTTTGGGGCGCCTGGGTGACTCAGTCGGTTAAGTCTCCGACTTCGGCTCAGGTCACGATCTCACAGCTCATGAGTTCGAGCCCTGCATCCGGCTCTGTGCTGACAGCTCAGAGCCTGGAGCCCGCTTCAGGTTCTGTGTCTCCCCCTCTCTCTGCCCCTCCCCTGCTTGCACCCTGTCTCTCTCTCTCTCTCATTCTCTCAAAAATAAACATTAAAAAAATTAAAAATAAAATAAATAAAATCATTTCATTCCAGGAGGGCTAGAAGTCTGAATCTTCTTTTCCCAGATACAGTGACAGGAATAAAATGTACCTTTTCATGTGGGCCGTCCCATTAGATGGAGCCATGTGTTTCATTCCCAATCTGCGTGTTTTCTGAAAGCCATGTCAAGGCAAAATTTTATCTTCTTTGTGTACATATTCTCCAAGACCTGAACTCTGTCTCTAGAATGAAGGTACATAGTATCCATTTTTTTCGGGGGGGGGGGGCGTCAATATAGATAATATATGCAAATGTGAACCTATAAAATCTGTGTATTCTGGGATTGACGATGATACTGTTCATTTAATCAATGGATGTTTCGCATTCAAACTTAATATGCCTGAAAAGCCCAATCACATCTAAAAATGACGCACTAGGGGCGCCTGGGTGGCTCAGTCGGTTGAGCGTCTCAACTCTTGATTTCGGCTCAGGTCGTGATCTCACGGTTCGTGAGGTCGGGCTCCGTGCTGGCTGTGGATCCTACTTGAGTTTCTCTCTCTCCCTCTCTCTCTGCCCCTCCCCTGCTCATGCTGTCTCTCTAAAAAAAAAAAAAAAAATGACACACTCATTCTACTTTTAGTAAAGGGGTAATCCCAATATTACTAAAGAGTCAAATGACAGTACGATCCAAATATGTCTCTGAATCCCACAATATGAAATTCAAAGTTGTCCAGGAATAAAGGGGTAGGCACTCTGTTTTAGTCTGCCAAAGCCTGGGTGAGCAAGATAAAACAGACCCCGGAGAGCGTATCTAGTATCCCAGAGGATTCCAGATTCACTGAATCTCCCTTAGAGCACATCGGTGGGGAAGTCTTAAGGGCACGGGTGCCACGATGGTAACCAAGCCGAAAGGTCATTTGTTTTTAGCCTCTAATTCCTAACGGGAGCGTGAATACGTGTGCGCGTGTGGATGCGGGTGCTGGGGAGGTGTGGTGGGGATGAGCAGCCTAAAATAAAAACCACGAGTAAATATCAGTAGGATGAGACATGAGAGCAACAGCTGTGAGAAAAACGTCCCCCCTTTCCTTTTCTGTTGCTCCCTGATCCAGGTGAATTGACTGCCTACGTGCGGCAGATACTGGCCCACATCAGGGGCCCGTACCGTACAAGGGCACTTGATTGAGATTAAGACAAATAACCCGATCAGAAAATGAAACACGCATCCACAAGAGTCACCGCCTGTGCTTGTGGGAAGCTGCCGGGACTATACAGGGTTTCCTTTTTAGAAAACCCCCATATGCTAGAGTTTACCCACGGACACTGTTTTTCTCCCTGCAAGCCTATTCTGTAGCAGCAGCAACTACACAGGAAGGAGCTGGAAGAGGCCTCTAGGGAGTAGCAGAGACAGCAGAGCCTAAGAGTTATGATTTCAGAGCAGTTGGAAGATTAAATATAGCCAGGAACACCCTCCACCGCACCACACCCTTCCAAACCTCAAACTGCATGCTATTAAAAATTCCGCCCCAGACTTTTCTTCCGCGCACCGAGATGGGTCCCTTACTAAAATGGAAACACTGGGAGGGAGCCTAACGCTTTCAGCTGTTAGCAGTCTTGTAGACCTTAATGGAAATGACAGGCATGAGACCAAGTTTAGAGCTGATGGTGTGGAAAACGTAAAGACATTAGCGCCCAACTTGGGAAAAAGCGAGGGAGAACGGCCGGACGACGTGGGGAGGGTAGGGGACAACGAGGAGAACTGGACTGCAGTACGGGGCCGTTTGCCTGGGAGCGATCCCAACCATTTACACACACAAAATGGAGAGCCAATTCCCCTTTTCTGTCCGCAGAGCCCCGGGGCTTGTTAAAGGAAACGCACATTTGCACATTTACGGCGTTGGTGCTTTTCCGACGGGAAGCCCGGGAAGCCGTGATGTTACTACTCCCCGTCTGCTACTCCGCGTGAGCCCGAGTCCCGGATTAGCTGAACTTGCTCTATACCATTTGGGTCCAGAAATTAGCTGGTTAGTCGCAGTTGGGTCTGTGAAGGTCGGATGAACGGCAGGATTCCTTCCCTCCATCTACCACGACTGTGATGCAGACAAGAAAGGGCGGCTTCTGGAACTACTACGAGATGCTTTCAAGGTCCCGCCTCCTGCAACGGGGGGGGGGGGGGGGGGGGGGGGGGGGGGGCGGCGAGGTTCAAGGACAACAACGACGGACATTTACTCTACTCTGGGTAAGCAACAGGAGAGACCGAGATTAAACCTCATGAAAGATGTTTTTTTAAGTGCCGTTGACCCTTGAACAACACAGGTTTGAACTGTGCGGGTCCACTTACACGTGGGCTTTTTTTGATAAATACAGTACAGTACTGTAAAAGTGTCTGCTCTTCCTTATGAGTTTTTTTTTTTTTTTAATGTTTATTTATTTTTGAAAGAGACCGAGAGAGAGCAGGCGGGGAAGGGGCAGAGAGGGAAGGAGACCGAGGATCCGAAGCGGGCTCTGCGCAGCACGCACCGAGCCGGATGCGGGGCTTGAACTCATGAACCGTGAGATCAGGACCTGAGGCGAAGTCGGAGGCTCCACCGCTGAGCCACCCATGCGCCCCTCTTCCTTATCACTTGGTAACAACATTCTTAGCTTACTTCATTGTAAGAATGCAGTATATAATACATCTAACATGCAAACTGTGTGTTAATGGGCTGTTGATGTTATCAGTAAGGCTTCGGGTCAACGTACATAAGGTCAATTTACATAAGGCCCAACACGACATCAGCAGCTGAAATCAGACAAGGCATTTAATTTTTAAATGTTGCCTCGCATTTTTCCATTTCGGATATCCACAATGACCGCACAATTTCTTTTCCGTCCACTAAACACCAGGTGTTAATTCTGGACTGTTGGGCATCTGGCAGTATAAACCACGCAGACATGTAATATTTTCATGGTTTTACAAGTAGACCCTTTGGGGACAGTTTTCGCTTTCAATCTGCACGCCGTTTGATGATGTTTTCCCTAAATCGACCAGCGCAAGGAAGCACATGAGAAGAAAATCTCCAAGCCCCCCTCCCCGCCCCCCCCCCCCCCACTCCGAGCAAGAGAGTGATGGAACCAATGCAGATACACGAGAGAGAGCTCTGGGGGACATCTGAGCCCTGTCTGCATACTTCCCACTGTCACGAGGCACTAGAAAGAAGAGGAAGAAATCTGTGGGTTTGTACCCAAAAAGAAATCCCTGCCTGCTGTCAACACAAGTTCGTTACAACCGCTACGATGACTAATTCAACTAATCGTGGCAAGGAGAAAATGTCCCACAGGACCAGACTGTCTCCGCAGGGGCTGTGCCACATTCCCGTGCTGGCCTTCTCCTTTCAAGCCCCGACCCGGTAGGCACCGGCTCACGTTTGCCGGAAGCAGGGAAGGGCTGCACTGAGCCACTCGCTATGTGTTCATCTGGTTCCACCTTACGAGCCGCTGTCCATATTTGTGAGGTGTTGCTTGGGCGGGGGTTCAGCCCGGGGTTACAGGGCAAACCTAAACTACTCCTGGGCACCTCGCTCTAACCACCTGACATAACCAGTGACAGCTCCGGCCACGTCCTCGTTAAGAGAAGAAGCCACACCATAGAACAGGGTGTCGGAACAGGGTAACGTCTCCAATGTCATGAGGCTTCAGTACCCCTCAATCGACTTCCATTTAAAGTTAATGTAGGGGGCGCCTGGGCGGCTCAGTCGGTTGAGCGTCTGACTCTTGGTTTCGGCTCAGGTCACGATCTCACGGTTTGGGGGTTCGAGCCCCACATCCGTCAGTGCAGAACCTGCTTGGGATTCTCTCTCTCTCCCTCTCTTCCCCCCCCCCCCCCCCCGCTCATGCTCAGGTGCTCTCTCTCTCTCTCTCTCAAAATAAAGAAATAAACTTAAAAAAAAATGAAGTTCATTTAGGGTCTGGAGTGATCCCAATAGGCTCCGTCACTCAACTGTTAAAACCTAATCAATTAAAAAGCAAGTGATTCAGTGGAACCACATGGACACAGCTTCTGTTTCGGGCCCGTTAAAAAAAAAAACAGACTCCAAATGTTTTAAGAACATTCCATCTCTCCCTTGTTCCTACTGCGTAAAATCTGAAATGCACTTAGCCCATCTTGAATCACAGCCTCCAGTTCTCACAGCTGAGCACGCTGCCTCTGTTGACCCCTGAACTTTGGAGGAAATGTCATTACGTGGTGCAACAGAGCAAAGCAAATCCGAGCTGCTTAGTCATATCTCACGGGGTGGCACTGCTCCTGGCTCTGTGAACCCGGGATGCTTCCGCACGGCTCCTCCTGAAAGCACTCACAAAGTCAGCAACAATGCCACTTTTCTGCGGCTCTGTTTCCCACGAGGGACGTGAGCGACGTCTTCACCAAACCAGCACAGCGAAAGGCTCGCCGGCCCATGATCTGAATAGGGGACTCTCAGAGGCAGCACCTCGGCCGTGTCCCCAAGGTCCAGAATCTGCTCTTCAATTCTCATGGCTCTGGAGAATGGACTCACGCGAACCAAGTTCGCCCAAGGCCAATGCATAACCCCAAAAGGCCAACTTGCATAGTTCTGCTAAAAGAAATAAACCATTAAGAAGATTGGATACTGCCATTTTATGGCCAGCGTATCACTCTCTCCCGAGAGAGAAATCCGCGTGATAAGCCAAATCAGAAATAGAAACTTGTTGGGTAGTACAGCATCTAAGCAGAGGGGTTCTGGGGGATCACAGGCTAATGTCACTACTACCTGTTTACAAGTGGACTTGTTCAAACTGTCATTAAAAAAAGAAAGGACCGATTTGGGGCACCTGGGTGGCTCAGTCGGTTCAGCGTCCAACTCTTGATTTGGGCTTGGGTCATGATCTCACGGTTGATAGGCTCGAATCCCGTGTCAGCCTCTGTGCTGCCTGCTTCGGGTTCTGTGTCTCCCTCTCTCTCTGCCCCTCCCCGGCTCACTCTCTGTCTCTCTCTCAAAATAAATAAAACTAAAACTGTTAAAAAATAAAAAATAAAAGACGCCCTACTTATAAATTCTGGCTCTAGCTTTGACCATCTACGTCCTTGCATCTCTGTGGATTTGTGTGGCGTCATTCTCTGGAACTAATATGGGCCTCTCGATTGCCTGGACCTTAGAGAGTTCAGAGCCAGGAAGTTCCGCTGCATAGAGCTCCCGTGACAGGAGCGAAGACCTGAGTGCGACCCCCTCGTTGCTCACGTCTCGTCACAACATCACCAAATCCTGATGGCCGCTTCAGAATCGCCAACACCTCATGGCCTCCGATCTTCCTTGTTAGCACTCCTCCAGGGGAAAAGACCCTTTTGCTCCCCAACAGGGAGTTATCATCAATCGACGACTAAGTGTTCGGGAAGGAGGGGGATGACTGAGGAATGATCTAGGCATCTTGGCCGGGATGGTCACAGGATTAAGAAGAGAAAGAGACAATAAAGGGCTTTGGATAATTGCCCCAAGAAGAGAGTAGGCATCAGAGGAAGGGAAAGATGAAATCTCTCTTGTTAACAGGGCTTGCCAAGCCGAGGACAGGAAGCAGGGCGCCCAGAACCAGCTGCTGTTCAGCCAGACGCCATCGCGGCCCGCCCCGCCACCCCTCCTGCACTCCCGTCACCAGAGCCTTTGCAGGAGCCGCACTGGCTGCCGCTTCTGAGGGGCGGGGCGGACGGGTGATTCCTCAGCTGCTAGAAGCATCTGGGTGCCAGACCTGGGGGTGTCCTCCCCAAGCTCCTCACCCCCACCCCTCCGGAGAAGGGGACTTATTTCCTAGTGTTCCAAATTGGAATGCGGAACACATTTTCCCAGAGACACAGGGTGAATTCTATAGTTCGGCCGCACTTATTAAACAGGCTGTTGTGGGCCAGCCAGAAAAAATAATCCCTGCGTAGAACCTGGTTTCTAGGGGGAAAAAAAAATGTCTTCCGGGTTCCTAACAATAACTTGCAAATCAACCTTCGGAAAAGAGCCCACTTTACGGTGAAGAATGCCTGGACGTGCGGTCCCAGACGAGCGTCCACATCCTTCATACTTTCTCCTTGTCCTCGCACGTCAAGGATGAACGATGACTCTAGACACCCCGAGCACTATACCTGTTTCCACGCTGCCCGTAACGAGAGAATCGAGGGATACAACAGGAAGGTGAGAATAGCCTCAGAAAGTCTAACGGTCGACCAGTCCTGGCTGTTCAGCGGGCCAGGCAGTTGAGGAGGAGACGCACATGTGAAGACAGGGCTTCTGCAGCCCCAGCTGGCCTAGGAGTCCGCTCGGGTTCAGGGTGGGAGCCCTGCAGCCCAGCAGAATCAACGGCTTCACCACGAGTCCCAGGCACCGGAGACACTGGAGTCAGATGCACCCCACACGGAGATTAGGCAGGGAGGAGCACCGCGGAGAAAGGAACCACGGTGAGGTGGCTTTACACTCCCTGGCCTGCTCATCCGCTGCCTTCCCCCAAAGTCCCACATCCGCTTACCCTCGGGCTTCCGTCTTCTGAACTGCCACAGCCTTCCGGTCCGTACGGACGCTGTACAGTTCAGCCCTTAACCATCTACCGCTGTAACATTCTGTTTATTCGGTGGGCGTTAAGATCAGGTCTGCGTTTCCAACTAGAAGGCGGGCTCTTGGGAGTCCAAACTGCCCCACAGACGCGGCCCGGTATCCAACGCATGTGAGACGCTCGATAAGGGATCATTCATCGGCCGATCGACAGGGAGTGCTGGCAGAGACACTTAAACACAAACGATGCCTCGAATGTGAGCCCCATGAAGCCAGGGCTTAAAAAAACGTTTTCACTTCTGTATCCTCGGGGTCTAGAAGAGTGCCTGTCACGCAGCAGGCGCTTAATACGTATTTGATGAATTCACAAGGGTTGAGAAGCTCTTGCCAATGGATGATTAATCCTAACTGAAGAAACAGCATTGCCAATATTACGGTAAAGTTAAAAAAAAAAAAAGCATACAATTAAATATAAAAAGTCAGGGGGCACCGAGGGGGACTCAGTCGGTTAAGCGTCCGACTTCGGCTCAGGTCACGATCTCACGGTTCGTGGGTTCGAGCCCCGTGTCGGGCTCTGTGCTGACAGCTCGGAGCCGGGAGCCTGCTTCGGATTCTGTGTCTCCCTCTCTCTCTACACCACCCTGTCTCTCTCTGCGGCTCAAAAATGTATAAATGTTAACAAATTTAAAAAAAAAAAAAAAGACAGATGATTGTATTGAGGAGGGCACCTTTTGGGATGAGCACTGGGTGTTGTATGGAAACCAATTTGACAATAAATTTCATATATTGAAAAAAATAAAAAAGATGATTAAGGAAGAAAAACTCAACTCCCACGTGACTTGCCAGGAAACACCTATCGGCTAAAATAACATACACCCGTATCTGTCTGCAAAATTAAGCCCTGCGACTGTGAGGTGACCTACGTACTTCAAATTCCATGCTTGTGGATTTCACTGAGTTTCTGTGCCCAGTCTGGGCAGAGTCTGCAATGGCTGGCCTGTCCCAGTACTGGTGCCTTTTGGTCTCCCCACAAAGCACCAGGACCTACGAATCAGACAGCAGGGAAGCACCAAAGAGCTGAGGGGTTTTACCGCTTTGCCAGCCGTTGGCTCTATCGTTTGAACTGCTTCATTGTCAATGGCTTAAATGACAAACACCATAAGCCACACTCACCTGTTTCACACCTCGCTCTAAAACGGGCTCTGCCGAAGGAACTCAGGAGAAGCAAGAAGGGGTGACAGATTGAAAGCCTCCGATCCACACGCCCTAAGACCCCCTTCCACCAGCTCATCAGGGTAGGAAGGATGTTGTGCCAAAGAGATTAGCGTCTTCTTCATTGAGAGATCACCCTCCACAACATCCTTGGCAAAGACTTTTGGCACCCCCCGCTCACGGCCACATGCGAGTCACATTTTCAAAAGTAGCTCCTTTCCAGAGATGCCCCATCAATGCCCTAACAGACGTCAATCAGTTCATTTTCCTCCACCCGATCCCAAGCAAGATGTCCACGTGGGATACAATCCACGCACGGCAAGGTGGGTGTTTGCGAGCTCTCATAGCAGACACATGATGCAATGGTGCTTTCCACGAACACCCAGGTCTCAGCCTGACGGAACCCCGCCTGCAAGTGCCATTTCATCTCAAGCCCGTCATTTCTCACCGTGGTCTTCTCGTTTGCCCCAGAATTCTTCACGTTCTTCACCGTGCCTCTCTGTGACAGGTGCACGTCTCCTGATGGAAAACTTCCCTCACCCATTTGGTTTTCTTTTTAGTTTATTCATTTTGAGGGAGAGAGAGAGAGAGAGAGAGAGACAGCAAGTGACCCGCTATTTCAAGACCTGAGTCAAAGTCGGACGCTGAACTGACTGAGCCACCCAGGCGCCCCTCCTCAACCATTTGAATCCCCCTTGTCCTTTGGGGCCCGAACAACATCATTCCCCTCCACAGGGTCTGCCCCAAACGCGACACCTCAGGCTACAATGGGCTGCTTCTTCTGAACTCTGTATTATGTTCTAGACCTTGGAATCACTACGCTGGATACCTCGGCATACACTGCAATCTGCTGTTAAATGCGGCGAGTTCCCACAATGCCAGGCATAGCACCCACCCTAGAGACAGTGAACGAGTACTTGCTGATCATTAGTCTTTGCTTTTCCACCTAAAAGCTAAACAGGTATTTCTTCCACCAGAAACACCTGCCCTTTTGGTATGCCTTCCCCCGAAGGAAAGACAGAGAAAAGGTGTTTTGTTTTGTTTTGTTTTTCCTGGCAGAACTTGATAAATCGGGGCTTATTTATTTTCCATCGCTTGGTAAAACAGATTCTTCTCCTTGAAGACGGTGATTCAGAGAAGGGAAGAACGTTGAAGGAAGCGAAGGTACCGCCTGGGATCACATTTGAGGATCAAAGTTACCGAGTCCTAATGCGTGCAAGCGTCACGCCTTGAAAACCCGATGAAATCAAGAGAGTTTGGGTAACGGAAGAAATAAGAGGTGAGCGGAGGACTGGAAAAGCAGAAAAGGTCTTCCCTTCGACATGATGGGACCTAACTCGCCTACCATTAACTGTCTTTTCTTTTTTTCTTTTTAATTTTTGAAAACCACGAAACAGGTAGTCCAGCTTGGCAGAAAGAAGTTGAGTAGGTACTGTATTCGAAGAGACTCAGCTTTCTCCTTACCCTTCCTTACACTCACCAAAGACTCATTTCTCCGAATAAAAGTCAACTCCTGAAATTTTACATACAGACTCTTAGATACACAAGCTATCTAAAACAAACTTTAAAAACACGCATCCTTGGGGCGCCTGGGTGGCTCAGTTAGTTGAGCCTCCGACTTTGGCTCAGGTCACGATCTCACTGTCTGTGGGTTTGAGCCCCGCATCGGGCTCTGTGCTGACGGTTCAGAGCCTGGAGCCTGCTTCGGATTCTGTGTCTCCCTCTCTCTCTGACCCTTCCCCGTTCATGCTCTGTCTCTCTCTGTCTCCAAAATAAACATTAAAAAAAAAACAAAAAATTAAAAAAATAAAATAAAAAAAAAAATAAAAACACGCATCCGGCCATTCTCCATTGGACAAAGACTTACTGAGCCCCTGGGAGACGCCAGGCACTAAGAGAGACATTTGTTATAGGATGAAAACAAAACGGATAGTATGTAAAATGTAGCAAATAAAGAAGCCACCCATGCATGGGCTCACCAACCACGAAAGCATGGTTTTCCATCCTGTTGTCTTTCCTGAAAAGTCATTTTTCGATCCCAAATCAAGATTTTCCCCAATCCATAACACATTCCCAAACATCAGCATGTCTTCAAGGAATGCTATCACAACACTTGTGCCCCCAAAGAAGTGGTTACATTTCTTTTGTTGGTAAAATACGGGCTGGCAGACGCTTGTCACAAATTATTGGTAAATGTCCTGTTTGCTGGAGACCTAGCCATGAACAATAGACGAAGGGGCACCTGTGTGGCTCAGTCAGTTAAACGTCCGCCTTGGGTTCAGGTCACGATCTCCCGGTCCGTGAGTTCGAGCCCCGCGTCGGGCTCTGTGCTGACAGCTCGGAGCCTGGAGCCTGCTTCGGATTCTGGGTCTCCCTCTCTCTCTGCCCCTTTCCCGCTCACGCTCTGTCTCTCTCTCTCTCTCTCTCAAAAATAAATAAACATTTTTAAAAAATAGACGAATTACAAGATGAAATGTTCAGGCCTGCTTCCCAGGCTGGGCTCTTCATAAAAGATGCTAAGAGCTTAACGCCTTAAACATGCCTTGTAAAATGATGTCCGCACTTCCAAGGGTAGAGAAACGTGTCTGCTATTGTCCAGGGTGAGACGAGCCCTTAATAACCGTGTCACTCACTGCTTTGCAAAGTGCTGTTTCCACCTTTCCCTTAATTTAATCCTTCCTTTCCCCTGTTGCCCTTTTCAATCCCTCAACTGATACGGCTGATCTCTGTAATAATATTCAAGTTCCCAAGAAAGCATAAAGCTGGGATTTGACTCTATTTGTCTAAGCAGAACTTAATTAGGAAGGTAGATCTTCTGCCAGAAGGCAAATAGAAATGATGGGTGGCTCTATGTTCTCTCGGATGAGCCAGCTCTCTGAACCCACACACCCCTCTGGGCGCTGGGGTCCAGTCCGCCGGGGTCTGCCTGAGCCCGGAGCTAAGCAGACAGATGTCTGGCGCCCTAAGTCTTTCTTCCAGATGAAATGCAGATATGAAGCAGCTTCTGAACCGGGTGGACATCTATCCCCTCTAAAAAGTGGGTAAGCAGAGGCCCTGAAAAACTAGCAAGTGCCCTCACCCTTCTTCATTTGCAATTCAAAGGCCAGACCTTGTGCCTCTTTTACGTAGGAACTCCAAAGTCATCACCCCTCACACTGATCCCTGGGGGCTCCCTCTCCGGGATAACATATGACCAGATTAGGAGGGGGCTGGAGTTGGCCTACATTGTGTGGTTTTAGTAAAGAGCTATATTGTGCTCTGTTGCCCCCCAAAACGGCCTGGATTAGAATCAACGTTAAAACCAAATTAGAGGGGCGCCTGGGCGGCTCAGTCGGTTGAGTGTCCGACTCTTGATTTTGGCTCAACTCATGATTCCAGGGTGTGGGCTCAAGGCCTTCCCCTCCACAGGGTCTCAGCGTGAAGCCTGCTTGAGATTCTCTCTCTCTCTCTCTCTCTCTCTCTCTCTCTCTCTCTCTTTCTCGCTCTCTCCCTCTGCCCCTCCCCTACTTGTACTCGCTCTCTCTTTCTAAAATAAAAAAAATTTTTTTTTAATTTGAGTGAGATTTAAAACAAGATAACTTGTATATCTCCCATCAGAAAGATCCAATTGATCAAATTTTCTAACAAAACACATTCCTTTTGGTATTATCAATATATATTCAACCCAGGGGCGCCTGGGTGGCTCAGTCGGCCGAGCATCGGACCTCGGCTCAGGTCATGATCTCACAGCTGGAGTTCAAGCCCCGCATCGGGCTCTGGGCTGACAGCTCAGAGCCTGGAGCCTGCTTTGGATACTGTCTCCCTCTCTCTCTGCCCCTCTCCCACTCATGCCATGTCTCTGTCTCTCAAAAATAAACATTTAAAAAAAATTTTTTTTTAAATATATATATTCAACCCAATTCAGAAATGACATGCTTCCTTTTTAAGTACTGCCTACCGCGGTTTTTTGTATAGAGGCAATTGGTTTTGATTTCCCCCCTCAACTATGCCCAATTCATCAGCTTTATTACTTATTTCCCAGGGGCAAGGGAAAATGTTTTTGGTCAGTCGTCACCAAACATAGAAAGCCATCTGTCAAGTTGTTTAACTAAAACAACAAGCAAAAAACAAAAACAAAACAAGCATCTTGCTCTGGAGTGTATTTTTGTTTTTTTAAACCTTTTTAAAAATTATTATATTTTATTTTATTTTATTTTTGAGACAGAGAGAGAGCAGGAGCAGGGGAGGGGCAGAGAGAGAGGGGGAGACACGGAATCCGAAGCAGGCTCCAGGCTCCGAGCTGTCGACACGGAGCCCGACGCGGGGCTCGAACTCACAGACTGTGAGATCAGGACCTGAGCTGAAGTCGGACGCTTAACCGACTGAGCCACCCGGGCGCCCCTGGAGTGTATTTTTAAGTTTCAAGCTACTGTAATTAAGAAATGAATATGTGGGGGCGCCTGGGTGGCGCAGTCGGTTAAGCGTCCGACTTCAGCCAGGTCACGATCTCGCGGTCCGTGAGTTCGAGCCCCGCATCGGGCTCTGGGCTGATGGCTCGGAGCCTGGAGCCTGTTTCCGATTCTGTGTCTCCCTCTCTCTCTGCCCCTCCCCCGTTCATGCTCTGTCTCTCTCTGTCCCAAAAATAAATAAAAAACGTTGAAAAAAAAATTAAAAAAAAAAAAAAGAAATGAATATGTGGGTCTTAAAAGACACAAAAGTTAAACTATCTCCTCCAGGTAATCAATGCGAGAAACTGAAAATATTCCTTTTTCACATTCTTCTAGCTCATGCCTAGACTAGAAAAGAGTGAAAAGCATTCCTGATTTTTCGATTCCAAGAGGAATCCGTCCAAACGGTTTCTATTCCTCGCACACAAAATGGCAGCTGAGGAAGTTCCTGTGGTCAACAACTGAGTAATTCGTAGTCTCTGAAGAATTCGGTGGTTTTGTCTTCTCCAGGTCCTCCTTGGAATGAGAGCCCCACACACATTTCTAGTCCTGAGTTCTTACAAAGGAAACCATATACGAATTGTCTTCAGCAGTTAAAACTTGGCCACGCTAAGCATCGAGAACAACAGTAAGACAACCAGCCAGAGACCTTAACGTGAACTTTCATAACCAGTTCATAAAACTCTTAAGATTGCACATAAATTGACAGAAATGACAGTTAACGTTTCCAACCTCTGCTCCGGGGACATCACTGAGCCACGATATCACAGAAATTTCAACCGCCTTCATGTAGCCTTCCGAATAAAATACGTAAACAAATTAAATAGGACATAGGAATAATTTTAAACACACTTCAACACACTCTCATCTAAATTCAAATTGTTTTCTGTGATGTGAGGCACAGAGAATTTCAAGTACAAGTGAAAAGAAGAAGCACTTCAATTAGTGAATGAACGATATTAATAACGGTCAAAGGACTGACGTCTGCTGGTAAAGACAAGGAGGGCTGCCACTATTCATCCAAAGTCTCCAGAAAATGCTCAACTTTGTTTTGCCTTCAGAAGAGGGCTGTTAAGTATTAGAAAATATGTGGAGATTTTACCATCAACTTTACTTTTAAAAAATGTTCTTTTCCAGGGGCGTCTGGCTGGTTCAGTCAGTTAAGCATCTGACTTTTGGTTTGGGCTCAGGTCAGAATCTTGCAGTTTGTGGGTTGGAGCCCCACATCGTGCTCTGTGCTGACAGTGCAGAGCCTGCTTGGTACTCTCTCTCTCTCCCTTCTCTCTCCCTCTCTCAAGATAAATTAAAAAAAAAAACCTTTAGAACAGATTTTTTTTTCCCAAAATCACGCAATCTCTGTCCAATAAATCATGGAACGAAGGAACAAGATGGCTGGATTTTGTTTTCCTGTTTTAAGGTTCCTCCCTGTTTAAATTCTCAAAGTAACTGGTGTAAAAGCTCAGAAATCTGGGAGAAGCTATCATTTTACAGAGGCCACAGTCTACCCCTGCCTGTGTCCCAGTTGGGTTTTTTGTTTGTTTGTTTGTTTTTAAGTTTATTTATTTTGAGAGAGAGACAGAGAGAGAGAGAGAGAGAGACAGCATGAGCAAGGAAGGGGCAGAGAGAGAGAGAGAGGGAGAGAGAGAATCCCAAAAAGGTTCCACAATGTCAGCGCAGAGCCCATCGTGGGGTTTGACACCAAGAACTGTGAGATCGTAACCTGAGCTGAAATCGAGATTCGGAAGCTTAACCGACTGAGCCACCCGGGCGCCCCTGTATCCAAGTTGTTTTTAATGTTAAGATTTCAGAAGAAGATCTTCTCTCTAAAGCATGACTCACTTCTTAATAGACTTTGCTTAACACAGCTAAAGACTTAAGCAAAATTTTTTTGTTTTTTGATAACGCGATGTTATCATTTGCAAATAATCGTCTACTGGGGGGGGGGGTTGCCTGACCCCACGCCAAAAGGCCCCGGGTGGTTATGTATTTGGGGGTCTGCTCTTTTTAGAGTTTTCCTGGCTCCTTCCCTGACGCACTGTTGACTTCATTGCCTCCATGTGGTACATGGACGTGAACTCTCTCTACCCCTGCCGGTATGTCTAGTCCCCAGCAGCACCACCCCCCTTCTCCCTTTATCACGACCTTCTATCCAGATGCTGTTCCCCAGTTTACAAAGTGCTTCCACAAACCTTATCTCATCTAATCTAATTTTCTATTTCTAATCCGTTTAGGGATGAGCAACCAGATGACCCATAATGCCAACGAGCTCAGTTAGATAAGTAAAAGTCATCAGGCTCCGAGTGAGATCCTGAAGCAGTCTCCCAGGAATAGAGTGCATAAGCCTTAAGGCAACGATGCGGTATCTCTCTGCAGCCCAGACTTTCCCTCACCGTTCAGTCATTCTACTGATCACTCACTTCATAAACAGTTTCTGAGTACCTGCTACGTGTACCTGTTAAACTGAGGGCTGGGATTATAAGAAGGATCAAACCCAGGTTCCTGCCTTCGAGCAGCACCAAGACTAGGAGAGAGATCAACGTGTCCGCAGTTCCCCATAGTGAGAATGGCCCATCAGCATTAAGACAGCTTGGCCCAGGGGCGCCTGGGTGGCTCAGTCCGTTAAGCATCTGACTCTTGGTTTCAGCTCAGGCCGTGATCTCACAGCGGGTGAGTTCGAGCCCCAGCTCGGGTTCTGAGCTGTCAGGGCAGAGCCTGCTTGCGATTCTCTGTCTCCCTCTCCCTCTCTCTCTCTCTCTCTTCCCCTCACCCATTCGCGCTCTTCTCTCTGTCAAATAAATAAACATTTGTTTGAGTTAAAAAAAACAGATAGCTCGGCACAAAGGATTACGAGAACGGGAATGATAGTTCCCCAATCCGGCAGAGAAGATTTTCCAGAAGCTCTCAAGCTGCGGAAGAAGCTTGGCATGTCTTTCTTTACGGTTCTCGGCTGGGTGACGGACCCTGGAGGTTGCTAGACTGCTGAACTCTAGACACACCACGGAAATGGTCCTCAAATCTGGCTGCACATTGGAACGACTGGGGGGACCTCTCGAAACACAATAATTACAAGACACGGTGCCTTTGGGAAACTGTCGGGCGGTACCTACCTACTCAAGCTGAACATATACCTACCCGATGACCCAGCTGTGCCATCCGTAGGTACAAACCCCACAGAAACGCGTACCAGAAGACATGCCCGAGGCCAGCACTGTCACAGCAACCAAAACCTGGAAGCCACCCAGATGTCCATCAACAGGTGAACGGATAAACCAACCATGGGACGTCCACATGATGGGACAGTACCAGCAATGAAAAGAACGAGCCACTAGTATCCGTAACGTGGGTGACTTGTACAAATGTTACCCTGGGTGAAAGAAACCTTATATAAACGAGTACACGCTGTATAATTCCACTCATATAATGTGCCAAAGCAGAAAAAAAAAAATGTATCTATTGTCTTAGAAGTCAGGGCCGTGGGGCCCACTGGTGAGGGGTGGTGACTGGGAAGGGGCACTGAAGGTGGTTTCTGGGTGCTGATAATGTTGTGGTTTTTTTTTTAATTTTTTATGTTTATTTATTTTCGAGAGAGAGAGTCAGAAGGTGAGTGGGGGGAGGGGCAGAGAGAGAGGGGGACACTGAATCCGAAGCAGGCTCCAGGCTCCGAGCTGTCAGCACAGAGCCCCGAGGTGGGGCTCGAACCCACGGACTGCGAGATCATGATGTGAGCTGAAGTCGGACACCTAACCCACTGAGCCACCCAGGCGCCCCAATGCTGTGTTTCTTAAGTGGTGTGCTGATTATACGGATGTGTTCAATTCGTAAAGATTCGTCAAACTGTATACTTAGGATTTGTGCGGTTTCCTGAACTCATGGAATATTTCAATACCAAATGTATTTAAACGTTAAAAAAAAAAAAAAAAAAGAAGAAATACCTAGGCCTGGGCCTCACCGCAGGCCAATTAAGCTCAGCGGGGGGGTTGAGGGGACCACAATGTCTGTATTTTGCAGAAGCATCCAGGTGGCTCCGATGTCCGGCCATATCTGAAAGCCAAGCAGCTTGGTGTTCCTATATTTATCAATAGCTCCTTTGTGGGGACAGCCTGGCACATGGCAAAGGGAATGAGCCCTGGAGTAAGGCCCATCAGCAGCGCCGTTCTGATTGGCGCATTTGCCCGGATCATCCCCAAACCTCAGTTTCCTCCACTGTGTAATGGGCACAACACCACCTCCCTGCCAGGACTGTCGGGAGGATTAAACAAGGCAATATGCCTAAAGTACCTAGCACAGTACCTAGAACACAGTCGGTGCTTGAGAAGCGGTAGGCACTCCACTCCTTTGCATCTTAAGTTCCTAAGCACGGTGATGAGCGGGCCGCTGTAAAGGAACCAAATTCGCGCTCTCCAATTTCTCCTCCTGAATGAGTTTCTTTGTAAAGACTGAAGTAATAGTACACTTGGACTGATGATGTCAAACCAATATCGGACATTTCCGGGCCCTGGTTTGCTGAGTCTATTCAGCACCTGCTGTCCCCAAAGATGCATGGGGAGGACAAAGACAGCAGATACATACAACAACCACAGACCTTCCTTTGGAAAGCTTTACTCCTGTCCTCACCCTTAAGCACAGCGCCAGCCCTGTGCGAGCAAAGACAAGGCCAAGATGTGAGTTGGCAGAAAGAATCGAAAAAATGAGTAGCTCCAAAGACATACCATCCATGAAATGTGCCAAATGAAACACTTTTGTATAAGAGTGTTTTAGGGGTGCCTGGGTGGCTCAGTCAGTTAAGCATCTGACTCTTGGTTTCGGCTCAGGTCATGATCTCACGGTTCATGGGTTCGAGCCCCGCATCAGGCTCTGCGCTGCCAGCACGGAGCCTGCCTGAGATTCTCTCTCTCTCTCTCTCTCTCTCTCTCTCTCTCTCTTGCTCTCTCTCGCTGCCCCTCTTCTGCTCTCTCTGCCTCTCAAAATAAATAAACTTAAAAAAATTTTTTTTAGCTTTAAAATGTCCTCTATTAATAAAAACAAACCAAACAAACTCCTGGGTAGAGAGCAGAAGATCTATATTGGAGCTTTAACGCTACCACGGGTAAGCTGTCTGTATGACTTCGGTGAACTAACTTTTCCGTTTCTCCGGCAAATGAAAAGTAATGCCACCTCTCCTACACGCTTCTACAAGGGCACGGCAAGTTTCAGATAAGGTTAAGTACAAGACATTCTGAAAAATTAAGCAGCAAAGAAACCCAAGCTGAGAATCCAAGCTGCAAATTTCACTTTGTTCCAAACTCCAATCACCAACCACCACCACCCCCGGAGACTGAGAACTCTCTGATATGAACTGCTCCAAGCACACACCCAGAGCCTGGAGCCGGCTTATGTAAGAGTGAACTGCGGTACCGCCTGGCATGTAGCATAATACTTTGCTTCAGAGAAATCCTTGGAAATGCCTCAGCTGAAGTACAAGGGCAGGCCCTGGCCTTACGTTTTGGAGAGAGGTGCCCTCAGTCACAGAACACCAGGACCGTGGCTGGAGCAAATGATGTCATCCCAGCTCCCCTTACCGTGGTCAATGTCAAAATTAAGATAGGAAGTTCAAGGACAAATTGTGGGCTTTCCAGGCAAATAGAAGTTAGAAAGGCAGTTTGCACCTTAGGATCTTGCAGTTTAAACTGTTAATACTTTGCAGAACCTCAACCGAAATCTACCCGTTTCGGTGATGGTTTTTAGGTTATATAAAGCTTTTTATTCACAAAAAGCTAAGTAGCCGCATAGACAAATATATTCCCGTATTCTATTTTTATTCCCGCTACACGTTAGGAAAAGAAAAACAAATCATGTGAGTCACCCCTATAGCCCCAAACAATAACAAACCAAGAAATGAAAACAAGGTTTTTGAAGAGACAGAGATAAACTTGAGGGCTCTCCACTCGAGAGCTAAGAAACGAAATAGCTCAAATACCTGTTGGGTTCCTAAATGACTGGAAAATGAAAACTCGAAATTAACTACGGGCACGTTGGTACACCTTGTAGAGTACAGCCACAAACCCTTCCTGCGACAGACCTGTGTACTCGACGCCAAAGATATCCCCAAACGTGCGGATGCCCGGGACTGAGGGGGTGGGGAGGGGGGAGGCATCAAATTAGTATCGAAAATAGTGCTGTTGACTCCCGCCCTGGTTGGGGGCGGGGGGGGGGGGGGGGGGCGGAGAAGGACTCCCGTCCGCTGCAAACCCGGCGGCCAGGGCCGGACAACTCGCCCCTAAGTTTGGCGCGTCCTCGCTCCGCGCCCTCGGCCCCCCGCCCCCCACTCCCGGCCCCGGGGATCCCAGGGCACCGCCAGGCCCTGGCCCAGCACCGACCCCGCGGCCGGGGCTGCGAGCCACGGCAGGGGGAGGAAGGGCGGCTCCTCTGCAACCCCGGTCCTGCGGCACCACCCCGGCCCTCGCGCTCTCCCCTTCCCCTGACCCCTAGCCCCCAGGCAGGTCACCTGGCTCGGCCGCTGCCCGCTGCTCCTCCCGCTGCTCGCTCGCTCGCTCCGGCCGCGCCGCCGCCGCCGCCGCCGCCTCCTGGAAGCGGCTCGCCCTCGCGAGTCACGGGGCCGGCGAGCGGGCGGGCGAGCCCGTGCCAAGGCTGCGGGAACCGCACGCCCCGGCCGGAGCTGGGACCCTGCGCTGAGCGCGGCCGCCACCCGGGCGAAACTGGAGAGCTGGGGCTCGGCTCGCCCGGGCGGGGAGGGGCGGCTGCAACTTTGCTCCCGAACGCGGGCGAGGAGGGGGCGCCCGTCTCCAAACTCCGTGCCGCGCCCGCCACCTCTCCAGCCGAAGGATTTTCTTTATGCCTTTTTTTTTTTTTTTTTTTTTTTTAAGATCTAAAGGGAAGCCAGATTCTCGCCCTCAAGTTCTTGCTTCCAGGGCCGTGAGGCTCGGCGGGCGGAGGAGCGCGGCGCCGAGCGGGGTGCGGGAGACGCTCCCGCCGGGTGCGCTGGCGGCGAGCCGGGCCGGGGCGCGCGGGGCGGCGGGGCGGCGGGGCGGGCGGGAGCGGCTTCCCGGGGACCCCGCTCGGCCGCCGCGCGCTGGCCCCTCCGGCCCGGAGCCGGAGCCGGGCAGGGAGAGCGGCCTGGAGGGACCGGGCCGGCGGCGGGGAAGCGGTGACCCGGACCTGGATCGCCGAAGTAGGAACTGGAAGTGACAGCGGCAGGGCAGAGCAGCAGCAGCAGCAGCCGCCGCCGCCGCCGCCGCCCGGGTAGCCGTGGCAGCGGCAGAAGCCGCGGCGAAGCGGCGGCAGCATGCGCAGTGTGGCCGCCGCCTGCTCCGGCCGAGCCCGGGGCCCGCTGGCGCCCGGCCTGCCGCGGGCCACCGCCGGGGCCTCGGGCAGGAGTCCCGGCCTCCCGGACGCGCCCTTCCCGGTGGCCTTGCTTCCTCCTGCACCCCCGGACCCGACCAGGAACCCCCCACCCCCACCCCCCAGCGCCGTGCGGAGCCGCTGAGACCGCCAGAAAGGAAGCGCTCTCCGGCGGCCCTCGGCATCCGTCCCTTCCCCAACTCTCCTGGATGCCCTTCCCGGGCTCTCTGACAACAGGACCCAAGTCGAATGGTCCCTCCGGGAGAGCCTCACCACGTTCGGGGGGGGGGGGGGGGAGTATTTACCGCCTTCCTCGAAGTCTTTTTACAGAAAGACAATGCAGTCGGTAAAAGATGAGGCTGGCCAGAGCCCTGTCAGTTCCTGTAACTCATGGAAATTCCATTAGGAGTGTCAGATTTGCTCAACAGACCAAAAAAGAAAAACTTACCAAAATCCTCCTTAGTCTTCCCACTGGCACAAACTGAGCAGCTAAATATACAAAGCTTTGCCGGGCAGAAACTCCTGGAATTGGGCCAGTCAAAAACAGAGTGTCCAACAGTTAGACGTTACCAGTCCCTACTCTAGTCTCCTCTTTCACAGATGAGTCAACCGAGGCCTAGGGGAGGGGACTCTGACTTCACAGCGGTGGCAGACTGGGGCTTGAGGGAGGGTCTGATACCCATTACAGCTATTGGTTAGTCGCGTGACCTCATGCCTCACTCCTCCAAGATGGTTTTGCTCTCCTAGAGCTGGAGCGCTTAGGGGAGAGCCAGCCTTGACTCTTGGTCATCAGTGGACCTGCCTTCCTTCCAGAACTGCCTCCCTGCAGAGCAGCCCCTGGGAAATGGCAAATCGTCCATCCCACAGGCCCCACTTTGGGGACGGCACCCAGGCTGTTCCAGTGACAAGGCAGATGGAGTGACTCAGGGAGACAGGAGGCAGTGAGGGGGTGGGGGCAAAGAAAAACCATACTGATACCAGCTGGTACTGGAAAGAGAAGGAGAGAGAGAAGAAAGAAGGGAGGGAGAGAGAAAGAGAGAGAGAAAGACGCACTAAGTGAGCCACATATGCATTCAATGAAGTCCCTCATGAACAAAACATCTCTTTATAAAAGTAGGCTTGGGGGCGCCTGGCTGGCTCACTCAGTGGAGCGTGCAACTCTTGATCGCAGGGTCGTGAGCTCCAGCCCCACGTTGGGTGTGGAGCCTACTTAAAAAAAATAAAAAATAACTAAAAGTAGAGTTGGCCCAGGAGCAAAATAGGAGATAGCAGGGTAAACCTGGCGATGGGTTGGTAGTAAGGTGGGCAGGGGACAAAGCAGGAGAACGGGGGGGCGGGGGGATGAGGCCAGGAGGAAATCACAGAGGCCGTAACCAGAACAGCCCAGAGAGGTATCAATCACTCAGGCCACTCTCAAATGATCGGAACAACTGTATCTGTCCCTACACCTCCCAAGTTCAAAGGCAGAATGAAAATAAAACTACCATGGCTAGAATAGTGTTGTCAAAGGACTTCCTGGTCGCATTCGTGACACTCTACCTAGACATCAGGGTTTTTCCATGCGCTCTAGAACATTTTCTCTTGAGGCCTGAGTGTCCTCCCTGCCTTCTCCATTTCTATAAAAAAGATCTAGTTGGTTCACAGGAAAGGAAATACAAATGGACCATAAAAGGGTCAGAAGATGCCCAAACTCACCAGGAATCATGAAATTCAAATTACAGCAGTAAATCAAATACCATTTTCACCCAACATTTGAGCAAACATTGAAGCTAAATAATACCCAGTGCTGCCAGGGACATGAGGAAGAAGGCACTTCCTACTCTACTGGTGGGGGTATAACTTCACAGGGCGTTTTTATAGGGATTTGAGAACAGCTATCAAATTTGACACAGTAATTCCATTTCTATGAAGAAAGACGTTTCAAGAATAATCACAGATGTACACGAATCTATCTCTACATAGTATGTGCACATACTACAACATGACCCACTGGGATTTATCCCGGCAATGCAAGATGGAGCTAACATATGAAAATCAATCAGAGTAATACACCATATCAATATAATAAACCAACGGTCACCTTAACAGATACAGAAAAAGCATTTGACAAAATCCGGCACCGTCTCACGACAAAACAAAAGACAAAACAAAAAACAAAACTCAAAAAAACTCAAAAAACTAAGAATAGAAGGGGAACTCCTTCAACCTGATACAGGGCATCGATGAAAAACCCGCAGCTAACATCCTACTTAATGATGAAAGACTGAAAGCTTCCCCCTAAGATTAAGAACAACACCAGGCTGTCCACTTTAATCACTTCTATTCAACATTGTTCTGAAGGTTCTAACCAGGCAAATTAGGCAAGAAAATGAAGTAAAAGGCATCCAGATTGTTAAAGGAGGAAGTAAAACTATCTGTGTGCGCAGATGACATAATCTTGTACAGGAAAACCACAAGGAATCCAAAAAACTATTCAAACTAATAAATAAGTTACACAAAGTTGAAGGATACAAGATCGATATGCAAAAGCCAATTGCATTTCTACACGCTTGCAGTGAGCAATCCAAATATGAAATTAAGAAAACAATTCCATTTACAACAGCATCGAAAGGAATCGAATACTTTGGAATAGATTGGACCACAGAGGTACAACACGTGCACACTAGAAACTACAGAACAATGTTGAATGACATGTTAAAAGGCCCAAATAAGTGGAAAGACATCCTGTGTCCATGGATCGCAAGACTTAATATTGTTAATGTGGCAATACTCTCAAAGCCATCTACAGATTGTACACAATCCCTATCAAAATGCCAGCTGGGTTGTTGGGTTTTTTTGGGGGGTTTTTTGGGGGGTTTTTTTGTTTTGTTTTGTTTTGTTTTTCACAAATGGACAGGCTGATCCTAAAATCCATATGGGCACACAAGGGATCCAGAATAGCCAAAATGATTTGGAAAATGGAGAACAAATTTGGAAGGCTCATGCTTTCTGATTTGAAAAGTTACTACACAGCTACATTAATCGAGTGGGGGAAGGAATGGTCTTTTCAACAAATAGTGTTTCAGAGAATACGGTTGGACCCCTACCTCACACCATATACAAAAAGTAACTCAAAACGAATCGAAGACCTAAAGGTAAGAGCTTAAACTATAACACTCTTAGAAGAAAACATAAGGGTAAATCTTTACGACCTCACATCAGGCAATGATTTTTTAGATACGACACCCAAAACGCAAGCAACAACAACAAAATAGATCAATTTGACTTCATTGAATTTTTTAGAGAATCTTTTCTTTAATGTTTATTTATTTATTTTGAGGGGCGGGGAGGGAGGGCCAGAGAGAGAGGGAGAGAGAATCCCAAGCAGGTTCTGTGCAGGCCTGAACTCAAAAACCATGACGTCATGACCTGAGCAAAAATCAAGCGTCAGACACTTAACTGACTGAGCCCATCCAGGCGCCCCTGACTTCATCAAACTTAAAAAACTTGTGTGTTTCAAAAGATACCATCAGGGTGCCTGGCTGGCTCAGTTGGAAGACCCTGCGAGCCTGGATCTCAGGGTCATGAGTTTAAGCCCCACGTTGGGGATGGAGAGTCCTTAAATAAACAAAACTTGAAAAAACAGATACTATCAAAGTTAGGAGGTGCTTCAGCGAGTGCTTTGTTTTTTAGATGTCTCAGCAAACCTCCCTGACCACTTACTAGCTGTGCGATCTTCTAGACACCCTCGGACACTACCGCCATATGAGCACACAAAGACGGAGGTCCCTTGGAGAGGCCCGCTGGACCCCTAGAGATTCAGAAGGCAGCAACTCTTTAATGGGGCCACCATGCCCCACAGCCAGCACCCGAGCTGTCATTCTGCTGTATCTCTGGCTTCATTTTTCTGCATTTCCCAGCTGACCGTTTCAAACTGGCACTCTCTCTTTCGATAAATAATAATGTGTTCTGGGCAACAGTCAAGCCCTACTCTCCTTGCGTTTTGTACGTTAACAGCTTTATGGCATTAATCAAACTCTATTAAGTATGTCCTATACTAGGCACTGTTGCTAGGTAAGGTAGGCCTGAGAGATACTGTAGCTGAAGCGACGAGAGATGGAAACAACTTAAATGTCCATGGATGGATGGACGGATAAAAAAGATGTGGTATGTATACACAATCAAGTATTATTCAGCCACGACAAAGGAGCGTATCTTGCCACCTGTGACAACACGGATGGCCCCTGGGCACATTACGCTAAGTTAGAGAAGTCACAGAAAGACAAGTAGTGTGTGACCTCACTTACATGTGGAATCTAAAAAAGTCAAACTCGAAAAACTGGGAGTAAAATGGTAGTTACCACGGGATGGGGAGGTGGGGGGATGAAAAGCGATATGGTTTAAGGCACGAACTTGGGGTGCCTGGGTGGCTCGGTCGGTTAAGCGTCTGACTTCAGCTCAGGTCATGATCTCCCGGTTCGTGGGTTCAAGCCCCGCGTCGGGCTCTGTGCCGACCGCTCGGAGCCTGGAGCCTGCTTCGGATTCTTTCTCTCTCTGTCTGCCCCCCCCCCCCATCTGTCTCTCAAAATAAAATAAATAAGCATTTTTTAAAAAAAGAAAGATTTGTATCCGAAGTGGGTGAAAATATTTTAAGCACTGGTACTTACAGGAGTAAGCTTTATTTATCAGAAAAATCCACTTTTGTGAAACGACTCATTCTCCAACAATGCCGGCTAGACCCAGGAGGTGTTTCTGTATCATCTAGTATTCTTAGAACTGCAAAGCAGCTCAGGATGCCTTCTGGCAGCTTCATAGTGCAGAAATCATTGGCAACCTCACCATGTTTTTATGTGTCAAATAAAAAAGAAAATACCATGATCTGTTCCGTAGAAGACATTATTCTATAAGATACATACAGTCGTCCCAGGCTCCACTTACCTCAAAAACCATACACACACACGTGCCCGTGCATACACACGCAGCTAAAATTGGGCAACAGGGACACCTGGAACACGATATTCTGAGACAAGCGTAGCCTGATGCTGTGGCTAGCTTTAGGAAAAAAGCCTGAAGCAAACCAAACAGGTGGGGAGACTAAGGCGTAGTCAAGTAGCATGCCCAAAGCCACAAAGCTACTAGTAAGAAGAGAACTGAGATTTGGACCCAAGCAATCCAGCATCGGAGGGCATGATCAACCCACTACTAATAATTCTCCACAAATAACACTGCTAATACATGTCTATACTTCTTATGTCCCTGGTTCTCTGCTGAGGACTGTACATACATTATCTCACAGATCTTTTTCCGGTTGGAGCTCTTACTTCTAAATTATTATGTAGTATCTCATTTAATCCTTAAAACAGCCCCATGAAGTAGTAATTCTTGTGTCGGTTGTACAGATCAAAATACTGAGGCACATACCCAAAGGGGGGAAAAGCACAAATTCAAAAAGATATGCACCCATATGTTTATTGCAGCATTATTTACAATAGTTAAGATATGGAAGCCACCCAAGTGTCCACTGATAGAAGAATGGACACACATGTGTATATAAACCATTAAAAAAAGAATGGGGGTGCCTGGGTGGCTCAGTGGCTCAGTCAGTTAAATGCTTGACTCTTGGTTTTTGGCTCAGGTAATGATCTCAGGGTTCGTGAGTTCAAGCCCCACATCGGCTGCTTGGGAGTCTCTCCCTCTCTCTCTGCCCCTCCCCTGCTCGTGCTCTCTCTCTCTCTCTCTCTCTCTCTCTCTCAAAATAAAAAAATAAACATTTGGGGCGCCTGGGTGGCGCAGTCGGTTAAGCGTCCGACTTCAGCCAGGTCACGATCTCGCGGTCCGGGAGTTCGAGCCCCGCGTCAGGCTCTGGGCTGATGGCTCAGAGCCTGGAGCCTGTTTCCGTATCTGTGTCTCCCTCTCTCTCTGCCCCTCCCCTGTTCATGCTGTGTCTCTCTCTGTCCCAAAAATAAATAAATGTTGAAAAAAAAAATTTATTAAAAAAAATAATAAAATAAAATAAACATTTTATTAAAAAAAAAAAAAAAGAACGAAATCTCGCCATTTGTGACAACACGGATGGACCCAGAGGGCATTATGCTAAGTGAAATTAGTCAAGACAAAGAAAGACCGTTATCATGTTATTTCAGTGATAACGTGGACAAACAAAGCAGAAACCGACAAATACAGAGAACAAACCGGTGGTTGCCAGAAGGAAGGGAACTGGGGGGCTGGGTAAAATAGGTGAAGGCGGTCCAGAGGCACAAGCTTCCAGTTACAAAATAAATAAGTCACGAGGATGGAAAGTACAGCATGGGGAATATAGTCAATAATGAGATAGTAACGTTGTATGGTGTCGAACAGTAGCTATACTTATAGTGATGAGCGCTGTGTAATACACAGAATTGGCAAATCACCACGTTGTATGCCTGAAACAAATACAATATGATATGGCAACTGTACTTCCATTTGCAAAACTACAATCTTTTTTAAATGAATGTATAAGACTTCAGCATCATTTGAATGTACTATACTTTATTTATTTGACTACTCCCCTATTGCTAGGTACTGACGTCGTTTCCCTGGTTTTTGCTTCTGCACATAAAGACGTGATACACACACGCGCACACACACACACACACACACACACACGTTGAGGAACAGAAAAGTTAAGTAATTCAACACTCAGGCAAAGTATCACCTCCTTTCCAGCAACGCCCCCATATGTACTGTAAGGATCCATATAACATAACATAATGCGATGTAATTTCATATACAATTTCTACCACAGGCCCACGTTTTCCCAGCTTTCCAAGGCTTCTGTTCTAAAGGGTTAATGGGAGGGGCGCCCGGGGTGGCTCGGTCGGTTTAAGGGTCCGGCTTTTGATTTCGTCTCAGGTCATGATCTCACGGTTCATGGGATCAAGCCCCGAGCTGGGCTCTGTGCTGAGCAGGAAGCCTGCTTTGGGATTCTCTCTCTCCCTTTCTCTCTGTCCCTCCCCCACTCACACTCTTTCTCCCTCTCTCAAAATAAATAAACATTTTTTTTAAATGCCCTTAAAGTGTTAATGGGAAAAAGTGACAATATACTTTCCTCTCTTCCCAGCTCAGGGGGATTATGGTCAAGGCTTGGATGCTGTATTAAAAGATAATCATATTCCGGGGTGCCAGGGTGGCTCAGTCGGCTGAGCGTCCTACTCTTGATTTCGGCTCCAGGCATGATCTCGCGGTTCGTGAGTTCGAGCCCCACTCTGTCAGCACAGAGCCTGCTTGGGATTCCCTGTCCCTCTCTCTGCCCCTCCCCTCCTCTCTCTCAGAATAAATAAATAAACTTGAAAAAAAACACCCTATTTAAAAAATATATATATATATCACATTCTGAGTTTTAGATTTTGTTTTCTTTTGCTTCGGAACTGGTTTCTGGAAGAGACAGACTGACGAGCCACCACTGCAGACCACCAATCTTAACCACGGTTTCCCTAAAGCGCTACCTGTGTTCAAGAGTCAAAATCAACCAAGCGCTTTTAGTACAACAGCATCTTCCTTAGCAGGGCCTGGGCGGGCTTACCTCCACCTGAAGGGTTGTACATCCTTTCAGGAAGTCACTGATGTTGTTGAGGCAGTCAGCTTCGGTTTGCGGCTCCAAACAGAACTAGAGAAACACAGTCAAATGTCACTTGGATGCTGTCATCCCATGCCAAGCACGCCACATTCCTCATTTGCTGATAATCCGAGAGGTAGGCTTTTTAAGGCAGGGGCAACACCGCTGTCAATCCAGGAAGAGAAATAACCACCGGAGGAAGTGATGTAAAAGTCTAAACGGTCGGTCCCGTTTCAAATGTCACTAAACCTCTAGTAGTCCCAAACCATCTATCTCTGCGTGCAAACTTTTTCTTCGCCTTCTGCCAAAGTGTGGCGATGGCGAATTAGATCCAGGCTGTTTTTCGAGCTTGGTTCTTGCTTTTAATCTAAAATTATACTTTCCCCTTGGCCGTTTGCAACATTTGGTCATAGTTCTGTGTGTTTTACCACCATGTCAGCAGTGGTTTTCAAGTTTCAGAAAACTTCTGAGTCAATCAGTTGGCTCACTAAAAATGCAAACTGGTTCAAGGAGGCAAAAGAAGTCACGTTACGCTCACGGTCACGTTCCCTGCCAACCTAAAGAAAGTGACAGGAGGACTTGACCTCTAAACTCACTTAAAGTGCCTACTTTAGAAATTAGCCATCCTCGTGATCATGGGTTCCCAACATTAGAACTTTTGGAGTTTAGAAGAGAGTAAGGTTAGTTTCGCTTTGAACGCATGTTGCATTCAAAACCTGTATTTGGTTTGTATTGTTTTACCAAAGCTTTCCTGACATTTTGGATTATTTCTCCCGGTTGCTAAATAGCCTCTGTTTCAATGGATATTTTCTTTCTTTGAGAAGAAAATCGCCATGGATTTTAGTCAAACTGTCAATAAACACCATTAGTATCTGCTCTAAATCATGCCATGATTACACAGACTCACATAGACCCCAAGTTCAACAGATACCTTTGATACCCAGGGAGGTACCACATGGATCTCTATGACAGAGCAAATGATAGCAGTATTTTTTCCTTGTCCCCTGGCACCAAAGGTGTATCAGTTGTATTATATTTGGGGGCCAATCGTTAAAGGAGAATATTTCACTTCCAGAGTTTTTCAAAGTAGAAAAACAGCAAGACAGAATGCCAAACTCTTAGCTATTAAAAGTAGGAGAGTCCCTGGCAATAGAACACCTCCAGAGTTACATTATTACCGCTCTCTGGCGGTAAGCAATGCCAAAGAGCCTTTCTCTTACCTTTTCTAGAGAGCCAGGCCTAAGTCTGTTGATCAGTTTGCACAGCACTACCCCATTTTTCAGCGAAGACTTCAAGAACTCCTCCGGATCACAGATGGTCTTTTTGGGGGAATCTAAAACCCCCAAGGATATAAGCCATGTCACGATTCGCTCTTCTGGATTCATTGCTGAGGACTGTCTGCTCTGAACGGCTCTCTGGGGCAGCTGCAAAGACTAAAGCCACATCCGCGATTGCATCTGCTACTGTCTTCCGTTTTTATGAGTTCTCTGCTGGTGCTTGCAGAGCAAAGCATTTAAACAACTTTTCTTAGATAACGGGGGAGCCCACTCAACTTATGGGATCTTAAAGCCACAGAGATCACACGTAAAAGATGTAGAAATCGAATGCATAAAAATCCTGGAGAACGCTGGGCTTCTTTTTCAAAACCTGCAAAACAAATTCACTAGGATTAAAAAGAAGAAGAAACACACGCAAACACCGCCCCTCCCCCCCCCCAAAAAAAACCCCACAGTGCAAGAAGCTGTAAGGGAAGGAAGTGAAGGAGAGAGTAGGAAGCAAGTGCTCTCGGAAAACAGAAAGGACCTTGGAGATGAGACACCCAAGGGCCAGTCTGGGAGAACACTGTCAATAAATAGTCTAGCCCCAGTGAAAATCTGGCCTCTGTCAGGAGGAAGATGCCAACTGGCTCTTAGGTCAGACAGATCTGAGCCTCGTGGGGAAGGTAGGCTGAGAAAACGTGCCAAGTGAATGAAGATTGTGCCTGCTGTCAGCCATCACGGTGTATACGCAGAAGCTAGAAGAATGGCATTTTACTTTGCAGCCAAAAAAGCTATGTTTAGGGAAATAGGCTAAGGATAACATCTGACATCCTGTTTACTTGCATTCTTTAGCAATTCCTTTTCTGGACCTGGTTCCACTACACAATCCAGCTGCAGTACCCTTAGCAAAGGCTCAGACACAGTCCCATAAGTGGGTCCAAAACACTTGAAAACAGAACTTTGGAGAACAAAAGAGCCCTTGTCCTCTGTCTATACTACAGTCTGGAAAGTGCACGCTTCCCCCAACAAGAAACACTTTGCGTTAAAAATCCTGCTCTGAGAAGAGAAAAAAAAAAAAAAACTGGTCTATAACTGACCTTGTTACCCTCAAACATTGTCACCACCCAGTTGAAATAGTCATAGAATTGGGAAACTTACGATAAGGCCAGTGTGAAGAGCATAGTCTTTTTTTTTTTATATTAAACATAACTTATCATCACATTGGTTTCCAGACAACACCCAGTGCTCATCCCAACGGGTGCCCTCCTCCATGCCCATCACCCACCTTCCCCTCGCCCCCACCCCCCATCTAGCACAGCCTTAAACTAGCCAATGCACGGTACTCCCCATCAGTCACCACCCCTCCTCACACAGAGGATCTTCCTAAGCTTCCGAATCCTTCTCAGCACAGCTTTAGACATCTACCACCAAATAACCAGCTTAGATGAGCTTCAAAACTTCCCCTTCTTGCCCTGTCCTAACACTTAACCATGCTTTACTATTATTACTTTTTGATACGTCTCCCCCACCAGAACGCAACCTCCCTAGAGCAGAGAGAGGTCTTGTCCGTCTGGTTTAACACCATTCTCAGCAGCGCCAGGGGCACAGTAGATGTTCCAGAATGAATGAATGAATGAATGAATGCGCACATATGTCTTAATACAAACATGGTTTTTTTTTGCTGGCCAATGATTTTTACTTTTGAGATATAATTGACACGTAATAAATCGCACATATTTAAGATGTATGTACGATATAATGAATTTTGACATATGTATATACCTGTGATAGAACCACACATACACACTCACACAATCCAGATAAAACTTTCCATCAGCCCCAGATGTGGCCTTTGTGCCCTTTCAATCCCCTCTTCCCCCCTTCCCTTCCCATCTGCTTTCAGTCCCTGTACATTAGTTTGCATTTTCTGGAATCACATATAAATGGAAGCATACAGTATGGTACTTCCTTTTTTTGTTGTTAAGTATATTTATTTATTTATTTTGCGAGAGAGAGAGAGAGAGAGAGAGAGCGCGAGTGTGTGAGTGAGGGAGGGGCAGAGAGAGAGGGAGAGAGAGCATCCCAAGCAGGCTCCACGCTGTCAGCACACAGAGCCTGATGTGGGGCTTGATCCCACAACCACTAGATCATGACCTGGGCTGAAATCGGAAGTTGGACGCTCAACCGGCTGACCCACCCAGGCACCCCTGTGGTACTTCCTTTTACCTGGCTTCTTTCACTCAGCAGTATCATTTTCAGATTCATTCATGTTGTTTTGTCTAATAATAGTTTTAAAAGAAGGATTTGACCTCCAAATGTTTGATCTGATGTAATTATACTTAGAAACAAAATACGTACAGTCAGTCAAAAGTTTTAAGTGACAGGGTGCCTGGGTGGCTCAGTCGGTTAAGTGTCTGACCCTTGGTATCAGCTCGGGTCATGATCTCACGGTCCGTGAGTTCGAGCCCCGCATCGGGCTCTGTGCTGACATCTCAGAGCCCGGAGCCTGCTTCGGATTCTGTGTCTCCCTCTCTCTCTCTCTCTGCCTCTCCCCCACTTGTGCTCTCTCAAAAATGAATAAACATTAAAAAAAAATTTTTTTTAATAAAAAAAAGATCTGCAGGAAGTAAGGTCAGTGTTAACATCTGCTGGGTACTAGTTATACTGTTTACTTTTACATGTTTGAAACGTTCATAATTGATGTTTACATTTTTGGATCTACCTGGGCACTTCAAAAACAGAGTTGGGAGCCGTAGTCCCCAGTACCCTGCTTCAGAAGATCCGCCCTAAGGCACCGGAATCTAAATTACTAAACACCCCACTTGATTCTGACACAGGTACACCAAGGTCACACTTGGAGACACAAGTGGGTTTATAACCTTCCACTGTACCCCAATTTCCACCAACACCTGGGTCACGACCACCCGGTTCCTTGACTTCCCCTACTTGCGATTGATGGGTTACCTCCAGCCCTTCTGTGAAAACGGACCTGGGCCTTTACATCATTTTTACTTTGCCAGCTGGCACGAGAGGAAGTTTCATCGGTAACGGTAGCCGGTGATAGAGAGACATTGCAGAAGAAGGGGTTTTACTTCCTGTTTCCTGTGTGCTCGCTCCACAGGCTCTTGCCGGGTTTCCAGCTTTCCGAGTGCTCCCCTTCTGCATCTGAGTGCTCCCCTTCTATGACACTGGCTCCCTCCAGTGCACAGTGGGGAGCAGGTTCTCCTGGCAGCCAATTTGGGGGGGGGCGGTTTCTAAAGCAAGGTGCCTTTGGTGAGACACCTGCCCCATGAATAGGAAACAAGCACCGTAAAGGGCACATTCTCAGCAAGTTCTAGAGGGCAGATGTCCAGCAAGTTCCATCGACTCAGCCCCATGGCAGCTTCTATAACAAGGCCTGGATTTCAGCTGCATATTTTTTTAGAGTTCCCTTTACTTCTTACTAGCCAATCTCTCATTACTCCAATCCCCTATTACTGTTCACAGTCCTGCTCAAATCTTGCTGTGGTTTCTCTGTCCTGATTGGACCCAGACTGACACGCCTCTTCATCTTCAATGAACACTCTTCCGTGTTAGCCAACCGCTTGTACCTTGTCATCACAGATTTCTCCCCTTCCTAAATCGTGAATTCAAACATCACCTGTCTCTAACCACAACCTACCGTCTTTCCAGCTGCTTGTTTGGTTTCTCCCACTACAACTAGCCCCTAACCTTGTGGGGATCTTCAAAGCACTGTTTTCCAAAATGATTATACCATTTCAATAATCAGGGTCTGATTTCCCATTGCTCCATATCACAGCTAATACTTGATATTTCCGACGTTTTTTTTATGTTTGTGGCTGTGAAATTTACTTTTCCGTGATTACTAATAAGGTGAAAGCATTTTATCATATGTTGATTGATAGTATTTCCTCTTCTGTCAAATACTTGCTCATTGCCATTATCCACTTTTCTACTGGGTTGTCTGTTATTACTGTCTTGTAAAAGCTTATTATGCATAATGGATACTAAACCAATGCTAGTTATATGTGTTTGTACATAGCTTCTTTTTTAAGTTTATTTATTTATTTTTGAGAGAGAGAGGGAGAGAGAGGGAGAATGAGTGGGGGAGGGGCAGACAGAGAGGGGGACAGAGAATCAGAAGCAGGCTCCGTGCTGACAGCAGAGACCCCGATGTGGGGCTTGAACTCACGAACCGGGAGATCATGACCTGAGCTGAAGTCGGATGCTCAACCAGCTGAGCCACCCAGGCGCCCCCGTGTATATCTTCCTGTACTCTTGTCTTTCTTCGTGGTGTAACCTGTGGTGTATTTTAGGAAACACAAGTTCTTGATTTTTAAAAATAAGATACTTTATCTCAGTCTCGGGTGAAATAAATCCAGAATTGGGCAGCCCAAGGCCAGCATGCAGCTTCATAGTCACGAGAGACCCAAGACTCTGCTCTCTCACTACCTCACCGTCCTTAACTTCCCACCTCATCGTTCAAAACGACTGTTTATGTGAACGTGGAATAGGCAATGATTTCTTAGATATCAGACCAAGGCCACAAGCAACAAAAGAAAAGATAAGTTGGTCTTCATCAAAATTGAAAATGTCGCGCTTCAAAGGACACCATCAAGAAAGTGAAAAGACAACTCCAGAATGAGAGAAAACGTTTGCAGTTCTATATCTCATTAGGGACTTGTATGCAGAATATATAAAGAACGCTTATAACTCAATAATAAAAAGACAAATAACTAAAAATAGGCAAATTATCTGAATAAACGTTTCTCCAAAAGAGATACACGAACAGCTAATAAGCTCAAGAAAAGATGCTCAAGGGGCGCCTGGGTGGCTCAGTCGGTTGGGCGACCGACTTCGGCTCAGGTCATGATCTCACGGTCCGTGAGTTCGAGCCCCGCATCAGGCTCTGTGCTGACAGCTCAGAGCCTGGAGCCTGTTTCAGATTCTGTGTCTCCCTCTCTCTCTGACCCTCCCCCGTTCATGCTCTGTCTCTCTCTGTCTCAAAAATAAATAAATGTAAAAAAAAAATTAAAAAGAAAAAAGAAAAGATGCTCAAAATCATTAGCATTCAGCGAAATGCAAATCAAAACTGCAGTGAGGGGCACCTGGGTGGCTCAGTCGGTTCAGCATCAGACTCTTGGTTTCGGCTCGGGTCATGATCTCACGGTTCCTGAGTTCCAGCCCCACCTCCGGTGAGCTCAAGCCCCGCTTCAGGCTCCTCGCTGACAGCTTGGTGCCTGGGTAGGATTCTCTCTCACTCCCTCTCTCTCTGTCCCTCGCTCACTCATGACCTCTCTCTCTCAAAAATAAATACATAAATAAATTAATTTTTAAAACCCCCCAATGACATTGAACTTCATACCCATTAGGATAGCCATAATCAAAAAGACAGATCGTGGGGCACCTGGCTGGCTCAGTCAGAAGAGCATGCGACTCTTGATCTCGAGGTCATAAGTTCGAGCCCCACGCTGGGTATAAAGATTACTAAAAAGAAAAATTTGGGGGGCACCTGAGTGGTTCAGTTAAGCTGCGGACTCTTGATTTCAGCTCTGGTCACGATCTCGAGGTTCATGGGATCCAGCCCCGTGTCCGGCTCCACGCTGGCAGTGCACGGAGCCTGCTTCTGGTTCTCTCTGTCCCTCTCTCTCTGCCCCTCCCCCACTCATGCTCCCTCTCTCTCGATAATAAATGAATAACCGTAAACAATGTTTTAAAAGGAACCCCAAACACGTGAAGTTTAAAAAAAAATTTTTTTTTAATTAAAAAAAACAAACAAAAAACCTGAAACGATAGGCGTGCCTGAGTGGCTCAGTTGCTTAAGTGTCCAACTCTTGATTTCAGCTCAGGTCATGACCCCGTGGTTCATGAGATCAAGCCCCACGTCGGGCTCCGTGCTGACAGTGTGGAGCCTGCTTGGGGTTCTCTCTCTCCCCCTCTCTCTGCCCCTCCCTTGCTTGTGCTCTCTCTCTTTTTCTCGAAATGAATAGATAAACTCAAAAAACTGACCAATAAAATTTAAAAACCTGAATCGACAGACAATAACTCGTGCTGGTAAGGATGTGGAGAAATTAGAACCCTCATACATTGTCGGTGGGAATGTCAAATAGCTGAGCTGCCGCGATAAACAGTTTTGCAGTGCCTCACAATGTTGACACAGTCACGATATGACCCAGCAACTCCTCTCTGAGAACACTGTACTAACTGCCAGGAGCCAGACACAAAAGGTCACACATTGTGTGATTCCACTTATACGGGCGGAGGGGAAATTGGGAGTGGCTGCTAAGGGATATGAGGGTTTCTTTGGGGAAGAGGGGAAGAAAATGTTAATGTTGTAAACTTGATTTGGTGATGGTTGCACAACTCTGAATATGCTGGAAGCCATTAAACTGTATGCTTAGAGTAAGTGAGTTATAGACTCTCTGAATTATGTCTCAATAAAGCTGTTATTTTTTAAAATTTGTTAATGTTTATTTATTCATTTTGAGAGAGAGAAAGAGCACGAGCAGGGGAGGTGCAGAGAGAGAGAGAGAGAGAGAGAGAGAGAGAGAGAGACAGAGAATCCCAAGCTGTCAGCGTGGAGCCTGATGTGGGGCTCGAACTCACGAACGGTGAGATCATGACCTGAGCCAAAATCAAGAGTGAGATGCTCAACCGACTGAGCCACCCAGGCGGCCCCAAAGCATTATTTTTTTTAAGTCTACTTATTTATTTTGAAAGAGAGAGAGAACACACACGAGCGAGCAGGGGAGGGGCAGAGAGAGAGAGAGGGAGAGAGAGAGAATCCCAAGCAGCCTCCGTGCTCACAGCAGCTCAGGGCTCAGTCTCACAAACCATGAGATCACGACCTGAGCCGAAACCAAAAATCGGACGCTTAACCAACTGAGCCGCCCAGGTGCCCCAAAGCTATTATTTTTTTAAAGGCAATTGTGAGTTAAAAAAAAAAATAGGCTGCTTGAACTCCAACCATGTCTGCATTTCAGCCACCAGGAAGAAAGAAGGGGAAATTAAAACGATACACACACACACACACACACACACACACACACACACACAACCATTTACTAGGAAAAATTTATAACATACTGAAAAATTGAAAGAATAGTATGATGACCTCCTTTGTACCCAGCATCCAAATTTAATAATTAGTAACATTCTGCCATATTTCACTTGCCTCCATAGGTGCAGTGGCTATATTTTAAAAAATAAACTATGTCAAGCATACCGAAGGCATCATATCACTTCAGCCTCTCCTAAAATTAAGGGCATTTTCAATGTAACCAAAGGTCTATTATCACAACTAAGAAAATTAACAGTAGTTCACGAATGCCTTCTAATTTTCAGTCCATATTAAGATTTCTCCACGTGTCCCTAAAAATGTCTTTTAGAGATTTTTTTTTTTTCCCCAAAGCAGCATCCAATCAATCTGCCCTTCTTTGGGGTCGTAGTACTGAATTCGTTTTGAGGCAAAACAATCTGAGTGACCCTCGGGGACTTCATCCTTTGTTTCCCTTCTCGTGGGGACCAACGTTCTCCACTGCTGGTTGTCTCAGTATTTGGAAAGAGCTCATTCGTATACTTTGTCCAGTTTACTAGTCGTTTATGTGAGGGGAAAAAGTCCATACCACATAATCTTTTATGGGTAGAAGCAGACATTGCCTTAGTCTACTTTTTTTACAATATGTATTTATTTTTGAGAGCGCAAGTCGGGGAGGGACAGAAGGAGGGGAACAGAAGATCCAAAGCCGGGTCTGTGCTCAGCACAGACCCCGACGTGGGGCTCGAACTCACGAACCGCGAGATCGTGATGTGAGCTGAGGACGGATGCTCAACCGACTGAGCCACCCGGGGCCCGAAGTCTACTTTTAATTATTCTTCTACGGCATGCGACAAATGAGACCCAATACGGTTCATTGTTGTTACGAGGGCTCTTTAGATAGTCAGAATATTGACCTTTTGGTATATATGTTTTAAATTTCGGCTCAGGTCATGATCTCACAGTTCATGGGTTCGAGCCCCACGTCAGGCTCCGTGCTGTCTCTGCACTGGCAGCCCAGAGCCTGCTCGCGATTCTCTCTCTCTCCCTCTCTCTCTGCCCCTCCCCTGCTCGCTGTCTGCCTCAAAAATATATATATATTTAAAAATAAAAAAAAAACCAATCTCTCCCAACACTCAACAGTTAAAAAGAATCCAATAGAAAATGGGCAAAAGACACACACAGATACTTCATGAAATAGAATACATAGATGATAAATAAACGCATGGAAAGATGATCAGTATCATTGGGCAATGAAAATTAAAACCACAGTCAGAGATCACTGCACACATATCAGAAGAGCTAGAATAAAAAACATTGACAACACCAAATGCTGCCAAGGATGCAGAGAAACTAGATCCTAACTCATACGTTGCCGGCGGGAAGGTAAAAGTGTTTATAACCGCTCCAGAAAGTACTTTGCAGTTTTTCAATGAACTAAACAGGTTATTGCCATACAACCCAGCAATTGCACCCTCGGGCATTATCTAGGGATATCAGATCTGACTTCTGCACTTTGTATCTGTAGATGCCAGCTTTCTGTTGGTCTGTTAATTCAATGTTTGCCTTTTCTGCAACGACCTTCCAATCAAACCAGTTAACGAAACATTCCTGTGTTAGATTTAGAGCTTGAGTATGTATGTAGACGCATACCAGCCACATCTACTTTGCTAGGATCGAGAATTACTAAGAAAGACGGCCCTGCTTGTACTGTGCCAATAATCAGATTGCTGGATTTATAAACCCAGATCATGTCCATACCAAGAGCGCAGAAGGAAAAGGCAGTGTAACAACGCTCGTCTTCTTAGGAAATGTGATTTTTAAAAAAAAATTTTTAACGTTTGTTTATTTTTTGACAGAGAGAGAGACAGAGACACAGAATCCGAAGCAGGCTCCAGGCTCTGAGCTGTGAGCACAGAACCCGATGCGGGGCTCGAACCCACAGACCGTGAGATCATGACCTGAGCCGAAGTCAGACGCTTAACCGACTGAGCCACCCAGGCGCCCTAGTAAATGTTATATGGGTGATCAGCAGCATTTGAAAGTGTCCCTTTCAGGCTCCACGCTGGGTGTACAGATTACTTAAAAATAAAACCTTAGGGGCACCTGGGTGGCTTCGGCGTCTGACTCTTGATTTCGGCCCAGGTCACGATCCCATGGTTCGAAGCACGAACTCCACATCGGGCTCTGCGCTGACAGTGCGGAGCCTGCTTGGGATTCCCTCTCTGTCTCTGTCTCCCTCTCTCTCAAAACAAATAAATAAACTTAAAAATTAAATTAAATTAAAAAAAAAAGAAAAAGACAATGCACAGACCCTCCAAAAAACTAAGTTCAAAGGGAGAGCCCCTGCTTGCTTCCAGGGGCCACTTTAATTTTTAATAAGGCTCTAGGTCATTTTAACCTGGTAGATTGCTGAAGCTTGGCCAAGGAGTTTGATGTATTTGATCTGCATATCCAGAGGACTGAGGCTTACAGGAACCTGCAAACGTCAGCAAACATAATTCCTGGACAACAAGAGAAATAAAATGACGTCCTCTGTCCCACTCAATACGCTGCAGGATCCCCAAAGTGGGAGTTATGTGCATTAAAAGAGCCTTTGCCACTGTCTGCAACATCAGCTTTTCAAGTGGGAAAAAAATTCAGGCCACCTAAAGGCCATACATACCATAATGAGACAAAATCTCTTACCTTCTGCAAGCATTAGTTCCATGAAATCCAACTGCCACCAGGCTCCTGGTAAAATCTGGTTAGGGAGATCTTTCTGGGCTTAGCTTGGGAGTGGCCTGGAAAGAATTCTGCTGATAGGGCTGCCTGGGTGGCTCAGTCGGTTAAGTGTCTGACTCTTGGTTTTGATTCAGGTCATGATCTCACAGCTCTTGAGTTTGAGCCCCACGTCGGGCTCTGTGCTGACAGCTTGGAGCCTGGAGCCTGTTTCGGATTCTGTGTCTCCCGCTTTCTGTGCCCCTCACCTGCTTGCAATCTCTCTCTCTCTCTCTCTCTCTCTCTCTCTCTCTCTCTCAAAATAAATAAACATTAAATTTAACAAAGTTATTTTACTTTTTCTTTTTAATATGTATTTATTTTTGAGAGAGACAGAGACAGAATGCGAGTGGGTTAGGGGCAGACAGAGAGGGAGACACAGAATCCGAAGCAGGCTCCAGGCCCCGAGCTGTCAGCACAGAGCCCGATGCGGGGCTCGAACTCACGAGCCGTGAGATCATGACCTGAGCCGACGTCGGACGCTCAACCGACCGACCGAGGCACCCAGGCGCCCCTTAACAAAATTTTTTTTTAATTTTTTTTTTTTAACGTTTATTTATTTTTGGGACAGAGAGAGACAGAACATGAACGGGGGAGGGGCAGAGGCAGAGGGAGACACAGAATCGGAAACAGGCTCCAGGCTCCGAGCCATCAGCCCAGAGCCTGACGCGGGGCTCGAACTCACGGACCGCGAGATCGTGACCTGGCTGAAGTCGGACGCTTAACCGACTGTGCCACCCAGGCGCCCCCAAAATTATTTTTAAAAGAAGTGCTGTCAGGTAATTCCCACAGCCCAGTCAAATTCAGCTTCTTTCTCAATCCGTTTGCCCCTTTCCCTTGGTGAAGTACATGATTTATTTTGCCCATTTTTTTTTTTTTTTTAGTCAACACAAGTTTCTTACTGTAGGAAGTTATCCACGAGATATTGTTTTCCGTGAGATATGCTTTCGCTCAACAAAGTAAAAATGCTCTATTTTTTTTTTTTTTTTCAGTCGCACTGTTGCACGACCAACACCAAAGACAGATCTGGTATTAGTAGATTTTATAGGTCGATTCTAAGTCCAGAACTAAAAATGGCAGCTGTAGTGTAACTAACTGGTATTAGCTTGTCGGCCTTGCGCAGGTTTAATTCCAGACCAAACATGAGTTTCCGGGGCCGTATGTTAAGTCATCGCAGCAGAGGAGGCCTTAAGCGGGCCGCTTTTAGCCACAGCACCTTACCCATTGGTAAATATTATTACATCTGCATTTGGAACAAGAACATCATATAAATCAGGTCAGAGTTTTCAAAATTTGGACGCCTCAAAGCTGGGAGAGAGCTGGCAGCTTCAGTTGTCCAGAAGTCTCTTCAGCTTCTAGGCACCACACGAGAAGGTCTGGTGGATTATCATGCAATTGTTTCATCTGAGGTTTTACACACTCTGCCAAGCCTGGAATCCACTGTCTACGGTATTGTGCTGGTCTCAAAATTGTCTAAGTTTTTTTTTTTCTTTTAGGAGGCTGTGTGAGCTACAAAATGGGTGGCCTCCTAGACTGTCACACTCTGTGGCTTACGGCTGACAACAGACGCCTTAAATGTTCCACCTCAGACAAGCAATACTGAGACTTGTCTAGTGAGGCCTTATGCCCTTGTAAAGCAAAGAAGGAGAACCAAGCCAATGCATCAACCAGTTTTCCATTGTTCTTTGGCTTCTAAGGCTGCCAGCAAACCATCTACATTTTGAAAATCATTGATCCCTCCTAGTGGCACAAATTTCTCTAAGTTTTCCTGTCAATGATGAGAAAAAACAGTAGGGAGTCTCAAAACCCTTGAGGAATTCTTTGTCATAAATCCCAGACTCCCCCATAAGCAAAAGCAAACAAGATTTCGGATCCACCTGCTACTGGAACAGAAAGAGGAAGGAAGGGAAGGAGGAAGGAAAGAAAGGAGGGAGGGAGGGAGGGAGGGAGGAAGGAAGGAAGGAAGGAAGGAAGGGAGGGAGGGAGGGAGGCAGGGAAGAAGGAAGGAAGGAAGGGAGGGAGGGAGGGAGGGAGGGAGGCAGGAAGGAAGGAAGGGAGGGAGGCAGGGAAGAAGGGAGGAAGGGAGGGAGGGAGGGAGGAAGGAAGGGAGGAAGGAAGGGAGGGAGGGAGGGAGGAAGGAAGGGAGGCAGGGAAGAAGGAAGGAAGGAAGGAAGGGAGGGAGGGAGGGAGGGAGGGAAGAAGAGAGGCAGGAAGGAAGGGAGGGAGGCAGGGAAGAAGGAAGGAAGGAATGGAGGGAGGGAGGGAGGGAAGAAGGAAGGAAGGAAGGGAGGGAGGGAGGCAGGGAAGAAGGAAGGAAGGAAGGGAGGGAGGCAGGGAAGAAGGAAGGAAGGGAGGGAGGGAGGGAGGGAGGGAGGGAGGAAGGAAGGAAGGAAGGAAGGAAGGAAGGAAGGGAGGCAGGGAAGAAGGAAGGAAGGAAGGAAGGGAGGGAGGGAGGGAGGGATGTGAGCCAGGACTGTAGGCCTGACCCACAGGTATCTAATGAGATGACTCATAAAACATTGTGTCCTAGGGGCAAGATATAAGAACAGCCAACAAGGGTATTGCTTTATACATGTATAAATATATATAAATGTATTTATTTAATAAAAATTAGATAAGCAGATATCTGAGGTGGCTATAGTTGAATGTTTGTGTCCCCCTCAAAATCCGTATGTTGAAACCTAATCCCCAATGTGAGGGTATTTGGAGGGGGGTGCCTTATAAAAGAAGCCCAGAGAGCTCCTTCGCCCCTTCTGTCATATGAAGTTAGAGTGAAAAGATGGCTGCCTGTGAACCAGGAAGCAGATTCACAACAGACAATGAATCTGCCATCACCTTGATCTTGGATTTCCCAGGCTCCAGAACCATGAGAAATAAATGTTTGGTTTATAAGCCACCCGGTCTCTCGTGTTTTGTTCCAGACGCCCAAACAGACTAAAACAGAAGTCAACTGCCCCAATGGGAAGTCACACCCCCATTCCGGAACTAAGCCAGTTTGCAGACCCCAGAACCCATAAAGTAAAGGAGAGGCCAGGTTCCCATGAGGAAGCACGGTACGACATGACAAATACATCGGTAGCGATTTCCCCTGTCCTTCTCCAAAAGCATCTGTGACCGTTTACTCAGATAGCCAGGGAAAGGGGAATATACACAGAACTTTTGAGGTCTCCTGGAACCAGGAAGTGAAGGAGACACTGATACTGAGCCCAAAGTGGGTAGAGAGAGGGTTTACAGTGGTCAGGTAATAATGAGGATAAGGAGTATTGAGGATCAGGTCTCACAGTAGGTCCAGTAGTCATTTACGTGGCTCCCAGATGAATAATGGATGAATATATTAGCAGTTACCAGAATCCTTATATATTAGCTCACTGATCTACAGAGTAAGAGCTATCATAATAGGAAAGGTCCTGTGGAAGCCCCCGAAACCTTTCCCCTCACAAAAAGTCCCCCAATGACCAAGAGAGTAAATAAAAACCAGTATCACATCCCTGGGCAGGGGTGGCAGGAATGGCAAAAATTAGTGTCACCCTCAAAACATACAATGATGCAGGGGCGCCTGGGTGGCTCAGTCGGTTGGGCGTCAGACTTCAGCTCAGGTCACGATCTCGCAGTCCATGAGTTCGAGCCCCGCGTCGGGCTCTGGGCTGACAGCTCAGAGCCTGGAGCCTGCTTCCGATTCTGTGTCTCCCTCTCTCTCTGTCCCTCCCCTGTTCATGCTCTGTCTCTCTGTCTCAAAAATAAATAAATGTTAATTTAAAAAAAAAAAACATACAATGATGCAAGAGTCACGGTCCCCATCACATCCCCATTTTATCAGTCTGGCATCTGCCCAATAACAGTCCCAGTAATGGAGCGCCTGGCGGGCTCAGGTGGTTGAGTGTCCAACTCTTGATTTCGGCTCAGGTCATGAACTCAGGGTCGTGAGATCAAGCCCCGTGTAGGGCTCAGTGCTGGGCTGAGTGTGGAGCCTGCTTAGGATTCTCTCTCTCCCTCTTCCTCTCTCTCTCTCTCTCTCAAAATAATAATAATAATAATACTCCCAATTACATTTACTGAGCTGGATGTGGTATCTTTACTAGAGCAGATTAACACAGCCTCTGGCAAGTGGCAGGTGGCTACAGATTTGGGAAAATACACTCTTTCATACCCACCAGGAAGAAAAATCAAAAACAGTTTCCAATTGCATGGAACAGACACCAATATATATTCACAATCTTACCCCAGGGCTATGTAATTTCTCCTGTTCTCTCTCATAATAAAGCACAAAGGTACCTAAGCCATCTGGATATTTCATAGAACACCATAATGATCCCTCAGATTGATGGTATCATGTTAATTCGATCTGATGAGTAAAAAAGCAAAAGTAGGGGCGCCTGGGTGGCGCAGTCGGTTGGGCGTCCGACTTCAGCCAGGTCACGATCTCGCGGTCCGTGGGTTCGAGCCCCGCGTCAGGCTCTGGGCTGATGGCTCGGAGCCTGGAGCCTGTTTCCGATTCTGTGTCTCCCTCTCTCTCTGCCCCTCCCCCGTTCATGCTCTGTCTCTCTCTGTCCCAAAAAAAATAAATAAACGTTGAAAAAAAAAATAATCTATAAAAAAAAAAAAAGCAAAAGTACCCTGGATGCTCTAAGACATATGCACTCGAGAGAGTCAGAGATAAACCTCACAAAGATTCAGGCAGGGATAAGCCACATGAGTGAAGTTTTTAGAGATCTAGGGTCTGGGGAAGGCTGAGGCATTTGCTCCAAAGTGATTTTGAACTTTGAATCTCCTACCTCTAAGAAAGAATATAAAAGTGGACCTCTTCGTGTCTGGAAGCAGCACGTTCCAATGCTTGGGAACACTGCACCGGTCCATTTAGTGAGCGGCGTAGAAGGCAACTTGTTTGGAACGAGGCCCAGAGCAAGAAAGGGCTCTGTAGCAAGTTCAAGCTGTACTAAATGCAAACCTGCCACTTTGGTCATATGATCCAGAAAGTTCCATAATACTTGAGGTATCTGGGGGGTGGGGGTTACGTTTATGTATTTATTTTTTTCAGTAATCTCTACACCCAACGTGGGGCTTGAACTCAAGAGTTGCATGCTCTTCCGACTGAGCCAGCCCGGTGCCCCAAAAGGTATCTGTGGCTTAAAAAAATGCTGACAGGGGCACCTGGGTGGCTGAGTCGGTTAAGCGTCCCACTTCAGCTCAGGTCATGATCTCGCGGTTCGTGAGTTCAAGCCCCGTGTCGGGCTCTGGGCGGACAGCTTGGAGCCTGGAGCCTGCTTCGGATTCTGTGTCTCCCTCTCTCTCTCTGCCCCTCCCTTGCTCATGCTCGGTCTCTCTTTGTCTCAAAAATAAATAAAACATTTAAAACACTTAAAAATAAATAAATAGATAGATAGATAAATACTGGCAAGCCCAAAAAGGAGCAGGGCAATGCAGATCCTCAGGGTTCTGGAGCAAGGCCAGGCCATCCAGAAGCAGAGAACTAGGTATCGTTTGAAAAGGAGCTCCTGACATGCCAAGGGCCCTGGTAGAGATCTGAGCACCGACCTTGGGACATCAAGTGACATCATGTTCCCAGAACTGCCCATCACGAGCTGGGTTCTGTGAGATCTACCCAGTTTGGACAGACCCAACAGTAATCCATTGGCAGATAAAGTGATACATGTAGCAGGATGAGGCTCAAGCAGGCCCAGGAGACACAAGCAAGCTGCAGGAACAGGTGGTCCAGACACCTATGTCACCTGCCACTGTTGTGCTGGTACCTCTCCCTCGACTCACACCTATAGATAGGCATATGGACCGTCTGACGTAAAAAGGAAAGAGCTCAAACTTGGCTCATGGTTGGGGAGGCTCAGTTTGGGCACAGGCTGAAGATGTGCATCCCACCCCCCTCCCCATGGCCACACTCGAGGATTTCTATGAAAGACACGAGCAGAGCTTTCGGTGGTATCCTTGGTATGGGGTATACTTGGTCATCCACCTTGTGTGGAAGAAGCGTCCTGGGGTTACAACACGTATTGGTTCATGGCCACAGGAAATGGTTAGCTTGGTTGGTCGGGGGCTTCAAAGGGAAAGATGGGAAGACTGGGGTCAGGGAGGTCTGAGGAAGAGGCATACGGGTGGACTTAGGGGAATGGGCACAATGTGACGGGTTTTGTCTTTCACGTTAACACCCACCAGAGAGCAGAAGCAGCACTAAATGGCCAGGGAGACATGATGACCTGGCCGCTTGGTATCGGCCACAGCGGCAGAGATAGAGGCTACGCACGGGCCCAACAGCACCGTCTTCCTCTTACAGGGCTGATCTACACATGGCCGTGGCCAAATATCTGACCTTCCAGCAACAGAGACCAACACTAAGTCCCCAAAATGGCACCATCCCTTGAGGATAGCAATGAGTTGCTTGGTCCCAAGATGATTTTATTTGACCCCATCCCGTTGGAAAGGTCAGTGGTTCCTTCCGACAGAGACTGACCCGTGTGCCAAGTACGGACTTGCCTTACCTGCCCACAAAGAAGGCTTCAGCTGGCACCACTATCTACGGGTTCGCGGAACATCTGATCTATCAACATACACCAAATTTCTAGTCCTCAACTCACAATTCAGCATGTCGGTCCTCCTCCCGTGGGGAGTAAGTGAGGGGCACAGAAGCCTGGAGTGTTACCTCAGTAGATGTCCCTCAACCTGAAAACTGGGGGAATACGTGACCCGCCTTGTCCCAGGGTGGGTTTCCCAGCAGCAGATGCTGAGATGAGAATTCCCATACATGCAATTAATTTAAAGAAGTGCTCCCAGGAGAACCTGATACGAGAATGGAGGAAGCAGAACAAGAAAGGGGAAGAAGCTAAACCCGTGGGTAATTTCTGGCAGCATCTTGCGGAAGGTTGTCGCTTCGGCATGATCCAATAGGGGAGCTCTGAGTGTCAACTCTGCCTTGCCTGATGCAGGTGGGGAGGAAGAGGGGTGTGCAAGGGTGAATGTGAACTCACGCGCACTATCAGCCCTCTGCGTGCACGAGCCAAGCAGCTCCAGCGGGCCTCACAGACACCCCCACAAGTGTGTCTTTACCTGGGCATCCCTTAGCCCCGTCCAGTTGACACATAAAATGAACCATCACAGGTACCCTGTGGGTTGGAGCAATTAGCACGTACCTTCTAAGTTCTCAAACGTAGGAGCGGCCGGTTGTTCCTGACACTCCCTTTTGTATCCTTTCAGGGTCTGGAGATTCCGTACTGATTTCCCTGTTTGGCTCCCGATATTGGTAGTTGTGTCTTCTCTTGTGATCAGTCAAACTTGTTAGAGGTTTATCGAGGTGATTGATTTTTTAGAAGAATCACGCCTAACATCACTTATTTCTCTACTGTTTTCCCTTTTTCAGTGTCAGTGATTTCTGTTCAGATTTTTATTAGCTCCTTCCTTCCTTCTTCTTTCTTTGGTTTCATTTTGCTTTCTGTTTTCTGGTTGCTTAAAGAAGGAAACTTAGGTTATGGATTTGGGAACTTTCCTCTTTTGTAACGTAAACAGCATTTGGTGTTAAAAAGTTCCCTGTCGTGGGATTGTAGAGTGGTTGTAGCCACTGTGGAAAAGAATTTTGTATTAACTCAAAATGGTAAAAAACTAGTTACTATATGATCAGATACTACACGATCTGGGTGTCTATACCCAGGAGAACCGAAAACATGTTCACACAAAAAGCGTCCACCAGTTGTTGAATGGATAAACGAAATGTGTTATATCCAAACAATATAATTATTACTTGATTCATAAAAGGAACGAAGCACTGGGGCGTCTGGGTGGCTCAGTTGGCTGAGGGTCCGACTCTTGATTTTGGCTCAGGTCATGATCCCGGGGTTATGGGATGGAGCCCCACGTCCAGCTCCACACTGAGTGCTTGAGACCCTCTCTCTCCCCCACTTTGTGCCCCTCTCCCCCACTCTCTCTCTCTTTCTCTAAAATCAAAAGGAACGAAGCGCTAACACATGCTACAACAGGGATGAACTTTGAAAACATGTTAAGTGAAAGAACCCAGTCACGAAAAGCCACATATCGTAAGATTTCATTTACATGCAAGAATACGCAAACCCATAGAAACAGAAAGCAGATTATTTATTTCTAGGGGCAGGGAGGAACAGAAGGAATGGGAAGTAACTGCAAACAGTTACAGGGTTTCTTTTTGGGGTGATGAAAATAAATTAGTGGTGATGGTTGCACAACCCTGAATATACTCAAAACCACGGAACTGTAAAGGATAAATTATATCTCAATGAGGCTACTATATAAAAAACATTTCCCCTCCAGCACCGCTTTACATGAGTCCCACATATTTTGATATGTTGGATTTTCATTTTCATTTAATTCTATGTATTTTAAAAATTTCCTTTGAGACTGTCTCTTTGATCCACGGATTGTATAACAGGGCTAAAGTTTTATTTCCAAATGTTCACTGATTTCCCTGCTGCATTTCTGTTGCTGATTTTTTTTTAAGTTTATTTATTTTGAGACAGAGGGAGAGAGAACACGTGCAAGTAGGGGAGGGGCAGAGAGAGAGGAAGAGAGTCGAGAACCCCAAGCAGACTCCGCACTGCCAGCGTGGAGTCGGATGCGGGGCTTGAACCCACAAACCGTGAGATCATGACCGGAGTCGAAACCAAGAGTCAGACGCTCAACTGACGAAGCCACCCAGGCACCCCTCTGTTACTGATTGCTAATTTGGTTCCATTACAGTTAGAGAACGTACTCAATGTGGTAGGCAGAACAATGGCTCCCCACAAAGATGCCCATGCCTTGATCCTCAGCCCCTGTGAATATGTTATGTTACATGGAAAAGAGCTAAGGCTGCAGATGGAATTAAAGTTCCTAATCAGTTTACATAAAATTGGGAGAGAATTCTAGATCATCCACATAGGCCCAATCTAACCACATGAGTCCTTAAAAGTAGAAGTGGGGGGCCGAAAAGGTCAGAGGGACGCAAGACGATGAGGACTCAACCTCCCTTTACTGACTCTGAAGATGAAGGGGGATATAAACCAAAAAACAAAATGGGTAGCCTCTAGAAGCTGGAAACTTGCCTCGGTTTACAGCCTGCAAGTAACATGGACGTCAGTTCTATAACCCACAAGGAAATAAAATCTGCCAACAAGCCAAACGAGCAAGGAAAGGGATCTTCCTGGTTGTGTCATTATCGTTTGTCCAGTTGTACAATTGTTTACGGTGGGAAAGTAGGTTTCGGACCAATTACCCCATCATCATCACAAGTGGAAGTTGCTTAGTTTACTCTTCTGTGTGCTATATTTCAACGTTACTAATGTTTTTAAAAAGTTAAAGGAAGATTAGTACAACATATAGGTAGAACCACAAAGGGGGCTTACCCCTCAGAAATAAAGGTTTAGGTCATAACCACCAAGTAAATAGCACCCTTAACAGAGGTAAAAGGGAATATAAAGTGGATCTTTTAGGGGCACCTGGGTGGCGCAGTCGGTTAAGCGTCCGACTTCAGCCAGGTCACGATCTCGCGGTCCGTGAGTTCGAGCCCCGCGTCAGGCTCTGGGCTGATGGCTCAGAGCCTGGAGCCTGTTTCCGAGTCTGTGTCTCCCTCTCTCTCTGCCCCTCCCCCGTTCATGCTCTGTCTCTCCCTGTCTCATAAATAAATAAAAACGTTGAAGAAAAAAAAAATTTTAAAGTGGATCTTTTAAAAAAAAAGTTTAATGTTTATTTATTTTTGAGAGAGAGAGAGAGAGAGACAGAGACAGAGACAGAGTGAGCAGGGGAGGGGCAGAGACAGAGGGAGACAGAGTCCAAAGCAGGCTGCAGGCTCTGAGCTGTCAGCACAAAGCCCCATGAGGGGCTCGAACTCATGAACGGCGAGATCATGACCTGAGGCGAAGTTGGATGCTCAACGGACTGAGCCACCCAGGTGCCCCAAAATGGATCTTTTAGAAAGAACATTATACATACCAATATGGTCTTGTGACCAGTTACTAAAGCAAGTGTTGTAGATTACATTTGAATTTTGCCCCCTGCTCTGTAACATTCTTGTTTCCTCCCAGTACTTTACATAGAATATTTGGAGATAGGGGTGCCTGACTGGCTCAGTCGGTGGAGCATGCGACTCTGGATCTTGGGGTTGTGAGTTTGAGCCCCACGTTGGATGTACAGATTATTTAAAAATAAAATCTTTAAGGGGCACCAGGGTGGCTCAGTCAGTTAAGCATCCAACTCTTGACTTTGGTTCAGGCCATGATCTTATGGTTTGTGAGTTCGAGCCCCGCATCGGGCTCTGTGCTGACAGCACGGAGTCTGCTTGGGATTCTCTCTCTCTGCTCTCTGCCCCTCCCCCACTCATGCTCACTCTCTCTCTCCCTCTCTCAAAATAAATAAATAAAACTTAAAAAATAATAAATAAAACATAAAATCTTTAAAAAGGAAGAACGTTTGGAGATAAATTTAACACGTTTAATACATATATTAGAGAATATGAGATCGGTTCCCAGAGATTCTGCACTTAGGAGCTGAATGTAATTATTCACAAACTTTGGGGTCTTTCTTTGGGGTGGCCGTGAAGCAGTACATTTGCGGATATATGTGAAATAAAGTGTGGTAGGCAGATACATTTCTGGAAGAATTGGTCTGAGGAGTAAAGTATATTCATTCATCCGACACACATTTGTTGACCTCCTACTGTGCCAGGCACTTTTTTAGGCTTTGGGGGAGACATCAATAAACCAAACAGGTGAAGTTCTCTGATCTCATGGAGATTATATTCTAACAGGGGAAGACAGAAAAGAAACAATGGATATAATAAACAGGTAAATTATATGGTATGTATGAAAGGAATAAGCATTACTGGGGGGAGGGACGAGAGCAGGGTAAGAGTTCAGGCATGCTGGGAGTGGGGTGAGACGGGATGGGCAGAGGGAGTATTAAATAGGACAGTCAAGGTAGGCCTCATGGAGGGCATGGGTGAGATGTGAACACAGACTTGAGGGAGGGGAAGGAGGGAGTCAAATGAACACCTAGGATAAGTAGTGGGTCAGAAGCCCAATCAGGCCCTCCCGGGGCCAGGGGGGGCGGGGAAGGTAACACGTAAGACTAAAATCAAGGTGTGGGCTGGGGTGTTCTCTGGAGCTTCTGGGGGAAGAATCTGCTTTCAAGCTCACTTAGGCTGATGGCAGGATTTAGTTCCTTCCCTTTGTTGGCTGACAGCCTGGAGCTGCTCTCAGTTTCTAGAGGCTACCTTTATTCCTTGACACGCAGCCCTCTTTCCCTTTGTGAGCAAGCAAGAACACAAGAAATCCTTCTCATGCTCTAATCTCTGACTTCCTCTTGGGGCAACCTGGGTGGCTCAGTCGGTTAAGCGTCCGACTTCGGCTCAGGTCGTGATCTCGCGGTCCGTGAGTTCAAGCCCCGCGTCAGGCTCTGTGCTGACAGCTCAGCTCAGAGCCTGTAGCCTGCTTCGGATTCTGTGACTCCTTCTCTCTCTACCCCTCCCCTGCTTGTGCTCTCTCAAAAATAAAGAGATGTAAACAAGAATTTTGAAAACAATCTCTGACTTCCTCTTTTGCTACCAGAGACCATCCTTGTTCTTAAAGAGCTCCCATAATTACAATGGGCCTACCCAGATAATCTCCCTTCTGATTAACTCAAAGTCAAGTGGTTAGTAACCTTAATTATATCTGCAAAATCCTTTACCTTTTTTCTGGTTTTTTTTTTTTTTGTTTTTGTGGGTTTTTTTAGTAATCTCTATCCCTAACGTGGGACTTGAACTCATAACCCCAAGATGGAGAGTCGCATACTCTTCCAACTGAGCCAGCCAGGTGCCCCTCCCTTTTATCTTCTACATAATACTATCATGACTAGGACATATCCTATCCACAGCCCCGAGGATTAGGGAGAGAAATCTGAGGAGCCACTTTGGAGTTCTGCCTACCAGAGACACAAAAAGAAGTAGAAAACCTGAAAAGACCTGTATCTACTCAAGAAATTAAATCTAAAACAACAAAAATTAATAAACAAAAAGCACAATCAGACCTATAAATACAGAGAACAAACTGATGGCTGCCCGAGGGGAGGGGGTGAGAAGCTGGGCAAAATGGGTGAAGGGGAGTGGGAGGTACAGGCTTCCAGTTATGGAACGAATGACTCATGGGAATAAAGGGCACAGCATAAGGAATATAGTCAATGATACTGTAACAGCAATACCTACACCTGTGGTAAACATAGCATAATATATAAACTTGTCCAACCACTAAGTTAGGCACCTGAAACTAACGTAACACTGTGGGTCAACTACACTCAAATAAACGTAATTTTTAAAAATAATTTAAAATTTGGGGCGCCTGGGTGGCTTAGTCAGTTAAGCGTCCGACTTCAACTCAGGTCATGATCTCACAGTCTGTGGGTTCGAGCCCCGCGTCGGACTCTGTGCTGACAGCTCGGAGCCTGGAGCCTGCTTCCCATTCTGTGTCTCCCTCTCTCTCTGCTCCTCCCCTGCTCACACGCTGTCTCTCTCTCAAAAACAAATAAAGATCAAAAAAAAAAAAAGGATAAAAAAATTTTTAAATAAATTTGCAATAAAAAAACACTCTTCCCACAGAGAGAATTCCATGCCCAGATTTCATTCGTGACTTCCATCAGACATTTAAGAAAAAGCCAATACCAATCCTAAACACGCTCTTTCAGAAAACAGAGGAAGCATTTTTGAATTCATTTTGAGGCGAGCATTACCCTTCATACTAATTATTGATTTATTGCCTCTCAGCTCCAAATTCCCTTTTTGCCTGCTCTGTGAGAATGAATCTGAACCCTTTAAATATTTTCCTTTTGTCAGCTGGCATAACATTATGTACAAGAAAAACTTGTTTCCTGTTACTTACTACTCTCAATAACTCTGGCCACCAAACGTGGGTTTTTCCCCCACATTGACCCATTGTCTGACAACAGCTGGGTGGCCTACAGTTCAATTCTATCTGGAGTTAGCATCAGATTCTACAAGTGAAGGGTTCAGTCCCACAAGGTTGCCCTCCTTTAGATGCCACTCACAAGTGTGTCTATAGATTGATAAGTTGCTAGAACGGCTCACACAACTCAGAAAGAGCTTTACTATTTACTCATGTGTTATAAAGGATACGACTCAGGAACAGCCAAACTGGAGAGACGCATAGGGCCAGGGACGAAGAAGGGACTGAAAAACATCCATGCCCTCTGGCAGGGCACGCCCCCTCCCTAGCAACTGCGTGGGTTCACCAGCCAGGAGCTCTCCAAATTGATGGTTTCCTTAGGTAGGTAGGACTGATAAAATCATTGGCCACTGGTGACTGGCTCATCCTCTTCCCAAGGTCAAGGGGGTGGAGCCGAAAGTTCCAAACCTCCACAATCACGTGGTCAGTTCCTCTGACAACCAGCCCCACCCCTCTTAGGGACTTTCCAAAAGCAAATTTAACGGAATGGCTAAGTGGCTCAGTTTGGTTAAAGGCCTGGCTTGGTTTTAGCTCAGGTCATGATCTCATGGTTCATGGGTTCAAGCCATGCGTCGGGCTCCATGCTGATGGTGTGGAACCTGCTTGGGATTCTCTTTCTGTGCCCCTCCCCTGCTCAATTTCTCTCTCTAAATAAACTTTAAAAAGAAAAAAAAGTAAACTTAACAAACTTGGGTGTGGTTGAAAGGGGCTTTTTAGGAATAAACAAAAGGCATTCTCTTCTCCTTTATCACTATGGAGCTATTTCAGGAACTGGGGACAAAATCCAAATAGAACAAAAGATGAACCTCTACCTTTATCACTGCAGAGCTGAAAGACCAAAAGAGGCCTTTTTTGTTTTAAATTTCTTTTGAAAGAGAGAAGGTGCAAGTGGGGAAGGGGCAAAGAAAGAGGGAGAGGGTCCGAAGCGGGGATCAAACTCATGAACCACGAGATCATGAACTAAGCCCTGACACAACCAACTGAGCCACCCAGGCACCGCCAAAAGATGTATTTCTTAATGTATCACAATACATTAGGTTTTGCCGGTAAAGGCCATTAAAGAGACACTTGTAGGGGCGCCTGGGTGGCGCAGTCGGTTAAGCGTCCGACTTCAGCCAGGTCACGATCTCGCGGTCCGTGAGTTCGAGCCCCGCGTCAGGCTCTGGGCTGATGGCTCAGAGCCTGGAGCTTGTTTCTGATTCTGTGTCTCCCTCTCTCTGCCCCTCCCCCGTTCATGCTCTGTCTCTCTCTGTCCCAAAAATAAATAAACGTTGAAAAAAAAAAGAGACACTTGTAGGAAGAAAAAGGGTTTTTGCTTCCCGGTTCAGGTATGCTTCCTTGGAAGGCTCTTACAGGAAGGATGTGCTTCTCCAGCTTGGGCAACTCCTCAGGTCTGGCTCCTGCAGTGAGGGTGGGTTTCTCCAGCCTCAGGCCCTTAACTGTATTCAAGTCACAGTGGCTTCCCCACAAAGCCTCCCAGGCAGTTTTAGAGCCAGGTACCTCCGGTGAGACCGGAGAACCACCTTCTCCAGTACCCTGGAAAACCGTTCTAGTAAGTTATGTAGGTTGGGGGCAGGGGGAGGGACCCCCATTCCATAGGCCACAGCCATGCTTCTCCAACATGGTGTAGAGATTGGCCCTGGGGTGCTGGCAGGGCTCTTCCTTGATCACTGCTCTTGGCAGGAGGTGGGGGGGGGGGGGGGGGAGGTTCCTGCAGTACTCACTCCGTCTCAGCCTTAGGAGTAGCCGTTATCACGTATACTGTATGTTGTTGCATATTCTATTATATCGGTATTCTTAAGAGCTGTTTTCTTAGTAATCCCTTATTTTCCTCTCCATGTTAAACTTTCTATAAACCTTCCCTGTTCAAACTACTGTGTGGCTTCTGATTGGACCTAAACATATACTGCATTAACCTAGCGATAGACCCTGGAGTGGCAACTGGAAATGGACCCGGCAAAAACAGGATTTGGGGGACTGGTCTGTTCATGCCTTTGGGCTTTATTGCAGTTTCTGCCACAAGGGAAATGGGATGCTAGTAACCCACGCAGGCAGGAGCATCACGATGAACTAATAAGAAGTGCCAACCGAACCACGTGCTCCGAGTGCCCAAATGCTTGCTGCTTAACCCTTATACCAGTAAGATGACCAGAAAGACCGTAGCGTTGGGTGGAGTCTTTGGAGTTCACGTGAAAGCTTCCGAAGCAATTACAAGCCCAAGTCCGGTAACTCTCAGCTCAAGTCAGTCTGGGAATCAAAGAGCTTCCGTAACTAGGGTCAAATCTCAGCCTGCTCTAGGCAGCCAGGTATACACTACAACCCAGGAAGGAATAGCTTGCACACCAAACTGGCAAGTGGATAGACAAACTATGGGGGATGCACACCATTAAATACTATACTTAGAAGCAGCGGACACGATGGATGCTGGGTACATGTCCAAAACACGGTGATGAGAAGTTACGAAGGGATATTTAAATACCGTAGCATTTAAGTCAATTAAAAATACATGCATATAAAACATCAATATCCATTAAATGCATTAGATGCTTCCCACTGGGGAGGGGCAGATGGTGAATGGGAGTAGGAATGGGAATAAAATGTGAAAATAAAATGAGAAGGGCCCTGTATGGATTAATCACCATAGTGTCCCCCAAACAAACAGACGACTAGGACTCAGAAAAAAAAAAAAGGAAGAACCTTGGCTTATAATAGGGACTTCCAGTCCTTGACAAGATTCTACCATAAGGTGCTGGGCTCCCTCCCCCAAATCCAGCCCGGATGAGGACACACAACAGGAAAATTGACAGATGATGATGAAGTCTACCACTTAGGCGGCATTTTCTATGTGCCCGGCACTATTAACTCATTTAATCCTCGCGCTAGGAGACGGATACTATGAGCTCCACTTTACAGGTGAGAGAACAAGTACAGAGAGGTTCAATAAATTGCCTGAGGCCACACAAACGGTAATGCTGGAGTTCCAAGTCCAATTCTAGATAGTCTAGATAAAAGTGAGAAACACCTAGAGACTGGAGAAGGTAAGTCTCCAGCAGGGATGGAGGTCAGGAGAGCGTGGCCTAAAATAGAACAGAGGCAGGCACCACAGAGAGGCCAGAGAAGAAATTTCTAACTGTGCCTTTCTTCTCCCCCAACATTACTCTGGAAAGATCATTCTCCTCCCCATCACCATGGAAAGACAAAGAACAGCGCTTCCAAGCCACCCGGAGATGGGTTACATCAAGGCGGCACTGAAGCCGCTGCCGTGGGGGGCAGAGCTCGTGTGCAAGCACGGGGCCAATCACCACACACCCGTACGGCGAAACCCCAACCTTATGTATTAAACCAGTAAATACCCCCTACGCCCTCAAGGTAGGAACTTGGCCAAGATTTCCTTGAGGTATCTGACTAGCCCAAGAGCAAAGCCCTAAAGGCGCTGGCCTCAGGGGTTCCCCAACGAACAGCCCCACAGTGAAGCTCAGCAAAGCGCTGAAAATCCCCCGGAGCTTACAACTTCATCCCCTACCCCTTATAGTCAGGAGCACAAAACCAAAAACCTCCATTTGTTTAAGCAAGCCTCGAACAGGGGCACCTGGGTGGCTCGGTCAGTTGAGCTTCCAACTCTTGATTTCAGCTCAGGTCATGATCTCAGGGTCCTGAGACTGAGCCCCACGTTGGGCTGAGCGTGGAGCCTGGTTGGGATTCTCTCTCCTTCTCTCTGCCCCTCCCTTGCTCGCTCTTGCAAAATAAAAATAACAGAACACCTCTAACATAAGATGGTTTGAAGTAAAAAACAAAAACAAAAACCCAGCAACAATAACTTCAAGGAAGAAAAACATCCTACACACACTCAAAAAAGAATTTATCTTTAGTCAGCTTACGATAGTGACAAAAATTAAGATCAGACACGTTACTAAAAAACACATAGTAATGGGGCCAGTGTATACACTGTTCCTACAAAGACAGAGGCAGTAATCCAATGGAAAAGTAGTCTTTTCAACACACATTAGAATAAATGGTATTCCTGGGGAGCCTGGGGAGCCTGGGGTGGCTCAGTCGGTTAAGCATCGGACTTCGGTTCAGGTCATGATCTCGTGGTTTGTGAGTTCGAGCCCCGCGTGGGGCTCTGTGCTGACAGCTCAGAGCCTGGAGCCTGCTTCGGATTCTGTGTCTCCCTCTCATTCTGCCCCTCCCCCTCGCTCTCTCTCTCTCTCTCAAAAATAAATATTAAAAAAATAATAAATAAAAGATTAAACGGTATTCCTATTTTTTAAGAATTTCAACTCTTGCCTCCCCAAAGGAAAAAGAAACCCAACTCAAAATGAATTATACACCTAACAAAGTTAAAATTACCAGACTGTAAAACATATGCACCAACGTTCATCTCTTCGTTTTGGCAAATGCACCAAAACGATGTAAGATATTGAAATTAGGGCAGCCTGACTGCCGGATATATAGGAGCTCTACCCTATCTTTGCAACTTTTCTGTAAATTTAAAATGATCCCAAAATAAAGTTCATTTTTTAAAAAAAGCGCTCCGCATTAGTCATCAGGGAAATGCAAATTAAAATCTCAATGTTATACCACCTCGCCCACCCACTATAATGGGTAAGAGGAAATAGACCAACAGCGGCAAATGCTGGAAAAGCAACGAGAACGCTCCTAAATTGCTAGGAGGGCATCAAATGGTACTCTGGGAACACTATTCAGCAGTTTAAAAATTAAACATATATAGTCCACTGTATTACTCATCAATCCCTCTCCAAAATTTATCCAAAAGAAACGAAACTATATGCTGAAGACTTACACATTACTCACAGCAACATTATTCCTAACAGTCCAAAGCTAGAACTCCAGATGTCCATCAACAGAACAGGTAAACTACATATACAATGGGGTTCTCTGCACCAAAAAGGAATTCATACAAACTACGTGGAGGAATGTCAAAAACATGCTGAAAGCAACTAGACACAAAAAGTACACTGCGGAAGGATTTAACTTATATGCAGTCCTAAATATGCAAATATATCGTACAACAGAAACCAGGTTAATGCTGTTTCTCTGGGCATGGGAGAGGAGATACTGACTGGTAAGGGACACGCAAAAACTTCCTGGACTGGAAAATATTGCATCTTGATGAATGGGTAAACAGTCTTTTTCAAGACTCAACACAAGATCTGTGTGCATTTCACTGTAAATTATAGATTTTTAAATACAAACGGTACTCCTTCATCAGGGATATACAAATTTAAACAAGATGAAATGTACCCACCAGGATGGCTACATTTAAAAGCACCAAATACAGGGGTGCCTGGGTGGCTCAGTCAGTTCAGCGTCCGACTTCCGCTCAGGTCACGATCACACGGTTCGTGGGTTTGAGCCCTGTGTCCAGCTCTGTGCTGACAGCTCTGGAGCCTGGAGCCTGCTTTGGATTCTTTGTCTCCCTTTCTCTCTGCCCCTTCCCCACTCGTGCTCTCTCAAAAATAAACAAATGTTAAAAAAAAATCTTAAAAAAAAGGGCACCAAATATGGATACGGGCAATGTCGACGGCAAGTAAAACAAGTTTGGGAAAACATCTGGCAATTCCCTATGAAAGGAAGTATCTACCCTACAATCCAGCAATTCCACATTGAAGTGTTTTCCATCTCCTTGTTAAATATTAGAATGTTCACAGCAACTTGTTTTCACCTCATTGTGTACAGACTTAAATGTTAGAACATTCACAGCCACTTCATTACTAGCCAAGAGCTGAAAAAGGCCCAGGTCTCCATCAACAGGCAAACTGTACCATGCTTCTTCTACTTGGCAATAAAAAGGGAACTGATACACTTGCAGAATCTTAAAGCATTTTGTTTAAAAAAAGTTAAGAAAAAAAAAGCTTTACGCAAGGTTCTACTTTTATGATTGCATTTATTCTAGAACAGACAAAACTAGTCTCCATCTTTGAGGAATGATGGCAATTGTCTGCAGCAAGTCACAAGGGAACTTGGCCTGGGTGATAGCAACGTTCTCCATCTTGATAGTGTGGACTTTTGCTAAATTACACATACTTAAAACAATCCAAATTAAAATTTTAAAACTCATCTTCAAAATCTGTAAATATTGAGGTCACTGTTTTTTAGGGAAGCGCACAGATGTGTGCAACTTAACAATTGATGGGAAGGCCTAGTTTCTCTAGAAGTGGTGTGGAGCTCATTTATTTACAGGTCGATACTTAGGGCTTTTTCTGCCATCCTAATGCTCAACTAACATTACTTTGCCACGCAATGATTTCTGTTCAACTGACTATATAACCCAAATCCACATTTTAGGTGCAGATGAATTTAAGGGGGACCCAGAAAACAGAGACTGCCCCAGTGGTCTGGCCCATGTCTCAAATCTAAATGTCAGATGTCTAAATGCGCGCACAGAAAACCTAAAATATCAAACAATCCAACTTAGCTTTACCTCCCCCTTTACCCTAGAATATAGGACCTTGTAGCCAGCCAATCGTGCCTTTCCACACCTCGAAATACTCTATGAAACTCACTCATGCCCCAAACCCCCACTGGGAGCAGTGCCTGTTTGAGGTACTACACTCCAAACCATGGGTGGCCTTCCTTTGAATAAAGGACACAGGTGAACAGTGCAGGAGTCAGAAATACACAGAACAGTAGACAAAAACAGAGAAAGCGGTCAATACAGAAGCACGTTAATCAAATGGCGCTGTGTTTAAGAACGTCGCTGAAGATCCCCATTGGGATTCGCTACCAAACTGAGCCAATGGACCTGCGCCTCCCCCCAAGAGTTAAGCAGTAAAAACCAGAGTATACCTTCTAGTCTTTTAGCTTCTAGTTCTTTGGTGTCACTGCCTATGTAGGGGTAGAGATTAAATGGGCTCACCTCATTTACCTTGATACCTACACCTGAAGCTCACTCCCCTAATAAAAGCAGCCTAGTCACAGAAGAGGCCACCTTGGGGACTATGTTCCAAGGCAACCGCTCAAGATGGACACAAGGAGGTCATATGGAAAAGCCTAAATTCCTTATTACAAAAGAATAAAGAACCCAGGGGCCACAACATATGCATGTTAAGTTTTATTAAGTTTCAAATACAAAACATTCCAAAAAGAGAAAAGTGATCTAGGATATCTAAGTTCTGTATTCAACTACCAGTTCAACAAAACATTTTATCATTGTTTCTTTTACAACCAGTATAAAGCCAGAAGACTCAAGATGGATTCTTTTCCCAACGGGAGAATTAAGTCTGCTGGGTCAGTAAACTATTTGCCAACAGCCGAATGGTCATTTGGGTATGCTTAATTTCGACTTCATATTAATGATCGCTATGTTTAATTTCTATGTTCTACACTATTTTCCAGATACCTAAATAAAATCTCCAGAGTCCAAGTCATCAGAAGCATAATCCCACGTACTTTACATCATAGGATTGAGGAAGACAGCCATGTAAGTGTCAACAGCTATTTAAATTTGGTCAATACCCTCAGGGTCTGGGATTAGAAAAGCCTGTCCGAAGAGGGTTAGAATTCTGGGGTTATTTCCCACAATGACAAAGATCAAAGATGATAGCGCTGATTTTACGATGAAGAAAAAAAACCTTAGGAGTTGAGTTGGTTTTTCTAACCCAACGACTCAAATCTGTTTCCTTTGGAAACATTAGCTTTTTTATACTACCAGCTCTGGTCTCCAACACGATTGGTTTGTTTCCAAGACAGGTGGTGGGGGTAAAAGCAGGCTTACCAAACAATAGTTTAAAAAAAAAAAAAAAAAGGCCAAGTGGCCCAATTTTGTTTCCAGTTTTTAAAGTGTGCTTTCAATCATTTTAGCTGTTTCCAGTTACTCTAAGTTTCCAGACACTACTCCCTTGGTTTTCTGACTAAACCCCACTTCGGGATAAACTGCACCAAAATGTTCCACTTGCTGAAAAAAAACAGTTTACTGGATAAAGAGTTACCACTTATGCCTTTCATTTTTCTACTCCAACTTTTTGACAGTAGTCATCAGCCAGTTCTAAACTGCAGAGTCGTCCCCCAGGACTTTAACAGAATGAAAGCCAAACTTGTCAAATCCACGTGAAGAACCACAAGAACTTCCTACCTCCACTTACCAATTTCCTTAAATGCTCCCCTTTATCTGGTCAATTACTTTTTTTTGAAGTAACTACCACTCCCTAGTTAAGAGTGCTAATCAACACTGGTGCCTTCCTTCCTCAGATCCACAGGAACCCTCGAAGGCAAAAACTCTATTGCCTGCACCAAACCAATTCTGAGGAGTACTGCTTATGCAACTGTTGTGCCTTATCGACAATCAGCATTCTTCTGCTTCAACAACTCTGTAAAATGAAAAGCATGTGATCAGGTCACAAGATACTGTTTTATACTGGAAATTACTCCCCTCTTACCCATTCTCTAAACACATACTTTGTAACTGGCAACATTTCCTTTAAGCTGCAAGCTCCAAGATGCAACCGTAAATACTAATTCCTTGATCACTTTGGGAATATTAAAACCATGTCACCGTTATGCCGGTAACATTACTCGTAAGTGGAACTTAGAAGCAGCTGCATCTGTTCTCCCTTTAGACCATTTGTACTGTGGCTGAGGCGGCACGAATAAAAAGGGCGTCCTCTTATAAATTCACAGGACCAAGTTTGAACCTCATGGAAGTGAAGTCTGTGCACCTACCAAAACACTAACTGTACAGCTCCAGTCAACAACTGCTTAAGGAGACTAGATTAGCAAGCTTTGTAATACACTCAGAAGTAACTAACACAGGGCATGAAGAGGTACCAACTTCCAGTCGTAAATAACATGAAAAGTACAGCACAACATGGGGGGGGAGGGGAGCTAAGGGGCACCTGATTGGCTCAGTTAAGCATCTGGACTTTGGCTCAGGTCATGAGCTCATGGTTTGAGATCGAGCCCCCATGTCTGGCTCTGCGCTGAGAGCGCGGAGGCTGCTTGGGATTCTCCCTCCGTTTGCACACACGCTTGCTTGCAAACTTTAAAAAAAAAAAAAAAAAAAAAGCTAAGATCACTTGACTGAGCCACTAACGGCAACCTACCTGTTTCACCTCACCCTCCATTCTAATGGATAACTTAACGCACCAGGTGTAAAATACATTACAGCACTTAACTTTATCCTCCTCACCCACGTTAGGTTATCCTACTCCGTAGGGAGAACTTACAACTATCACAGCTATGCAAACAGGCAAAGCTACATAATTTGTATCTGTAAAGGCCATGGCTTTTGAAACTTACCTTAGCATTGGATTTCTCTTGCTGTGAGGTTTATGTAGTGTGAATAAATCAGCACTCCAACCATAAGGACCAAAATCCTCAACCTGTAAAAATTAAATAGGTAAACTAGTTATCTCTCTTAAAGGAAATTCTTCAAAACTTGCCTACAACTGCTCTTTTCCAGAAAGAAAAGGCAAGTTCAGACTTGCAGCTTAACGTATTTCATGTTCTACTAATTCTCTTAAGTGGTGGAAGATTCACTGGCTTGGGATGGACTGGAATGGCTTAAAATGGTTAAGTCGCATGGCTTATGGATTCTCATTCTGTTCCAATGGTGCACTGCCATGTTAAATCCATAAGTTGAACGGACAAAACTTATTTGAAGGAATAAGTGCATTGTAAGGATTTTTAGTTGGAGGTCTTCAAGTTTACTATATTCAAGAGCATCTTTTTCAACTTCATGGCTGGACCTGGGTCATGCTGCCTCAGGTTTTGCTTTTTAAAGACCACTTTGCAATAGATTTTCTCCATACAGTGTAGTTCCATAGAACTAAAAACAAGTCAGGCATCCAACTAAATGTCAAGTTTGCAATGGCTTACAGGGGCAAGAGTGGGACCCCAAACTTAAGCCATTTCCTATATTGACTAAAAGGCTATTTTGAAAAATGTTAAAACATACGAAGCATGTTTAAAGGTCTTCATCAAAAATACTTTAAAAAAAAAAAAAAAGGCACCCCCTCCCAAGCCCCAGATCGCTATTGGTAAACAACAGCTGTATTATTAAGGCCTTTAAGTGTCACACATGCTTTTAAAAAAAAAAAAAAAAATCCATGTGTTGAATTTGGAGAACTTCTAATATGCTATCGAACACTTTGCTTTTCCAAAAGTTTTTTTTTTAATCTAGAAAGCATTTCCATTGCCATGAGGTACAGTATGTCTCACTGTACTAGGAGGAAGGTAAGTGTTCAATCTCGACTTAGACGGAAAAACTAGTTTGCTTTGCTTACCATCTTTGCTGTTTCACAGGCATTTGATGCTTTAAATCTGATGTGGAATGCTGATAGATTCACTTTTTAGAAGTCATAAGCCTTTGAGAAGTTGGAGATAACTTCATTGCTTATCTATTTTCTCCTTTGCAATCAAGCTGTTCCTTAAAAGTGAGACACTACAGAGTTGCAAAAATTTGAAACAGTAAGAGCAAGCACCGTTTGCAGCTTCATGGTTGGTTTTGGCCAAACTTTTTATTTAGTATTCTGTAGTTGCTTAACACACACTTAAATGGTCTTATTGGGGGAGGGGAAAGGGGAGGTTCTTGTAGATTCCCAAGGAAATGTCAGAAAGGCAAAATATGGCCAGCATTATCCATTTGCTTTTTTGGATTTACTGGGTGAATAGCACTTTCCTTACATAAAAGCATCTGATCTCAGGTTTTTCATACTGAGAACATGGAGATTTCAGTTTGAAGACACTCTGAAATCCTAAGAGTAGCATATCCCGACCACCCTCTAATAGCTAGCTTGTTTGTATAGGCAGAATTCCACCTCTCCATTTTAGATGGCTAGATGTTTGTGGAAGGTCCTAGAATTGCTTGCCTCATTTACTGGGAAAAATCAAGATATAGGAAGTGACCTTTAGGGACACTTTTACTTGGAAAATTACAACACTAGTACACAAGTCAAGTCTTAAACACATTTAACATTTGCTTACTGAAAGCAATGTCATAAAGTCAAATAAGATTAACAGATTTTACTTTTTTCCCTCACAAGAACATAAAAATTATGGAAGGGGAACTTAACAGGAAATTTAAAAAAGGTAACACAATTTTTCCTTTTAGTAGTCCTTGGGTAGTTATGACAGAAAAGGTTCCACTGTTTTGTTTGTTTCTTTGAACGGGGATTTTGGTCCAAAGTTTTGTTTGCTTTTAATATCTGCTTCTGCCTCCCCCTCTATCAGATCGGCTTCCTCCACGGCCACCACCTCTTGGTGCTCCGCGGCTTGAACTGCTGTAGGAATCACGTGGAGGAGGGTACCCCCTTTCCATAGAAGGGGGAAGCCCTCTTTCTTGTCTGCCAACCCGATCACGACCACTTGAGTAGAGATCACTTCGGCTGCTTGAGTAACTGTCTCGACTTCCACCATATCCGTCACGTGAGCTGCTGTAATCATCATAGCGACTGCTTCCACCATATGATGGCGGGGGCCCTCGTGTAGGTGGAGCACTACGTGAGTTACCTGCAGGGTCAATGGTCAGGTAATATGGCAACACTATAAATTGTATATATACAACATTTAAATCTGAATTTACAGAATTCTTGTATTAAACGTTTACTTTCTTAACTGGAAGGTTTTAAACTCTGCCATTGCTGGCCATTAACAGGGATTTGCTCATCTGCTGAGATACGGAAATGGATGGGTTTTAATGTTTGTTTGCAAAGACTGAAGACGGTGTGTATTTCAAGAGGATATTCCAGACAGCTTGTTATTTTAGAGAAGACACTCAGACACTTTCCAGTGATAAGTTGCAATTTTGAACTGTAGACTTTCCTTCATATTGCAATGGTAAACATTTGATCTTGTTAATAAAATTTTTAAATTGTATTTTCACTGTTGGGGGAAAACACATAAGGCTGCCAATTTAAGCAAGCAAAATCCCCTCCAAAGCAAGCAAACAGCCTCAAAAAAAAAAAGAAAAACTTAGAAAAAACAAAAGCCCCTCACAAAACTAGGAAAAGCCCAGCTGATAAAGTTACCCCTTAAAAGCAAGCAAATATCCCTTTAAAAAGCAAGCACCACACAGCCTAATAAAGTGGCTCATGAACCTAAAAACTCAAGCTGGTGATACTCGAAGACCCTCAAGCAGTATCTTACCATAACTCTCATATGAATCTCTGTAGGAGCCTCCACTTGGATGATCTGAATAGTCACGATCACGACCATAGCCATCTCTATCACTGAAGAGAAAAACTCGTAAGCCACAGGGTAGCAATATTCAGAGCAATTTTATTTACAAGCTGTCGCAGGCTGCAGTATCACTTTACCTATAGCCTCTTGATGGGTAGTCATCACGTGAACTGGAATGACCATAGTCACGGTAAGTATAATCTCTCGGGGGTGGTGCATAATCTCTTGTATCACGAGAACTTGGGTAATCTCTGCTTGAATAGCTACAAAAACAAAAATTAACGCGGTTCACACTTTTGGCAAGTTCTCCCTTCAACCGAAATTATGGAAACAAACTACTACACTTGTCTGTTACCTGTCTTTAGTAGAATATCCGTCATCTCTTGGGGACAAATAAACATCTCTACGAGAGGGCAGGGGTTCCCTTCGAGGTGGGCCTCCATAACTGTCTCTTCCACGTGACACAGGAGCTTAAGACAAAATAACCATTTTTAGAAATACATCCAAAGTGGGAAGCTTCGGTGAATGTGAATTTCCATCCAGATAATGAAAGCAGGGCAGTTCACTCAGGACAGAGGGTATGGAACTCAAAGAGTTTCTTCCCTAAAACCCCCTTGTTCACAACTCAAGTCTTTTCAGTGCATATTAACTTCATGTACCTACATCACCCCTAGTCCACGAGTCACTTTCATAAGCATCTTTTATATTGAAGATTTTTATTTTAAACCATCATTTTTTTTAAATTTTTTTTAATGTTTATTTATTATTGAGAGACAGAGAGACACAGAGCGTGAGCAGGCGAGGGGTAGAGAGAGGGGGAGACATAGAATTTGAAGTAGACTCCAGGCTCTGAGCTGTCAGCACAGAGCCTGATGCGGGGCTCGAACTCACAAACTGCGAGATCATGACCTGAGCCGAAGTCGGTCGCTCAACCAACTGAGCCACCCAGGCGCCCCTAAACCATCATTTTTTAAATCCCTTGTCAACCACGTGCAGGTCATGGTGGCAGAATGGATTGTTCTATAAATCCAGCATTTACCTCTTCCTCCCATTCCACTGCTACTGCGAACTGGTCCTGAAGGGGCTGATCTTTTAGGAGGAGGGCCGCCACTTCTTGGTGGAGGTCCTCTTTTTACTGGAAGTGGTCCCCTGGAAGAACTCATGTTAAAATTCATGGAATAACCACCATCATCTACATTAAAATAAAAAAGAAAAACCTGTTAATCGTCGTAATAATCAGTAGGAAGCTGTACAAGTTCTTTTTTGCTCTATCAAGAATGACCATTTTCTGTTCAGTTGGGGAGTCTTGTTTTCGTTTTCACTTCTACAAGACTACTAAGCAGAAGGGAGTCTATCTAGACCAAGCAAAAAACGGTAGTCTTTAAATTGCTTCAAAGAAAAAACACAAATGGTTTCATTTTTATATACTTAAAATGAAGGCCTAGATCAAAATTTTTCTGTGAAGTCTTCTGCAATTTCTCCCCCCCACAAACTACCTAGTTCTGGTGCCCATTTTCATATTTAAATTAGCTCTATGCCCAATGTGGGGCTCAAACTCACAACCCCAGAGATCTGGGGCTTTGAGCCAGCTAGTTACCCCACCCACTGTTTTTGTAAACACAAACTTATAATGACTTCTAGGTGTCTTAAGTCTCATGGACTTCGATAGATGCATCAAGTGTTCCCAGTATCAGGTGGAGTCTTTACACAAGGACTTAACCAACGCACACACTGGCGTGAGGTCTGCAGTTCCCAAATTCCACACCAAGCCTGAGGCAGACCCAAGTCATTACCCATGTGCCCTCCACGTGAGGGAGGTCCCCTGGTTCCTCCACTTCCTCCTCTTCCGCCCCTAAGACCTCTTGGGGGGCCTCTGCTTCTTGGGGGTGGAGGTGGTCCACGTCTGCCACTTTCAAATGACGGTTTAGTGGCTTGTTCTACCTTGATGGCTTTTCCATCTAAGGACTAAATAATATCAAAATGTAATTCCATCAACATTTAAAGAAAACCTGCAGATCCCTTCACTATGCCACGTGACGCCAACGCACCCTTCAAAATAAAGTTTGTAGGTAAATTTTGCTCAATAAAAATACGGGGTCGTTTTTCCATTGCAACTTTTTGAGAATGCTACGGAGGAGTTGAACCCAAACATAAGGTCCATTGCACTACTGGTCAATAAAACATAAAAGGCCAGTCAAGTTGTTAACAAACTGATAACCGAAAAGCCCAGTTTTCAAGTAGAGAACAGAGTCATGCAACATTCTGAACTGAGACACTTTCAGAGCATAATCCCTAACTTTGCAAATTGTGAATTCACAAATGGCTAAGATCAGATGCATCTAGAAAGGTATACACTCAAACACAACTCAAGAGCTACCCTCGACCAGATTTCAAGAACACTGTGCCAGTTTATGCACTAGAAATGGGATCATTGTGCCATCTCACCTTTCCGTTCATGTCTCTGGCGGCATCCTTAGCATCTGCTGGGCTTTCAAAGGTGACAAAAGCAAATCCTCTCGATTTGTTGGTCTCACGATCTTTCATCAACAGAACTAAAACAGTTGGGGGGGGGGGGGAAGCGTTACTCTAGTTCAAATGGAACAACCAAAGCTAATCTATAAAATGCAAGCTCAGAACTTCTTAGAGGACAAAATGTATCATGTCAGACGATCAACGTAATCAAATTCATCACAGCTTACATTTTTAATTATTCACAGCTCCGCATATGCCTTCAGAGAACTCACCTTCCACTATTCGTCCATATTTGCCAAATACGGCTTCAAGGGCTTTTTCATTTGTTTCTGTATTGAGGCCACCAATGAAAAGCTTTCCTGGGCGATCTGCTTCAACCATTTTTTCCCCCTGGTGAGAGTCTGTTGAAAAAGAACAGTATTACCTCCCTAGAAAAAGTTCAAGCTTATGGGACACATGTATTTATTGGCACATCTTTCTTGTTATACTATAAAATCATCATTCCTTAAAAACTGAAGGCACCAAAAGCATTCTCTTCTTCCAAGCGTCAGCAGGAAACCAATTTAAGTAGTTTAGTGATAGCGCAGTTTGCATTAGACCAGTTAAAAGGCCCAAGTTAACTTATGCCTCCATTCTTAAACCACCTTGGCAATTTTAATCAACTACTCAACGTTTGAAAAAGCAGTTCTAGTTTTAATCCTACATGTGTTGCCTTTTAAGGATTCAACGATCACATCCAAATTACCCTGATGGTTTTTTTTAAGCGTGTAGCCTCATTCAAGGTCACAGGCCAGTCGGAGGACCTCTTCCAAGAACTTTGTCTTTCCTCGTTAGGATTCCCTAGTAAACCTAAGCAGAAATCTCAAGTTTGAGCCAAGTTATACCTCCCCTTCTCCACCAGCCCCTGCCCCGCCGAAAAGGTTTAAAAATAAAAAAGGTTTCGGCATCGTTTCATAATAACGGAAGGTGGAAGCGCGCATCGTATCACTCAGCACTCCATGACTGCAGCAGAATCCAATTAAAACCCGTCATTAAAAAGCGCGTGGAAAACACAAAATGGCGACACTTGGATTCAACCCAGAAAAGCCTACACCGGCCAGGGGAGTAACTTTCGCTATCGGCAGTGGCTGGGAAAATCCGAACGGCTTCCTCTCCAAGGCCGCCAATGAACAAGGACCCGCGTAAAAGTGCACGTGCCCGTCCGTAGCGCCAGCGCCATCCCAATGCAGGTACCGCGGTGGCGCGGTCGGCCCTCGTCCCGTTCCCACCCCGGCCTCCGCCGCCACCCCCGCAGGCGACAGCCAAACTTTCTCGAGAGGCACCCGGCCGAACGGAGCCCCCACGTCCGTTTTCCCCGGACACGCTCAGCCTTATCGAAATAGGTCGGCACCTCTCGGTTCTTAAAATGGCGCCCGCCACCCCCATCTCCGGAGAGATAATCCCAAGTTCTAACGTGGCAGGAACGTAGGCGCAACGGGCGAAGGGCAGGGGAACACGTACCGGAGGGGTGACGACGGTTCCAAGCTCCTACGAGCTCGCCGGCAGGGGCTTCGTAGCAGCCCAGCACGAGGGAGGGCCGCTGGCTCCGAGAACGGAAGAGGGAAGCCGCTAGCACTACTGCGCAACGAGGGCGAACAAAGGAGACAGCAAACTTTATACTGCCCGGGAACGAGGCTGAAGGACCCGGATGGAAACCGAGCTTAGAATTTGAAACGCTAAGGGAGGGGGGAGAGGTTCCCAGCCTCCCCATTGGCTGTCTTCCCTGTCATTCGCTCTTCGCTCCTCCCCTTTCCCCGGGCCCCTCCGCGTTTGGGCCGGCGCCCGTTTCTAACCGTTTCCCCAGCCCCCACCCGTGCTCCGCGAACCCGCGTTTTTGCTTTCCGCTAAAATGGTTCACGGGCTGCCTTTGATACCGAGCTGAAATTTATTGCGTGTTCTAGGGGGCCGGGCACCGTGCTAAACTTCACAACCATTAACTCGTTTAATTCTCAGAACAACGTGATGAAGGTAGATACTCCTAACTGCTGATTTTACATAAATGGGAAACAAAGAAGTTTAGATAATAAAATAGATCTTCCCCACATATCTGCAACAAGAATTGCCGGTGAATGGGGACAATTCTGAGAAATAAATGTCACTTGGGGAAAAAGAAGTACAAAACGACAGACTGATCGTTCCTTCATATAGAACAATTACTGAACACCTACTAATAAATGGCAGGCTCTGGGCTTGGCTGTCAGCATACAACCCAGAACAAGCGAGACAAGGGCAAGGCACTTACTTCAAAGGTGAAGCTCCCAAATTTGGCAGATAAAAATACAGGATGCCCAGTTAAGTTTGAATTTCAGAGAATTTTTTTCAGTATGCGTATATCCCAAACTCATATACCAAAAACTTCTTCGAGGTGTATCTTTAATTCAAGTTTAACCAGGCATTGTGTATTTTATCTGCGGTAGTCTCGTGGTGGGGGATTACAGAAATTAAAATTGTTCTAATTTATTCGAAAACGAAAAAAATCTGAATACAACTAACAAAACAGTTACCTATTGTGGTTGGGGCCAAGGAGGAAGCAAACTAGGTGCTTTGGTGGACAATATATGGGAGACCAAATTTGATATTAGATGTCACATCAGATCTGAATGGAGAAAAGAAACCAGCCATGGGAGAGCTTTTCAAGAAGAGCAAGCAGTTAAGTGCAAACTGGAAGAAAAGAGCGTGCACCAGCAAGGGACAGAAAGAGATCCAGGGTGACAGGAATTGAAGGGGCATAAAGAGAGAGCCGAGTTAGAGGTAGGCAGAATCTTCGAACCCATTAAGATCGCAGGGGGTTTGAGGGCGGAAGAAGGGGCCCCACTGGGGGCGTGCGAACAGACCTTGAGAGAGAGCACGGGACTTGAATTAGGGTGCTGGCAGTGGAGAGAGGGAGGCAGGTGTGTGTAGCAGGTAGCATAGAATTTGTTAAAGAATCAGATGGAAAGGGGGTGGAACGGAGGTGACTGAAGTCACTATGGATGACTAGGTATCTGGCATAAATGGGGGTGGCCACTTACCAAAATGGTTGCAGACAAGCAAGTTTGGGCTGGGCGGGGGGGGGGGGGGGGGGGGGGGGGGGGGGGGGGGGGGTGGAGAAAGCTGACGTCCAGAGTAAAGATCAGGGCTAAATTGTTGCTTTACAAATGATAATGCAAGCCATCCAAATGAATGAGACCACCAAAGAAGAGAACAATGGGAAAAGAAGGCCCAAGATCACACAGTATTAACTACAAAATACATACTGTATACGGAGAGAAATAACCGTATAGGCTGAAATGTCACTAGTTCATCTTGGTGGGGGTAGGGTCTGTTGACAATTGTGACTTGACTTCTTCCCAGTTACAATTACTCTGCTTACAGGTGCATGATGGTATATGCCAGGCAGGTGGTAGTCAATGATGTTCAGGTCACGGGTGAAAGCCCCAAGGAGTTTTGGAACCAGTTCTGAATTACTGACATGACTGGAGGGAATAGTAGTCAGTAGGGTTAGAATATGTGTTCTTTTATTTCCTAGCCAAATGATGACAAATAAAGCAAAAGTTCTGTCCGTTTGCCTTCAGAATGAGTTATGTAAATTACTTGCTGTGGTGATAGTTGGGAATTGGCCAGGTTGGCAAAAACCACTTAAACGCCCGGCTCAGCAAGCAGTCTGCACCCCCAGGAGGAACCAGGAGAAATCCCTCCCCCCTGGATTGGCAGGCGCTGTCTTTTCTCTGTCTCGAATCCAGACCGAGCACGACAGCGCCTTCCCCGAGGCTCTGATTCTCAGCCAGGCCTCCCCCAGCCCAGGGCAGAACAAGGCCAACTCTACAATAAATGTCCCTGTCCCCCTCGGTCTCAAGAGGGAAATGTGCATCTCTGTGAACCAGATCGGTCTGGTCTTTGCAATTAGTGCCCAGGGAGTGTGGAGGTGGCGGAACAGGACTTCCGAGGACAAGAAGCCAGAGCGGGGTGGTGGCGGGGGGGGGGGGGGGGGGGGAGGGAGGAGGGGGGCGCTCGTTGAGGGAATGGCAGGAGGGCATCAGTATGGCTGTAGTGCAAGCCAGGACTGAGAGGACAAAAGAAGAAGCTGGACACGGGGAGCGCAGGGCCTACTGACGAGATCCAGGTGGCCATGAAGAGGGGAGCCTTTTTTAAGAGGTGGAGCAAGGTAATCAGATTTCATATTAAAGAGATCACTGTGGCTGCAGTCTGGAGACTATATTGGGGGAGGGAGGAGCCGGAAGCAGAGGATTGCTGATGTAATCCTGGAGAGGGGAGGTGGGCCTGGCGAGTGTGAGAATCTGGCCAACGACAGTCCTAGAAGCAGGTCTCACGCTGCCCAAAGGGAATCTCTGAAACCCATCCCTCCCCCTCGTGGATCCTCTAGATTTTTCCCTTGGCTTCTTTCTTTCTTTCGACTTCCTCCTTTGGATTATCAGTAAATAGAGTTATAGGTTCTCTTTACTCTAATTTGTCCCTCCAGATGCCATCTCAATGACTGGCTGACAGATTGAGTCGGTATTCGGTGCATAGCAAGTACTTAATGAATAGTGGTGGCCTGGTCTCAAATCTCAGTTTGCCTGCAAAGGGTTCACACTTTACTAAAACAAACAACAACAACAGCGCAGCACTCCATTCAGTGTTAAAAGCTTCAAGCAATGAAATGATTAGAGAGAACCCTAACTTAATTCAAGAAAACGTTTTTAAGAAGGAAACTTCGGTCATCAAACTAAGGATCACTCTGAGACGACTAAAGTGGGACTTCTGGCAGGCTTGCATTTTTATACGAAGGGCAAATGTAAGGTCACTCTGCACCCAGTTATGCCTGTTTTCCCAACTACAGAAAGATATCCTGCCACGTGTTCTAAAAATGTCTGTTATCTGGTGTCAAGCAAGAAAAAGGAAGGGAGGGAAGAATTTTATGTGATTAAAGGTTGGGAGACGTTCCAGTCCACTGAAAGTAGCCACTCTCCGGAAGATGGCCTGCTTCGCGACAATAAGTGAAAAATAAAAATTTTTCAACCAATGTATAGCTCTGATATCGCTATACGCTGGCTGAATGAATGAAGGCCAAATTCCACCGGACCTTTCTTTTCTTTTTTTTTTTTTTTTCTTTTTACATTTATTTATTTTTGAGAAACAGTGAGACAAAGCGTGAGCGGGGGAGGGGCAGAGAGAGAGGGTGACACAGAATCTGAAGCAGGCTCCAGGCTCTGGGCAAGCGGTCAGCACAGAGCCTGACGTGGGGCTCGAACCCACAAACTGTGAGATCATGACCCCAGCCGAAATCAAGAGTGGATGCTTAAACGACTGAGCCACTCCGGTGTCCCAGGAGATAATGAGTTTTAACTAAACTTAATACTTGATTCAAAGGAGGTAAGGTATGTCTTAAGAAACATTTCAAATGAGGGGGTGGGGGAATGGTGGGTTTTGCAATAAATTGTGTTAGGACAATTAGCCATTTGAAGGGGGGAGGGGAATTTGGATTCATGCCACACTTTCTAGTTTGAGATAAATTCCAACTCAAGGACTGAAATGTAGCACCGCTGAAGTAGGAGAAAAATGGGCAGGCGCTTTTATAATCTTGTCAGGCAGACCATCCGTCCATTCATTTTATTCCCTTAGCAAGTACTTGTTCAAATACGGTGCCTACTCTGCGCCAGCCCTGTTTCAGTGCTGGGAATACACCAGCGAACAAAAAGATAAGAGTTCCCGCCTAACTGGAGCTAACATTTTAGTTACAGGGGGGAGGTACAGTAAACAATCTAAATAAATAAATAAATGACACAGGACGTTTGAACTTGAAAACTGCTGTGCAAGAAACAGTGTACATAGTAAGGAGGGAGGGTCCAGAGTATGGAATGGAAGGGTGCCACCTTGAAAGAGCGGATCCGAATCGGCTTCACTGAGGTAACATTTGAAACAAAGATACAGGAGGAAGTAAACCGTGCGGATATCCTGGGGGAAAGTAGGCCAGAAAGACCAAAGCCTACCTGCCATGTTCTAAGAACAGCGAGGAGGCCGGCATAGCTCAAACTGGGTGAGGAAACACAAGAGTGGTAGGTGAGGATGAGAAGTAGCAGAGGGGCCGGATCATGTAGATTTTTCTAGACCATGGAAAAGCCTTTTTTTTTTTTTAACGTTTATCTTTGAGAGAGAGAGAGAGAGAGACAGCGTGAGTGGGGAAGGGGCAGAGAGAGAGGGAGACACAGATTCCCAAGCAGGCTCTGAGAGACTAAGAGAAAAATTACCAGGTGTACTCACAACTGCAAAGAAAAGACCCCCCCCCCCCCCTTCCCGAAACCAGCCAGGGCGTGCCCGGTTGTGGTCTGACCTAAAGGCGGGAACCAATCAAGTTCTGCTGAGTGGTTTGATAAAAAGGCGGGAACCAATCAAGTTCTGCTGAGCGTTCAAATTTAAATGTCAACCAATAACAGCTCTGTAACCGCGAAAAATCCCTAACTTGTTTGTGCCTGTCTATAAAAGAAGCTGTAAGAGCCTCGCTCGGGGCCTCTTAGCGTCACCGGCGACGAGTGCGCGGAGGACCGGGTTCGAACCTGCAATAAACGACCCTTGCCGCTTGGCTTTGACTCTGGACTCTGGTGGTTTGTTTTCGGGGGTCTCTCGAATCGGGGCATATCAGCTCCAGGCTCTGAGCTGGCAGCACAGAGCCCGACGTGGGACTCAAATGCACGATGTGGGGCCTGAACTCAAACTGGGAGATCATGACCCGAACCGGGAAGTCGGACGCCCAACCGGCTGAGCCACCCAGACGCCCCGGGAAAAGACTTTACCTTTGTTGGGAAGGAAACATAATTTTCCTTCTAGCCTTCTAAATTCTTGGCTGAGGACATGCCCCCTCCCCCCATAATAAAAGATGAACAGGAGAAAAACAAGTTTAGTAACACGGATACCTCCTATAGGCATGGGAAAGACCAGGAAATCTGAATTATTGTCTCAAAAGGTCCTAGCCTTCATTTTAGGTACCATCTTCCGCTAACAAGAAAAAAAAAAAAGGTTGGGGGTTGGGGAGTCAGTTACAGGATGTTAGCATACAATGCATAATAAACAGAGTAAGGTTGTTATGCAGATTGAAGTCATCGCCTTCTCCATTGATAAGAGTTTCTAGAGATTTAGTGTCCTCCTTCCCAGTACAAAGAGGGAGAGCCCTTAAAAAATGTAGGTTCCCTTCAAAATGTTAATGTGTCCTACAAAAAGGCCACTTCTGCTTGCGTTTTTAGAGCTTCTCCTGTGAAGTTTTTAAAAAATAATTACATTAGGGGCGCCTGGGTGGCTCCGTGGGCTAAGCGCCCGACTTCGGCTCGGGTCGTGATCTCACGGTTTGTGAGTTCGAGCCCCGAGTCGGGCTCTGTGCTGACAGCTCAGGGCCTGGAGCCTGCTTCGGAGTCTGTGTCTCCCTCTCTGTCTGCCTCTCCCCAACTTGTGCTCTGTCTGTCTCTCTCTCTCAAAAATAAATAAAATGTAAAATAAATAAATAAATAATAAAAATAATTACGTTAAAATCATCCTTTTGCCAAAGAGGCACGGGAAACTCTGTTCCTTCACCTTTTACTGGGGTTGAAATCGGGAGCCGCTCGAGGGCCTTGAGCAGAGAGGAATGTTCTCGTCATACCTCATTACAGAATCTCATTGGCCGCTCTGTCCAGGATACAGTGTCTGGAGACAGGGGGGAAGGAGGGAGACCTAGGAGAAGGCTATTGTGGTAGTGCCTTGGATGGAGGGCAGAGCAGTGGAGGTGGTGAGAAATTGTTACATTCTGGATGCATTTTTTTAAAAATTTTTTTAAATGTTTGTCTTAGAGAGAAAGAGAGAGGGCACGAGTAGGGGGGAGGCAGAGAGAGAAGGAGACACAGAATCTGAAGCAGGCTCCAGGCTCTGAGCTGATACACACTACGCATTGGGCACCAAGGTTGGGACTTGTACGATTGAGGAGGAAAAATTTTCTCTGTTCTTTGTTTGTTTGTTTGTTTGCTTTCTCTGGCTGGTCTAAGAATTAAATTGACATGAAACAGATTAAGAGGAGAAAATCTGGGCCACCTTGGGACACCCAAGAGTCAGTTAAGTGTCTGACTCTTGATTTCGGATCAGGTCATGATCTCGTGGTTTGTGAGTTTAAGCCCTGCATCAGGCTCTGTGCTGACAAGGTGGAACCTGCCTGGGATTCTGTTTCTCTCTCCCCCTCTCTCTGCCTCTCCCCTGCTCTCTCAAAATAAGCTTATAAAAAGCGTATAAATAAGCTTAAAAAAATGCCAATTTGCAGACTCCACCTCCAGACCTACAGAATGACAAACTCTGGTGGGGGGAGGGCAGCAGCCTGTGTTTGGACCAGCTCTCCAGGGAACTCTGCTGTACAATCAAGTTCGGGGAAGCAATGCAGAGGAGGAATAATGGCTCTTCTCATCCAAGGCCAGTCCTCCTATCTTTGCCTTAGACAATGTCCTCCCCTGCTTTCTTGGGAATTTTATGTCATTAATTCTTTTTTTCTTGTGCTCATTCAACCACTCCTTCTCAACTGGAACTTTCTCCTGCACGTCAAAACATGCTCAAGCCTTTCTCATACAGAAAAACGACTCTGGGGCACCTGGCTGGCTGAGTCGGTGGAGAATGCAACTCTTGATCTTGGGGTTGTGAGTTCAAGCCCCACCTGGAGCGAAGAGCTTACTTTAAAAAAAAAAAAAAAAGAATGCTCCCCTCCCCTCGGTCTCAATATTTCATCTCCTTCTGGCTACCACTTGATAGTTATCCTCGCCTCCACAGCCAAACATCTTGAAAGGGTTGAGCGTGTGGGACAGTCGTCTCATGAGATGCCCAGTGCTGGTGGGAAGGCAAATTGGTACAGTCATTTGGGAGGGCAGTTTGGTAGTAGCTATTAAAATATCAGTGCACCTGGGTGGCTCAGTCGGTTCAGCGTCCGACTTCAGCTCAGGTCATGATCTCACGAACCGTGAGTTCGAGCCCCACTTTGAACGAAGTCGGCTTCAGATCCTCTGTCCCCCTATCTCTCTGTCCCTCCCACTCCCCCCCTAAAATACATAAATAAATAAATCTTAAAAAATATATCAAAAGCACAAGCAGTGTCAACTAACATTTAAATGAGGGGCGCCTGGGTGGCTCAGTCGGTTGAGCGTCCGACTTCGACTCAGGTCACGATCTCGCGTTCCGGGAGTTCGAGCCCCGCGTCGGGCTCTGGGCTGATGGCTCGGAGCCTGGAGCCTGCTTCCGATTCTGTGTCTCCCGCTCTCTCTGCCCCTCCCCCGTTCATGCTCTGTCTCTCTCTCTGTCTCAAAAATAAATAAACGTTAAAAAAAAAATTTTTTTTTAAATAAAATTTAAATGAACATACCGTTCTTGTTGCCTTCAATGCCCAGGCCAGTGTGTCTAAGACAGTTTTGTGTGCAGAATTGTTAGTGACTGGGGAGAAAGGTGGAAACAACTTAAATGATTGCCAATAGAGGAATGCCAAATAATGATATACTCGTAGTATGTAATATCTGTAACGTATTTGTTAAAACACTGAAGTACATCGTTCTATAATGTGTATGTTTATGTGTAAACTAGGCTATATGTGTAACCCCAACATGTTAATACATACAAAAAGGCCAGGAAGGACACACCAAGCAAATAATAATGGTTACTTCTGGAAGATGGAGGATGTGGTGACAGCGGTCGGAGGATTTCAGTGCTCTCTGCGATGTTTCAATTGTTTTTAATGTTTATTTTTGAGAGAGAGACATAGTGTGAGTGGGGGAGGGGCAGAGAGAGAGAGAGGGAGACATGGAATCTAAGGCAGCCTCCAGGCTCTGAGCTGTCAGCACAGAGCCCGACGCAGGGCTTAAACCCACAAACTGTGAGATCATGACCCGAGCCAAAGTCAGACACTTAACCAACTGAGTCACGCAGGCGCCCCCATCATTGGCTTTTTTGACAACACACATTATGTCCTCTATACTTTTCTTTGAGAATCTAATCACAAACTTCCAAACTTGCTTTTGTTTTTAAGTCTATTTGTTTATTTTGAGAGAAAGAGAGAGCACCAGCAGACGAGGGGCAGAGAGAGAGGGAGCCTTCAAAGCAGGCTCCAGGCTCTGAGTTCAAACCCACGAACCGTGAGATCATGACCTGAGCTGAAATCAGATGCTTAACTGACTGAGCCACCCAGATGCCCCTATAGGAGAAATACATTTATGTATTAGTTATGCAATTAAAAGCTAATCAAATAGGGGCGCCTGGGTGGCGCAGTCGGTTAAGCGTCCGACTTCAGCCAGGTCACGATCTCGCGGTCCGGGAGTTCGAGCCCCGCGTCGGGCTCTGGGCTGATGGCTCGGAGCCTGGAGCCTGTTTCCGATTCTGTGTCTCCCTCTCTCTCTGCCCCTCCCCCGTTCATGCTCTGTCTCTCTCTGTCCCAAAAAAAAAAAAAAAAAAAAAAAAAAGCTAATCAAATAATAGAGTTGTCTATACCAACTACCTTCATTTCACTACCTGTTATTCAACTCCGAATCTGCTCTAATTTGGCTTTAATCCCAATAATTTCCCCTCACATAGCTCTCTCTCATGTCACCAATGATATCTGTGTCACCAAATCAAAAAGATAAGATGTCGGCATGCCCGGCTGACCCAGTCAGAAGAGCATGCGACTCTTGATCTCAGGGTTGTAAGTTCGAGCCTCGCGTTCGGTGTACTGATTCCTTAAAAATAAAATCTTTTTTTTTTTTTTGAGGGGCGCTTGGGTGACTCAGTGGGTTAAGCGTCCGACTTCAACTCGGGTCACGATCTCGCGGTCCGTGAGTTCGAGCCCCGCGTCGGGCTCTGTGCTGACAGCTCAGAGCCTGGAGCCTGCTTCGGATTCTTGTGTCTCCCTCTCTCTCTGCCCCTCCCCCGCTCGTGCTCTGTTTCTCTCTCTCTCAAAAATAAACATTGAAAAAAAATAAAATCCTTGTTTAAAAAAAGATAAGATGCTCTGTGCTATTTTACTTGGCTTTTTTGTTGTTGCCGCTCTTGACCACTTTCTCCTTGAAATACTCTCTTCCCTTGGCTTCCAAGCCCTTTTATATTTAACATCACATAGTTCTGGTTTTCCCCCCCACCCCCACCTCCCTGCCTGCTACTTCTCTAGCAACTCTGTAGTTTATCACTCGACTAAACCACAAATTGTTGACATTTTTCAAAGACTGGCCATCCATTCTCTACTGCTCTCGCTCTGGACTCTCCCAGGATGTGACTTCTTCTATCATCCAAAAGCCACCAATTCCCACATTTGTGTCTCCATCCCAGAGCTGTAGATAGCGCTGCATGCTTGATATCTCCGTTTGTAACTCTCAGCGTGTCCTCAGGTATAACGGTTCCAAAAACACCCCTCCTGATCTCTCTCTGTCACCCCTAAACTTGGTCCTCTTCCAATGCCATGTCTCAGTGAGTGGCTCCACCATAAGGCCACCGGTGCAACTCACACTTCCCTCTCCGTCCACCCCCAGTGTGATCCATCAATCACCAAATCCTATCAGTTTTCACTCCTCAATAGCTCATTATATCCATGGTCAACACTAGTGTAATGCTCTAGTTGAGAGGTTATCAAAGTTTGGTTTGAGAACGCTGGGGGGAATCTGGAGACGCTTCTCGTGCATTCACAAGATGAAAAAATGTGCATAGTAACACCAAGATATCACGTGCCTTTTTCACTCTTATTCTTTCTTGAATATGCAGCAGTCCAGAGGCTATGTGACATGCGATGTCACAACAAATGGAATGCAGAAACAAGTAGGGGCATCTGGCTGTCTTCTATTAAGCCAGACATTAAAAATATCTGCAAAAATGACACGCTTGTTTGCAATGCTTATTTGCAACAATACCACGCTTCTCACTACTCTCTTTTGTTTTAGAGGATACAGGTGTTTTTAAGAACCAATAGACAATAGGGGCGCCTGGGTGGCTCAGTCGGTTAAGCGTCCGACTTCAGCTCAGGTCATGATCTTGCAATCCGTGAGTTCGAGCCCTGTGTCAGGCTCTGTGCTGACAGCTCAGAGCCTGGAGCCTGCTTTGGATTCTGTATCTCCCTCTCTCTGCCCCTCCCCTGCTCATGCTCTGTCTCTCTCTGTCTCAAAAAAAAAAAAAAGCAGTAAAAAAAAGAACCAATAGACAATAGAACAAACAATTCTAATATTTGTATTAACCATAAAAGTCCCAGAATAGCCAAAGCAATCCCGAGAAAGAACAAAGCTGGAGGCCTTGTGTGCCTTGATATCAAACTATACTACAAAGCTACAGTAATCAAAACAGTATGGGATTGGCAAGAAACCTGACACTTAGATTAATGGAACAAAGTTGGGCTCAGAAATAAGCCCACATACATGTGGCCCATCAATTTATGACAAGGGAGCCAAGGATATACAATGAAGTAAAGATAGTGTTTTCATTAAATGATGTTGGGAAAACTGAACAGGCACATACAAAAGAATAAAAGTGGAATGCTATTTTAGATCATATGCAAAAAATTAACTCCAAATGGATTAAAGATAAGAATGTAAGATCTGAAACCATGAAACTCCTAGACGAAAACACAGGCAACAAGTTCCTTGGCATTGGTCTTGGCAATGATTTTTTTGGATCTGACACCAGAAACAAAGGCAACAAAAGCAAAAATAAACAAACATGACTAAATCAAACCAAAATGCTTCTGAAAAACAAAAGAAACCATCAACAGAACGAAAAGGAAACCTACTGAATGAGAGAAAATATCTGCAAATCATATATCTCATAAGCTAATATTCAAAATATATAAAGAACTCATGCAGCTCAATAGCAAAAACACATAAAACAAACAACAACAACAACAACAAAATAATCTGATTAAAAATGGGCAGAGGACTTGAATAAATATTTTCCAAAGAAGACATACAAATAGGCAACAGACACGTGAAAAGATGCTCAATATCACTCATCATCAGGGAAATGCAAGTCAAAACCACAGCGAGATATCATCTTACACCGGTTAGAATGGCTACTACCAAAAGGATGAGAAATATTAAGTGTGGGCAAGGATATGGAGAAAAGAGAATGCTTGCACACTGCTAATGGGAATGTAAATTGATGCAGCCACTGTGGAAAACAGTATGGAGGTCCCTCAAAAAATCAAAAATAGGGGCACCTGCGTGGCTCAGTGGGTTAAGCGTCTAACTCTCGATTTCAGCTCAGGTCATGATCTCATGGTTCCTAAATTTGAGCCCCACGCAGGGCTCTGTGCTGACAGGGCGGAGCCTGCTTGGGGTTCTCTTTCTCCCTCTCTCTCTGCCCCTACCCTGCTTGTGTTCTCCCTCTTTCTCAAAAATAAATAAACTTTAAAAAAATTAAAAATAGAATGACCACGTAATCTAGCAATTCCATTTCTAGGTATTTATCCAAAGAAAATGAAAAGACTAATTTGAAAAGATATAGCTCCCCCCACCAATGTTGACTGCAGCATTATTTACAGTAGCCAAGATACAAAAGCAACCCAAATATCCTTCAACGGATGAATGGATAAAGAAAATGTGGCATAATATATACAACGGAATATCATTTAGCCGTAGTAAAGAAGGAAATCTTGCCATTTGTAACAACATGGATCAACCTTGAGGGCATTACACTAAGCAAAATAAGTCAAACAGAAAAGACAAATACCAGGGCCCCTGGGTGGCTCAGTTGGCTAAGTGTCTGACTCTTGCTTTCGGGTCAGGTCATGATCTCTCAGTTCGTGAAATTGAGTCCCACATCTGGCTCCGCACTGTCAACATGGAACCGGCTTGGGATTCTCTCTCTCCCTCTCTCTCTCTCTCTGCCCATCCCCTGCTCGCATGCTTGCTTTCTCTGTCTCTGTTTCTGTCTCTGTCTCTGTCTGTCTCTCTCTCACAAAATAAATAAATAAACTTAAAAAAAGAAAATACAAAGACCATACCATCTCATTTATACGTGGAATGCAAAACAAAAAAACCAAACACCAGAAACGCGTAGCAACGAAAAAGCGAGCTCGCAAATACAAAGAACGTATTAGTGGTTGTCAGCGGTGGGGAGGTGGGGGTGGGAAAACGGGTGAAGGGGGTTAAAAAGTACAAACTTCTAGTACCAAAGTCATGGGGATGTAACTTACAGCATGCTGACTATAGTTAACACCATGTTGTATATTTGAAAGTTGCTAAGAGTAAATCTTCAAGGTTTTCATCACAAGAAAGAAAATTTTGTAACTCTGTTATGGTGATGGGTGTTAACTAGATTTATGGTGGTGATCGTTTTGCAATGGTTCCTGCAATACAGGGATATACGTGTCCGTTCATAACAAGTTGCTGTTGGTGCAGAAATATATTTCACAGTCGGAAACTCTATAGTCCCAAGGGAAAAACTAAAACTCTTCCCTCTCGCTGTATCAGAGTATATAAATTCCGAGGATAGTTACTCAAATGGGAAACATAAGCCTCAAAGTGTAAAGCCTGTGAGGTCGAGCTACTTTGAATGGCTGTCTTGCTATAGGAAAGTGCTAAGTGTGTACACAAGGGGAAGAGCCAGAGTTAGCAATTGACGAATGGGGGCGGGGCAGACAGGACCTTACCACAGTGTGAAAGCGACAAACCAGAGGTATACATAGGGTGCAGTGGGAACACATTCAAGGGACACTTGCCCCAACTCTGTGCATGTGTGTGTGTTGGAAGGGGTGGAACATGTATAGTGTTGCCGCGGTGGGGGGGGGGGGGGGGCGGCTGTCAGGAAACATGTGCTGGGCAAAGTAACTTCCAAATTATGAGCTGAAATATAGGATCAAGATTTCAGCCAAGCAAAAGGTAGGAGAGGGGTTGAGTGCTCGCCGAGCATTCTAGACCAATGAGCAGCAAGGCTCAATTTGTTCCCAGGCGAGGGGCTCGGGAGAGTGGCCTCTTCACATAACTAAAAGCAATTCTCTGGAGCAGAATCAGAGTGATTGTGGGAATGGAGCCCCATTCCCCCTCCCTCCTCCCCAATTTTGATGCTGGAGAGGTAGGTGTTGGGGGCTGGGGGTTAGGTAGAGCAGGCCTCACTAAGCAAAATTTGGACTTAATCCTTAGGGCAATGAGGAGTCAGTAGGAGAGTGTTTCAACTTTTTATTTTGAGATAATTTTAGATTTACAGACGTATTGCAGAAATAGTACACAGAGGTCTCATATACCCTTCACCGAGCTTCACTTACTGCGAACATCTTACATAATTATGGTACAATGATCAAAGGAGCAAAGGAAGAAATCAACATCAGCACAATGGTGTTACGTAAACTACGACCGTAATTGGATTTCATCAATTTTCTCATTAGTGTCCCTTTTCTGTGCCAGGATCCAATCTGGGCCCCCACATTACATTGATCTGTGCAGCGAAAAAAATTGTACTTTTTATTTATTTAAAGGAATCTCTACACCCAATGTGGGGCTTCAACTCATGACCCCGAGATCAAGAGGGATCCCACTGAGACAGACACCCCTGTGCAGCAAAGGCTTTTAAGGAGGAGTGTGAAACGGATAGATTTACACTATCAGTTTCAAGGAAGCCTGTTCAGATTTGGGGGAACTGGGAAGCAAAACGTGATTCAAGGCAGGAGGCCCGAGGGGTAAGTTAGACTGACTTCTGTCAACACCCTGTGAAAGGTCTGATGTGGCTTCTGAAGCTGACACCCTGGCCGACCATGGCATACTAGTTTTCTTTTTTTTTTTTTTAACTTTTATTTTAAAGTTTATTTATTTATTTTGGGGGGTGAGGAGCAGAGAGAGGGGGAGAGAGAGAATGCCAATCTGCTGTCAGCACAGAGCCTAATGTGGGGCTCGATCTCATGAACCGTGAGATCATGACCTGAGCCAAGATCAAGAGTTGTATGCTTAGGGGCACCTGGGTGGCTCTGTCGGTTAAGCCTCCGACTTCAACTTCAGGTCATGAGCTCTTGGGTCGTGGGTTCAAGCCCCACGTTGGGCTCTGTGCTGACAGCTCAGAGCCTGGAGCCTGCTTCAGGTTCTGTGTCTCCCTCTCTCTCAGACCCCTCCCCCACTCATGGCTCTCTCTCAAAACTAAAAAATAAACATTAAAAAAATTAAATAATAATAAAAAAGAGTCGGATGCTTAACCAACTGAGCCACCCAGGTGCCCCTAGTTCTTTTTCTGATGTTCCAATATGCTGATTTAGAAATGAGGCTTAAACAGAACGTGACTTCACTGGATTACAGTGTTCTTTGGTTGCACTACTCAATTTTGGTATGTGTACGTTGAACTGGCAAGATGGGAACTGTCACTTGGATATCTTTTTTTTTTTAATAATTGTTTTAAATGTTTATTTATTTTTGAGAGAGAAACTGAGACAGAGTGCGAGCAAGGGAGGGACAGACAGAGAGAGAGAGAGGAGACACAGAACCTGAAGCAGGCTCCAGGCTCTGAGATAGTTAACCCACTGAGTCACGTGCCCCTTGGATATCTTTAACTCCACATGGTTAGAACTATGGAGAAAAAAATTACCTATTAAAAACCAACTATTACAGACCTAGTAGTTGTATTCGTCTGCTTTTTACATATTTTCTTTACTGCACTCTGCAGCACCCACTTTTATGAAGTGCCATTATTGTGTTTCTCTCCTTTCACAAGGTTGTTTGAGTGACACTACGTATCACAAATTTCATGGTCAAATTTCGCTGCGCACCGTTGTCAAAGATAGCTCCTCCGAAGGCCCATATGCTTCACTCAATCTTTTACTTGCTTGTTTCATATTTGATGTAGCTGGAAATTCGACAGCTACATCGTAAAATGAGTTTCTTTTTTTTAAGTTTATTTTGAGAGAGACAGAGATAGCACAAGTGGGGGAGGGGCAGAGAGAGAGAGGGAGAGAGAGAATCCCAAGCAGGCTCCCCCATGCCAGCACAGAGCCCCACTCGGGGCTCGCACTCAGGAAACCACAGATCATGACCTGAGCCCAAACCAAGAGTTGGACGCTTAACCTACTGAGCCACCCAGGGGCCCTGAGTTTGTTTCTTTTTTATTACCACTTTGCATTTCCTTTTCATACCCTTAGGTTTCAAAACTAAATTAGGTACCAGGGGACCTGCTTCCTGGCCTTGACTTGGTCATTTGTTAGCTGTGTGACCTTGGACAAGCAAACTTACTTCTCTTGGCCTCAGTTATCTCACATAAATGGGTACTATCCTGTTATCTACATTTGCTCTCATCTTTTTTTTTTTTTTGTAAGATCTTATTTTTAAGTAATCTCTACATACAACAGGGGGCTCAAACTCATGATCCCAAGATGAAGAGGCGCGCAGTCTACTGACTGAGCCAGCCAGGCACCCCTACTTTTGGTCGCATCCTCTTTTGACTTTCATGTGAGGTAACATAGATACAAATCCCAACAACAGTGTAAGTTACATGGCATTCATTCATCCATCTTTTAATTTATTCTGAATCAATGTGTTGTCTTTATGGGCGAGCAAACTGCTACCCCCAAATGTGTGTTTTTGGCATGTGGATTATTTTAGGCTGATTATTTTTAAGAAACACAAGACTTGGGAAATTTTTCTTTTCTTTTCTTCTTTAAAATTTTTTTTAAAAAGTGTATTTGTTTATTTACGTAATCTCTATGCCCAACATGGGGCTGGAACTCATGACCTCTAGATCATGAGTCACATGCTCTTCTGAATGAGCCAGCCCAGTGCCCCAGGAATTTTTTCTTTTCTTTTCTTTCTTTCTTTCTTTCTTTCTTTCTTTCTTTCTTTCTTTCTTTCTTTTTACCTTCCCCTTAACTGCCTAAAAGAATTTAGATAGAGGACCTGTTCCAGAAAGAGAGCTATCATGACAGATAACTACAGTATAACATAATCTAGGTGTGGTAGACAAAGGAATTTAGCAAAATCTGTTAAAATTCTTCTCTGTGTCCCATTGTTTCTGTCGAGCCCAGCAAACATTTGTTTACCAAATATTTGCTCATTTTCATCTTCTTGTGAATTGCCTGTCTTCCTTTTGAAGCCCGAGATCCTTACCCCTTCTCCTTATTCCAGAATGACATATATACTTCATTTTCCCTGTCTTTGGAATTTCTCATGTTTTTGTGGGTTCCCCATATGTATGTAATTAAATTAGATTGTCTCCTGCTAAGCTGTCTTATGTCAGTGTAATTCTTTGAGTAGTCAAAAGAACTTTAAAGGGTAGAGAAAAAAATTTCTTCTCCAACATACTCTTCCCAAGTGCCTGAGTCTGTGCTAGGAATATGAAGACAAGAAAAAGATCTTGTACTTGAGATACTTACTTCCAGTAGAGGAAGAGAGATCAGTAAGCAAATAAAATGAATAATGTATTCTTCACTTTCCACCAAAATACTCCTAATGGCACAGGAGGGAAAACCCACGTCTCCCTGGAGTTTGGGGCATAGCCTACATTACAAAATTAATTTCTTTGGGGCACATGGGTGGCTTAGTCAGTGAAGCATCCGACTTTGGCTCAGGTCATGATGCCGTGGTTCGTGGGTTCGAGCCCCGTGTTGGGCTCTGTGCTGACAGCTCAGAGCCTGGAACCTGCTTTGGATTCTGGGCCTCCCTCTTTCTCTGCCCCTCTCCCGTTTGTGCTCTCTCTCTCTCTCTCTCTCTCGAATATAACATTAAAAAAAGAAATTAATTTCTTTGACTTTTATCTTTTTAGAAAAGTTTGTATCTAAATTCCAATTAAAATGCAGTGTCATATTAGTTTCAGATGTGCAATATAGTGATTCAACACTTTCACACACCATCCAGGGCTCATCACATGCACAAGTGCATTCCTTAATCCCCATCATCCATTTAATCCACATCCCCTCCCCACCTCCCTTCTTATAACAATTAGTTTGTTCTCTATAGTTAAGTGTCTGTTTCTTGGTTTGTGTCTCTCTCTCTCTTGAATTTTATCTTTTTAAAAAATGTTTATTGGGGCGCCTGGGTGGCTCAGTCGGTTAAGCATCCGACTTGGGTTCAGGTCATGATCTCGCGGTTTGTGAGTTCGAGCCTGGAGTCAGGCTCTGTGTTCAGAAGTCAGAGCCTGGAGCCTGTTTCAGATTCTGTGTCTCCCTCTCTCTCTGCCCCTTCCCCACCTGCACTCTGTCTTTTTCTCAAAAATAAATAAACATTAAAAAAATTTTTTTTAATGTTTATTTATTTTTGAGAGAGAGAGAGAGTGCAAGCAGGGGAGGGTCAGAGAGAGAGGAGGGGGGACAGAGGATCCAAAGAAGGCTCTGTTCTGACAGCAGCAAGCACAATGCTCGCTCAAACCCACAAAATGTGAGATCATCACCTGAGCTGAAGTCAGATGTGCAACTGACTGAACCACCCAGGTCCTCTTGAATTTTGTCTTTTAAAAGCTTTGCAAATTTTGCATTCCACACCACAATATAGCCCCATTTATTTTGCTGTTACTTTTTTTTTTTAATTTTTTTTCAACGTTTTTTATTTATTTTTGGGACAGAGAGAGACAGAGCATGAACGGGGGAGGGGCAGAGAGAGAGGGAGACACAGAATCGGAAACAGGCTCCAGGCTCCGAGCCATCAGCCCAGAGCCCGACGTGGGGCTCGAACTCACGGACCCCGAGATCGTGACCTGGCTGATGTCGGACGCTTAACCGACTGCGCCACCCAGACGCCCCAACTTTTTTTTTTAAATACATCATCCTAACAAGTGGGGTTTATTCTGGAAATACGTGGCTGATTCAATATTTGAATATCAGTGTAATACATCATATTAATAGTTTTTTTTTTTGACATTTATTTATTATTGAGAGACAGAGAGAGACAGAACACGAGCATGGGAGGGGCAGAATGAGAGGGAGACACAGAATCCGAAGCAGGCTCCAGGCTCTGAGCTGTCAGGACAGAGCCCGACGCGGGGCTCGAACTCACAAACCATGAGATCATGACCTGAGCCGAAGTCGGAGGCTTAATGGACTGATCCACCCAGGCGCTCCTCATATTAATAGTTTTAATAAGAAACACTGCCAAGGGGTGCCTGGGTGGCTCAGCGGGTTCAGCATCTGACTCTTGATTTCCACTCAGGTCATGTTATCATAGTTCATTGGATCCAGCCCTGAATCAGGCTCTGTGCTGACAGTGCAGGGCCTGCTTGGGATTCTCTCTCCCTCTGTCTCTGCCCCTCACCTGCTTGTTCTCTCTCTCTCTCTCTCTCTCTCTCTCTCTCTCAAAATAAAATAAACTTAAAAATAAAAGAAACACTGCCCCCAAAATTGGGTAAAATTCAGTACCCAGTCGTGGTAAAAACTCTCAGCAAACTAGGAAAGAGAAAGGAACTTTCTTAACCCGATAAAGGACAAGTATAAAAAGCCTATTGCTGATGTCACACTTCATGGTTAAAGACAGAATGCTTTCTCCTTAAGATGGCAAACAGGGTAACGATGTCTCCTCTCACTTATACTCCATATCCTATTGGAAATCCTATTTGGTGCGACAAGGCAAGAAAAAAAAAAGGCATACGAATTGGAAAGGAAGAAATAAAACTGTCCCTATTTATAGGTGGCAGTCAGGCCCCACTCTGCAAGAGTTCTTCAAACTGGGGGAGGGGGAGCCTTGGCGTTGGGCAAAGCCAGGCCTCCCTAGTGATTAGCTTGCTCAAGACTGCCCAGGGGCTTCTGCATTTGGGGGGCGGGGTGGGGGACAAGAAGACGACTCCTAGAGCGCGGGGCAGCACAGAGAATCCACCGGAGTGAACCGCCTCCATTTCAGGCCCAGCAGGTGGGTGGAGCTGGTGACAGTCACACACTGGGGACACCAGGAGGGGCTGTATCTTGTAGCTGAGAACGGGGAAGTAACCTTCGGTGACGCTCCACTTCTTTTTTTTTTTTTTTTAATTCTTTTTTCAACGTTTATTTATTTTTGGGACAGTGAGAGACAGACCATGAACGGGGGAGGGGCAGAGAGAGAGGGAGACACAGAATCGGAAACAGGCTCCAGGCTCCGAGCCATCAGCCCAGAGCCCGACGCGGGGCTCGAACTCACGGACGGCGAGATCGTGACCTGGCTGAAGTCGGACGCTTAACCGACTGCGCCACCCAGGCGCCCCACGCTCCACTTCTTAACAGACACGGCCCCGGCCGGGAGCCTTAATGGAAGGCCTCAATGCCACGGTTGGAGTTGTACATGAAGAAGGTGATGGTGGGAAAAAAGGATCGCGAACACGCTCACCGCGGCTCTTTGCTGCTTATGCGTCTCTGGCGCCTGCGGAGGGGCGGGGGGCCGGCGGCCCGTAGGTGACCTGGGTGGCACACCCGCCCCGGGGAGCGCCGTCGCGCCCACGGTCCCCTCGCTCGCCGAGCCGCCCACGGCTCGCTCAGCAGGGCGCCCAGTCCCGCAGCCATCCCGGCTCCGCAGGGCCCTAGGGCAGCCGCCAGTCTCCCGCGCCCAGGCCTCCGAGGCTGGCCGGGCCTCCCATTTACGCGAACACGTACACTTGTCATCCAAGGCTGATCCGAGAGGGACGGTAACGCAGTGGTGAACGTAAGCTTTGTATTCAAGCTCTGGTGACTTCTAACCGTGACCGCCCAACCGCTCCCTACCTTCCCTTTCCCGTTCCTCTGCACAAACGGGGTCCTTTTCCAGATGGCCTTATCCTGTTCTCCACATCTTTGCAAGGGCTTCTCCGGCCCGCGTGCTCAAGTCCGGTCTTTCCACTCTCCCAACGCCCCGAATTCTGATCCTTGGTACATTTTCTCCTTCAACCGTTCCTGCCTCCCTGGTCCAAGAGTTAACTCGCCAAATTCTACATGCCTCTGCTAACGGCCAGCTCGCTGCCTTTGTTCTGCCTCCAATAGTCGCCTGCCAATCGGCAGAGGACAGACCTCTCCCAAGCGAGGGAAGTTGGACAGAATGGCGAGGCGCACTCGTCTCTGCATAAACAAGTGACCTCTTGTTCTCCAAGGCTCTTGAGAGACAAGGAGGAAAAAAAGCATCAGCTCTTCTACTGTCCTGGGATGTTGTCCAACAGAAATAGAATGCGAGTGAACCCATACTAGGGTCCAAACACTATGCTGTGCACCTGAAATTAATATAACATTTTGTCAACCATACTTCAATAAAAAATTTAGGATACGCCCGTCTGACATTCTCTAGGATGTGATTATTGTGGTTTTCTTTCTTCAAGTGATTTTTATCTTGAGGTTTTTCAGATGATCAATGAATCATAATATAATAAACATACTCTGCTTAAGTCATGCATGTGAAATAAAAGTTGTATCTCCCGGGTAGAAATGATGGCACAACTTATTTCACATTGAGTGACACATGTATCATCAGAGACAACATAAAAATATTAAACAGCTTAACTGGCTAGTTTGTATCACTGAATGGCTTTTTGGGGTCTGCTGTATTTTTTTTTTGCGGCATTTATGTTAACATTGCTTTAACAAAAAAATATGACGCGAGCCACGTCACTGTAAATATTCTATGTTCTAGCAGCCACACTTTATTTTTCAACGTTTATTTATTTTTTTGGGACAGAGAGAGACAGAGCATGAACGGGGGAGGGGCAGAGAGAGAGGGAGACACAGAATCGGAAACAGGCTCCAGGCTCTGAGCCATCAGCCCAGAGCCTGACGCGGGGCTCGAACTCACGGACTGCGAGATCGTGACCTGGCTGAAGTCGGACGCTTAACTGACTACGCCACCCAGGCGCCCCAGCCACATTTTATTTTTAAAAAATGTTTTATTTAGCGCAATAGACCCAAAATATTGTCATTTCGACCTGCAATCAATATACGAATGCAGAGGTTTGCACTTCTTTTTCCAGGCAGTCTCTGATATTGGGTGTGCATTTGACACTTATGGAACATCCATTTCGGACTGGCTGCATTTCTAGCGCCTAATACCCATCATCCTGTACGGTCTGGCCCCGGAATTCCCCCCCTTTCCCTCTTTTTGTCCCCCCCCCCCCCCCACCTCGCAGGAAGAAGTGAAGATGATGGGGGGCGGTAACACTGCTACTTTGGGGCCGAGGCAAACTCGGGGAGGACGCAAGACCCTGTGATGTGACGTTGAGATGCTGAGAGACCTCTCAGCCAGACTTCCCTGTCCCCCTCCCCCGCACCGCGAGACAGCCCCAAAGGCAGCTCTCGAGGTACAGCCAACCGCTGGAAAGTGCCGGGCTGCGGGTGGGGGGATGGGGGAATGCGGGACGCGGCGGGGAGGGGGTGGAAGGCGCAGCGGGGATCCGCACGCATGCGTATTGAATGCGCTCGCAAACACTGCCTGGCGCCCTAGCAACGGGTTCCAAGCCACTGTCTCGCCGGAATAAGTGGCCTTCCCAGGAGTTCTCGTCCAACCAGCCGGTCTAGGCTCCTCCCGGTCCACGGTTCTTCCTTATCATTCCCGCTTCTCCCTTCCACTGGTTCAATCTCGCCTTCTGGTGTGTGTTCCCGAGCCCTGAGGCGGTTCCTAAAATGAGTACTCGTTTCCGCATGGGAACCAACCCCTGGCGCCTCGGGCTCGTCCGGCCCGGGCTGAGGTGGCTGCTGGGGCTGGGGCTGTTCCTGGGGCTTCAGGCTTCCCGCAGCGCAGCTTTCTACCTCCCCGGGTTGGCTCCAGTTAACTTCTGCGAGGCATCCCGAGAGACTGCAACCTGCAAGGTGAGGACCCCTGGGAGGCAGTGAGATGTGAGGGGAAGGCTTTGGGTTGGGGTATCAGGCACACCAGGGGAGACCATGGTCGTGAGCTCTTGGACTCGGACCCGGAACGCCAAAGCCCTGTCCATAGGTGTGTCTCAACGTCCCAGTCTCTGAGCCTCGCACTTGGGAGTATCTGGACCTTTCTTTTTCCCGGATTCTATTTCCCTCCCTTTTGGCTCCTGCCCCGTGCTGTGCCTTCGTCCAACTCCCGCTCAGCTCCTTCTCCCTCATAGCTCCTCCTTTCCCCCCTTTCCCTCAGCTCCCTCCCTTTTATCTCAGCTTTCCTCTTCTCTTCACTCTGGGCTCTGCTCCTCCCTTCCCACCTTCCCTGATAGCCTCCCTGTCCATCCAGGCCCTGCCCTTCCCCTTTCTCTCTCCTGTAGGCCCCGCCCCTCCACTTATCTCCCCACTCTAGGCCCCGCCCAACCACCCAGGCCCCGTCCCGCCCCTTTCCTCTCCCTTCTAGGCCCTGCCCCTCCGCCTTCTTCTCCCCTCAAGGCCCTGCCTCTCGCCCTTATTCTACCATCTAGACCCAGCCCTTCCGACAAGGCCCCGCCCCTACACCGAGACTCGGTCCCTCGACTTTTCTCTCTTGTCTAGGCACCATCCCTCCCCTTTCCTCTCGCCTCTATGACCCTCCACTCTGCATGCCTCTCCCTTCTAGGCCCTCCCCACCCCATTCCTCTCACTTTAATGCCCCACCCCTCCCCTTTCCTCTCCCCTTTGTGCTCCGCCCCTCCTATTTCCTCTTCCATCTAGGCCCCGCCCTTCCACGCAGGCCCGGCCCCTCCGCTTTCCTCTTGCCTCTAGGCCCCGCCCCTTCAACCACGCCCCTCCCACCCACTTTTTTTCTCCCCTCTAGGGTCGCCCCTTCCCTTTCCCTTCTCCTCTAGGCCCCTCCATTTCATGCAGTCCCCGCCCCTCCGCATTCCTCACCCCTCTAGGCCCCGCCCCTGCAACCAGGCTCCACCCATTATCTTTCTTCTCCACTCTTGGCCACACCCCTCAAACCCGCCCCACCCGTCCAGTTTTTTCTCCCCTCTAGGACTCGGCCCTCAACTTTCTTCTCCCCTCAGTGTTCCCATCCTCCAGCCCCCTCCCCTCCCCTTTCCTCTCCTCTCTAGGCCCAGGCCCTCCACTTTCCTCTCCACTCTGGGCCACGCCCTTCCACTATGACCCCGCCCCTTCACCCAGGCCTACCTGGCCACTTTCATCTACCCTCTAGGTCCTGACCCTCTTTTCTCTCCCCTTAGGACCAGCCCCTCCTCTTCTACTCTCTAGGCCCTGGCCCTCCACTTTCCTCACCCCTCTAGGGTGAGGCCTCTAGGCCCCGCCTCTCCATCCAGGCCCTCCCCTCCCCTCTATGCCCCACCCCTCTCATTTCCTCTCAAGATTCCCAGCCTCCACCCAGGCCGCTCCCCCCTCCTTTCCTATCTTCTCTAGGGCATGCCCCTCCACTTTCCTCTCCACTGTGTAGGCCCCACAACTCCCTTTTCCTCTCCCCTCTAGGCCCTGTCCTTCCACGCAGGCCCTGCCCCTCCGTGTTCCTCTCCCCTCTGGTACTCACCCCTCCAACTACGACCTGCCGCTCGAACCACGACCTGTCTGTTCAATTTTTTCTACCCTGTAGGACCCGCCCCTCAACTCTCCTCTCCCGTCTGTGAACCTATCCTCCACCCAGGCCCCTCCCCTCCCCTTTCCTCTCCTGTCTAGGGCCTGGCCCTCCACTTGCCTCTCCACTCTAGGCTCCACCCCTCTCCCCTCTAGGCCCGCCCCTCCAACCAGGCCGAGTCCATCGACTTTCTTCTCCCTTCTAGGCCCCACCCTTCCACATCACTCTCCCCTCTAGTACCTGCCCCTAGAACCGCGACCTGTCTGTCCACTTTTTTCTACCCTCTAGGGCCGTCCCTCAACTTTCCTCTCTCCTCCCAGGAGCCTCCCCTCGCCTCTCCTCTCTTGTCTAGGCCCTGGCCCTCCACTTTCCTCTCAACTCTAGGCCCTGCCCCTCCCCTTTCCTGTCCCCTGTAGGCCCCTCCACTCCCCTTTTCTCTCGATCTAGGCCCCGCCCTTCCATGGTCCTCTCCCCTCTTGGCCACGCCCCTCCAACCAGACCTCGCCCAACCATTCTGCTCCCCTCTAGGCCCCGCCCTTCCACCCAGGCCCCACCCCTCCACCTTCCTCTCCCCTCTAGGCTCCGTCCTTCCAACCATGCCCCACCCATCCAGTTTTTTCTCTCCTGTAGGACCAGCTTTTCAACTTTCCTGTCTATGTCCCCATTTTCCACCCAGGCCCCTCACCTCCTCTTTCCTCTTCCCTCTAGGCCCCACCCCTCCCCTTTCCTCTCTCCTCTAGACCCAACCTCTCCCCTTTCCTTTCCTTTAGGCCCCTCCTCTTCCTTTTCCTCTCTTCTCTAGGCCCTGCCCTTCCACGGAGAACTGTTCTTCCAAGTTCCTCTCCCCTCTACCTCCCTCTATGTCCCGCCCCTCCCCTCCCCTTATCTTTCCTCTACGGCCCTGCCTCTCCACCCAGGCCCCTCTCCTCCCCTTTCCCCTTTCCTCTAAGCCCTACCCCTCCCCTTTTCTCTCTCCTCTGTGCCCAGGCCCTCTCCTTTTCTCTCCCTCTAGGCCCTTCCACTCCCAGGTCTTGTCCCCTCTAGGCCCCGCCCCTCCACACTGGCCTCCCCCTTCCCCTTTCCCCTCCTATCTAGGCCCTGCCCTTCCACTCAGTCCCCATCCCTCCGGGTTCCTCACCCCTCTAAGCCCTGCCCCTCCAGCCAGGCCCTGCCCATCCACTTTCTTCTCCCCTCTAGGCCCCGCCCCGCGTTCCTATTCCTTGTAAGCCCTGCCCCTCCAACCATCCCCCATCCTCCCCTCTAGGACCCGCCCCTCAACTCTCCTCTCCCCTATCTACATCCTCCACCCAGGCCCCTCCCCTCCTCTTTCCTCTCCTCTCTAGGACCCGGCCCTCCACTTTCCTACACTCTAGGCCCCGCCCTCCCCTCTCCTCTCCCTGTAGGCTCCTCCAGTCCCCTTTCCTCTCCCTTGTAGGCCCCGCCCCTCTGCTTTGGTCTCCTCTCTAGGCCCTTCCACTCCCCTTTCCTCTCCCCTCTAAGCCCCGACCTTCCATGCAGGCCCCACCCCTCCGCGTTCCTCACTTCTCTAGGCCCCGCCCCTTCAACCAGGCCCCGCCTGACCACCTTCTTGTCCCCTCTAGACCCCGCCCCTCAGCTTTCCTCTCTCCCCCTTATGTCCCCATCCTCCACCCAGTCCCCTCCCCTTCCCTTTCCTGTCCTCTGTAGGCCCTGGCCCTCCACTTTCCTCTGCAATCTGGGCCCCACCGTTCCACCAAGGCCATGCCCCTCCACCCGGGCAACTTTCCTCTTCCCTCAAGACCCTGCTTTTCCCCCCCTGCCCCGCCCCTCCCCTTTCCTCTCTTCCCTTGGATTCACCCCTCACCTTTATTCTACCCTCTAGTCCATGCTCCTCCCCTTTCCTCTCCCTTCTAAGAGTCGACCCTCTCCTTTATTCTACCCTGTAGGCCCCGCCTTTCCCCTTTTTTCTACCCTCCAGGCTCCTCCCTTCTACCCAGGCCCCGCCCCTCCATGTTCCTCTCCCCTCCAGGCTTGGCCCCTCCACTCAGGCACCTCCCCTCCCAATTCCTACCTCTCTGTGCTCCCCCCCTCCCCTATAGACCCTGCCACTCCGTCCAGGCCCCATCCCCTCTCCCTTCTCCCTCTAGGCCCCAATGCTCCCTTCCCACCGCTCCCGTCTGGGTCCCACGCCTCCCACCTAACTCCACCCCACCCTCTTTCTCTTCCCTCTTGGCTGGCTGTCTTCTCTTAGTTCCTCTGCTTCCTCCTTTCTAGGCTACTTCTCCACTGCCCTTCTGGGCTCCTCCTGGGCCTCCTCCCTCTCCCCCCTGCCTATTGGCTGCTCCTCCTCCTCTGTCGGGCTCCTCTGCTTTCCCCCTCCTTGGCTCTTCCCTCTTCCTGCCCCTCTCCCTCTCCCTATTCCTTTTCCCTATCCCTGAGCTCAGTGGGTGGCTCAGATCTCTTGCAGGTTTTTGGGTTCAAGTCCTGCCTCAGGGGCTCTGTGGTGACGGCTCAGGGCCTGGAGCCTGCTTCAGATTCTGTCTCTCTCTCTCTCTCTGCCCTTCCCCTACCCAGGATCTGCCTCTCTTTCTCTCTCTCTCAAAAATAAATAAACATTAGAAAGGGACTTATTTTTCTGACTCCTAGTTGCCTGATCTAGTGTATGAGGGAGTGTTCTGGCATACCACAAGGGCACTGGGAAGCTCAGAACAGTGCTGGGTGTGGTTTGACTACATTCTTAACCAACGTGAAAGTTCCGGGGTTTTCTAAAGGCCAGTTGTAGGTGCAGCAAATTTGCTCTTAAAACTTGGAATTTGCCTTTTCCTGCGAGAAGTATTGATAGTAATTTCCTACAGATACGGCCTTTAGGGGCACCTGGGTGGCTCAGTTGGTTAAGCGTCCGACTCTTGATTTCGGTTCAGGTCATGATCTCACAGTGCATGAGTTCAAGCCCCACATCGGGCTCTGCGCTGACCGTGCAGAGCCTGCTTGGAATTCGCTCTCTCCCCCCTCTCTCTGCCCCTACCACGCTTGCTCCCTCTCTCTCTCTCTCAAAATAAACTTAAAAAAAAAAAAAAGAAATGGCCTTTAAAAAATATTTTTATGTCTGCTTTCTCTCTGGTGATACCTCATCTTGGCTCTCTATTTCAGCAGGCTTCCTAGCAAAGAAACATCTTTAATCATAACAAATATCTGGAGTTTCTTTTCTGTGAGCTCTTTTCTTTTTAGGCTGTTACTTGTATCCCTAATGTGTTCTACTTTTTATTCTGAGATTTTGCCTTCTGTCTTTTGGTGAATCTCTCATTTCTAGGTTCAACACTCCAAACTTCCTTCACTTGCTAGTGTCCAGCCCCTTGATTTTTTAAAAATTTTAAAAATTTTTATTTATTTTTGAGAGAGAGAGAGAGAGTGAGCAAGCACGAGCAGGGGAGGGGCAGAGGAGAAGCGAGACGGGAAGGGGAGACCCATGAACTGTGAAATCATGACTTGAGCCGAAGTCGGTCGCTTAACCAACAGCTACCCAGGTGCCCCAAGCCCCTTGATTTTTAAAAAAAGTTTATTTATTTATTTTGAGACACACACACACACACTCACATGAGAGCCTGGGAGAGGCAGAGAGAGAGGATGAGAGAGACAACTCCAAGCAGGTTCTGTGCTTTCAGTGTGGAGCCTGACATGGGACTCGAACTCACGAACTATGAGATTGTGACCTGAGTCAATACCAAGAGCCTGATGCTTAACGAACTGAGCCAGCCAGGCGCCTGTTGATTTTTTTTTTTTTAGTTTAAAAATTTTTACTATTACAAAAGCAATAGCAGACAAGCAAAACTAAGAAAAGAAAAGCATTTATAATAACTATAGAATTACTACTTCTGATATCTTAGTATGTATTCCGGGGGCGTCTGCCTGGCTCAGTTGGAAGAGTTCGTGACTCTTGATCTTAGGATCATGAGTTTGAGCCCCACATTGGGTGTAGAGATTACTTAAAAAAATAAAACCTTGAAAACCACATATAATGTACATTTTTTTCTGTATATACTAATATCCACATTTGTATATTTAAAAATTTTTTCATGTTTATTTATTTTTGAGAGAGAGAGACAGAATGCCAGCAGGGGAGGGGCAGAGAGAAAGGGATCTGAAGCAGGCTGCAGACTCCGAGCTGGCAGCACAGAGCCCAATGCGGGGCTCGAACTCACAAATCATGACATCGTGACCTGAGGTGAAGTCACTCCACAGACTGAGCCACCCAGGCCCCCTGCCACATGTTTATTTTTAGTAATATGCATTTAGTGTTCCTTTGTGCCTTTCCATGCCTTAATAGCTCATTTCTTTTCAGTTTTGAATAATATCCCACTGTCTGAACGTACCACAGTTCGTTTATATATTCACCTACTAAAGGACCTCCTGGTTATTTCCATGTTTTGGCAATGATGAATAAAGCCGCGCTAGGCATCGTGTAGGTTTTTGTGTGGACCTAAGTTTTCAGCTCCTCTGGGCAAATACCAAAGAGTATCATTGCTGGATTGCACGCTAAGGATATGTTTAGTTTTGTAAGAAATTGCCAAGCTGTCTTCCAAAGCGGTTGTACCATTTTGCATTCCCACTAGCAATGAATGAGAGTCCACCTGCATTGTTTACCAACATCAAATCATAGTATCCATGTTATTTTGTAACCCGCACTTTTGTATTAACTCCATCTTTCCATATGAACACATTTTTAGTTGGTTAAGCGTCTGACTCTTGGTTTCGGCTTAGGTCACGACCTCACAACTCGTGAGTTTGAGCCCCGTCTAGGGCTCTGTGCTGACAGTGAGGAGCCTGCCTGGGATTCTCTCTCTCTCTCTCTCTCTCTCTCTCTCCCTCTCTCTCTCTGCCCCTCCCCCACTCGCACACAAGAGCGTGTGCGCGCGCTCTCTCTCTCTCAACAAATAAATATTAAAAAAAATAAAAAACGGGGGCGCCTGGGTGGCTCAGTCGGTTAAGCGTCCGGCTTCGGCTCAGGTCATGATCTCGCAGTTTGCGGGTTCAAGCCCCACGTTGGGCTCTGTGCTGACAGTTCAGAGCCTGGAGCCTGCTTCAGATTCTGCGTCTCCTCCTCTTCTGTGCCCCTCCCACGCTCATGTTCTGTCTCTCAATAATAAACAAACGTTAAAATTAAAAATAAAATAAAATAAAAAATAAAAAACTGATTTGTGGACACTTTTAAATTAGGAAATAGGTCCCTTGTCTGTGACATCATTTTCCTGTTTGTCAGTTGCCTCTTGGTTTTGCTTCTTGTGTTTTGTTTTTGTTTCTGTTTTTGCCATTTCGAAAAATTGACTTCTAATTTATCAAAGGAAATTTTTAGGGTGGCTCAGTCAGTTGAGCAGTCGACTTCAGCTCAGGTCATGATTGCATGGTCCCTGGGTTAAAGCCCTACATCTGTACTGTCAGTGTAGAACCTGCCTGGGTTCTCTCCCTCTCTCTGCCCCTCCCTGACTCATGCTGTCTCTCAAAATAAATAAATAAATAAAACAATTTTTTTGGGTCTGAGTTTTGTGCCCTGTTTCAAAAGGTTTTAACTAAGCCAGCTGAGATTCTAAAGTAATTCTCCCCTGGTTTCTTTTATTACTTTCACGGTTTAAATTGTAACACATAAAATTGATATTTCCTGGTGTAATGTATGAGGTAAGCATCCAACTTACCTTTTTTTTCCCCTCAATCACTGAACAGTTGTCTTAACGCCATTATAGAATAATTTGTCTTTTTTCCACTTGATCTGAGAAACTATTAAGGTTCTTTTAAATACATTAAGCTCCAAATATGCATTTTAAAACATAGTTCAAATCTTATGTACGTTGTGTTTTTGGATTCCAGATAAGAAGTATTATCCTTAATTATCTGCTGTCCTTTTAGAAACTTTTGCCTGTTCACCTTCGCAAAACTATGACTGATAAATGTTGCTATTGCTAACTGCCTGATTAGATTTCAATTAAGTGAAGATACGATGCTCTTACGGAGTTAATAGTAAGGCTTGTATTTGTTCCCAAACTTGATTTTCTACATCCTTTTATTACAAAAAATCTAACCATATGGTAAAGATGATAGCGGATGTTCATATTTTTTTTTTAAAGCAGTTTACGGAATTTTGAATAAAATGATTACCCAAGTTCTGCTGTTCTAGTGGTTTTAAAAATCCTGTCTTGTTAATGATCAGGAACACAGCTGAGGTCCAGGAAAGTAAGAAGTATCCTGTGAAAAGCCAGGATAGATGTCCTAATATTCATGTACTAACTCTCAAGCTGTTTAACAAATCTGCTGATTTATTCCACAAATTGAGGGCTTGCTTTCTAGCAGATGGGGGGGGGGGTGGGGAGAAGGGAGAAGAGGCATCACGACAACTGACAGTTGAAAAGAAAGACATAAAATCTTTACCAAGAAGTTTAAGTTCTTTGGTAGGGGTGCGGAATGTGGGTATTAGGAGTGTGGGTAACACCAATGGCAATTTGGCTTTGGAGCAAATGGTTCTCACTTCAGATACTGAGTAAGTCACGGAGTCAAAGCTGGCACAAGGATTAAAGTTCAAAGTGACCCTGAACCATCAGGGAAAGTCACATTGTGATCATCACGTTCTGTTTAAGATAGGAAAGAGTGAAGTGTATTTTAGAATGATTCTTATAAAAGTGGTTAAAATAATACAACAGGTAGCTTTCCGACACGGGGCTTGAACTCATGAAACTGAGATCATGACCTGAGCCGAAATCAAGAGTCAGATGTTTAACTGGCTGAGCCACCCAGGTGCCCCCTCCTTTAAAGAAAATAAGTATCTCATTTTCTTAACCTGAATTCCATGGACTCCAAGGGTCCTATGAAGCCTCTTAAAACAGAGCCGTGACTTTGGTGAATACGTGTGCTTTTCTGGGGAGAGGGGCCATGGCTTTCATCAAGTTCTCAAAGGGTTCTATAATTAAAAAGGGTTAAGATGGCCGAGGTATCTGAAAAATTTATGTAGTCAGAGAATCCAATGATTCCAGCCAAATGAAATGTTATGAATTTATAGCTACACTATGTTAAAAATTTATAACACTGTACTAAGTTATAAATTTATAATTGCACAGTTATAAATTGATGGGAGCAATAGACCCCATTACCTTTCAGTTACTTCATTATGTATTTTGCAAGTGCTACCTTATTTTACCTTGTATTATTAACGAGTGTTTTCTTTCCGTTTTGTAGTCCACAGTAGCACTGTTTGTAAATAGATTGGACTCCGTGGAATCTGTCCTACCTTATGAATACAATACGTAAGTTATAAGTATTATAATTATGTCTGATATAATTGATATAATTGTGGTTATATCACAATTATGATATTGTGTTAAAAAGATTTTTTAATGTTTATTTATTTTTGAGAGACAGGGAGAGACAGAGCATGAGAGGGGGAGGGGCAGAGAGGGAGGGAGACACAGAATCCGAAGCAGGTTCCAGGCTCTGAGCTATCAGCACAGAGCCCGATGCGGGGCTCGAACTCACGAACTGTGAGATCATGACCTGAGCAGAAGTGAGACACTTAACCGACTGAGCCATCTAGGCGCCCTAGAATGTGTTTAAAAGTTTTTAATGATAGTGAATGAAATCCCTGGATATATTAAAGATTTATGGTGCTAATTTTGTAATAAAGGTAACAGGAACGAAATGATTAGAATATAGAGATTTCAATGTGAGACAAGTGTTTAAAAATTTAAGAAGTTGCCATATTTGATTTTTCTAAGAAAAGCAAATTATAAATTTACTACCTTTTGAAGTTACAAAAATCTTCACAGATTTGTAATGTATTTCTAAAACATAGGCTAGTTAGGTTTATCCTAAGGTACTTAATAAATGCACCTGCTTAGTTTAATAGTGAGCATGTATCACATAATCAAGGTTAAGATCAGTCATTTGAGAATAACAACAAATGATATACTTAAAAATTTGTTTTAATGTTTATTTATTTTTGAGAGAGACGGACAGAGCACGAGCAGGGGAGGGGCAGAGAAAGAGGGAGACACAGGATCCGAAGCAGGCTCCAGGCTCTGAAATGTCAGCACACAGCCCGCCCGACCTGGGGCTCGAACTCACAAACTGTGGGATCGTGACCTGAGCCGAAGTCAGATGCTCAACCTACTGAGCCACCCATGCGCCCCACAAATGATGTACTTTTTAGAAAAATAATTGTAACTCCCTTTGATATTGCTTTATTTCCATTAATGAAACAGAGGTAAAATCAGGTCTAATTTTCATTAAAATACCAAGTTAAATGTTAAATGTTAATATAAGCATTTAAAATATTACACAAACCCACCAACTGATTTTATCTTTTACCATTTTATATTCGATTTTGTATATTCACATTTACTTAAAGGTAGTTGTAATTCTTTTCATGTAGTAACCATTTGATCTGTGAGTGAATTTGTGGGCATATATTTGAGGAGGGGTTTTGTCGTTTCAGTTTTCCTTTGATCAGAACCGATAATTGCAGTTTCTAGATGTCTCAGGTTAGAATTACTACACATTTTAAGCTATTGTTTGCTTATTTTTATGTAATTTGAAGTTTAGCCCTGAAAATACCATTCGTTTTTTTTTTTTTTTAAGATTGTGATTACCTACATTACAGAAGTCAAGAGCAGTAACATGAGCATTTTAAATAATGAATTCAGGGGCGCCTGGGTGGCGCAGTCGGTTAAGCGTCCGACTTCAGCCAGGTCACGATCTCGCGGTCCGTGAGTTCGAGCCCCGCGTCAGGCTCTGGGCTGACGGCTCAGAGCCTGGAGCCTGTTTCCAATTCTGTGTCTCCCTCTCTCTCTGCCCCTCCCCCGTTCATGCTCTGTCTCTCTCTGTCCCAAAAATAAATAAACGTTGAAAAAAAATAAAAAAAAAATAATAATGAATTCATAGCTATAAAAGATTAAATAATTTAAAAAGGAATCTACAATGAAGTCTATAAATCATAATTCGACACCTCTGGGTCATGTTTTTAGAAGCATCTACCATTAACAGTGGAGACGCTAGACAGATTACAAAGATGGATTTCTTTGCTGATTTTTTTTTTTATCTTACCTGAGCTTCTCTTCTAGCTTTGACTTCTGTAAAGACTCTGAAAGGAGAAATCCTTCTGAAAATCTTGGACAAGTGCTATTTGGAGAACGAATAGCATCATCTCCTTATAAGGTGATTCAACTGATCTTCTTATTAAATATTATTTCAAATTGAATCTTTTCAAAACTGGGTGCTTAAAATTGTAGCAAAGAGTCTTTGTTTTATTTATTTTTTTATTATCATTATTTTTTTTAGTAATCTCTATACCCAAAGTGGGACTCAAACTTTACAACCCAAGATCAAGAGTTGTGGGCTCCTCTGACTGAGCCAGCCAGGTGCCCCGAAGAGTCTTTGTTTGAGATATTTTTCATTTTTTAATGTTTATTTATTTTTGAGAGAGAGAGATGGAGTGCAAGTGGGGGAGGGGCAGAGAGAGAGGGAGACACAGAATCTGAAGCAGGCTTCAGGCAGGCTCTGAGCTGTCAGCACAGAGCCAGATGCGGGGCTCGAACTCATGCACCATGAGATCATGACCTGAGCTGGAGTCAGACGCTTAACTGACTGGGCCACCCAGGCCGTCCCTAAAGAGTCTTTGTTTTAAAAGGAGGTCCAGAGGGGCGCCTGGGTGGCGCAGTCGGTTGAGCGTCCGACTTCAGCCAGGTCACGACCTCGCGGTCCGGGAGTTCGAGCCCCGCGTCGGGCTCTGGGCTGATGGCTCAGAGCCTGGAGCCTGTTTCCGATTCTGTGTCTCCCTCTCTCTCTGCCCCTCCCCGATCATTCTCTGTCCCAAAAATAAATAAACGTTGAAAAAAAAAAAAAAAAAAAAAAAAAAGGAGGTCCAGAAAAGGAAAGGGGATAGAATGTGGTGTTGCCAGAAGAATGCATTTAATATGTGCTGTTCAAACTGTCTGAGGTTCCACGTAAAGGTTTTGTCTTTGAGGTTTTTTTTTTTTTTTTCAACGTTTATTTATTTTTGGGACAGAGAGAGACAGAGCATGAACCGGGGAGGGGCAGAGAGAGAGGGAGACACAGAATCGGAAACAGGCTCCAGGCTCTGAGCCATCAGCCCAGAGCCTGACGCGGGGCTCGAACTCACGGACCGCGAGATCGTGACCTGGCTGAAGTCGGACGCTTAACCGACTGCGCCACCCAGGCGCTCCGTGTCTTTGAGGTTTTACTTTTGTTTTGTAAAGGAAAGAAGCTTAATTTATGTTTCCTGCATAATTTGGGTAGGTGATATAAGCAGATGTAATTGGACTGTCGTTCTCTATTGATTTTGCCTTCAATATCTTAATAATATTGGGATAGATTAAGGATCTTTTCATAAGCAGTTATGATTATGAAGGCATTAACTTTTTCCTTCCTTCTTTCCAAATTCATTGAAATATACTTGAAGTACAGTAAACTGTGTGTATTGAAAGTGTGTAGTTTGGCCAATTTTATTTTTCTTTAATTAATAAAGTTCATTTATTTGAGAGAGAGAGAAAGAAAGTGCATGTGTGAGTGGGGGAGGGAGAGAGAGAGAGGGAGAGAGAAAATCCCAAGCAGGCTCAATGCTATCAGTGCAGAGCCTGATGTAGGGCTCAATCTCAGGAACCGTGAGATCATGACCTGAGCCGAAATCAAGAGCTGGACATTTAATCAACTGAGCCACCGAGGTGCCCCAATTGTAATATATGTAGACACTTGTGAAACCATCAGGCATTAGTTTCTTTTAAAACTTTTTAGTTTGAAATGATTATAGATTCACAGGAAGCTACAAAAAAATCTTGAACAAGGAGGTCTTGGTACCTTTGCCCAGATTTGCCCAACGGTAACACCTTCCTGTTTTTAAAGTTTACTCATGTATTATTTCTGAGAGAGAGACAGAATGCAAGCGGGGGGAAGGACAAGGAGGGGGGGAAGTCACAGAATCCAAAGCAGGCTCCAGGCTCTGAGCTGTCAGCACAGAGCCCGATGAGGGGCTCCAACCCATGAACTGTGAGATCATGACCTGAGCTGAAGCCAGACACTTAACCGACTGAGCCACCCGGGCACCCCTCTTTTCAAGTCCTTTAATTTATTGCTTTGATTCCAGTGTAATTAATGTACGGTGTTACATTAATTTCACGTGTACAATATAGTGATTCAGCAATTTTATACATTACCCAGTGCTCATCGCGATAAATGGTTCTCCATACCCATCATCTGTTTCACCCATCCCCCCACCCACCTCCAGTCCTCTCTGCTTCTACCATGTTATTGCAATTATGTTACACAAGTGGAATCACGCTGCCTGCAACCTTCTTGGGATCAGCTTTGTTTTCTGTCAGCATCATCCCCTTGAGATCCACGTGGGTTGTGTGCATTCACAGTAGTACTGCGTGGTGTGGATATTCCGGTTTGACTATTTACCCCGTTGAAGGACACTCGGATTGTTTCTCTAGCATCCGACTGTGATGAGTAAGACTGCTGTGAACATTTAGGTGGAGGTTTTTTGGTGTGCGGCTGGGTTTTCATTTTTCCGGGGTAAACATCCAAGAGTGTAACTGCCGGGTAATGTGAGAGTGGCGTGCTTAATTTTGCAAGAAACCGCCTTTTTCCAAAGTGGCCATACCATTTACGTTCCGACCAGCAAAGTAGGAGTGACGGCGTTTCTCTGCGTCTTTGCCAGCATTTGGTGTTGTCATGACAAAAATCGTTCTTGAAGTATAGTTGACATACAAGGTATTGTCATTTTTTATTTTGACCACTCCGATAGGTGAATTTCGCCGTAGCTTTCATTTGCATTTTCCTAGCGCCTAATGATGTTGAACACCTTTTCATGTGTGCGTTTACTCTCTGTATATGCTCTTCAGTGAGATGTCTCCTCTTCGACCCATTTTCTATTTGAATTGGTTGTTCCTTTACTATGGAGTTTGCAGAATTCCTTATATATTCCGGGTGTGATTCCTTTGGTGCAACAGTAGTTCGCAAATTGTTTCTCCCAGTCTGCAGCCTGTGTTTTTATCATCTACTTTTTAAAAAGTTTTTAAGTAATCTCTACACCCAATGTGGGGCTTGAACTCACAACCCCAAGATGGAAAGTCAGATGCTGTACTGACTGAGCCAGCCAGGTGCCCCTTCTTTTCTTTTAAAGCCTATTTATTTATTTATTTATTTATTTATTTATTTATTTAATGTTTATTTATTTTTGAGAGAGAGAGAGAGCACGAGTGGAGGAGGGGCAGAGAGAGAGGGAGACACAGAATTCAAAGCAGGCTCCAGGCTCTCAGCTGTTGGCACAGAGCCCAACATGGGGCTCAAACCCATAAACTTTGAGATCATGATGTGAGCTGAAGTCAGACGCTCAGCCAACTGAGCCACCTAGGCACCCCGATTTATTTATATTTTAGAGAGAGGGTGCGAGCAAGAATGGGAGGGACAGAGGGAGGAACAAAGGGAAAGAGAGAGAGAGAGAGAGACAGAAAGAGAGAGAATCCCAAGCGGACTCTACACGTGGAGCCTGACTCGGGTTTCAATCTCATGAGTGTGCTGTCATGACCTGAGCCAAAATCAAGAGTTGACTCTTGACCAACTGAGCCACCCAGGTTCCCCTGTTTGTTTATTTTTAAGTAATCTCTATACCCAACATGAGGCTTGAACTCATGACTGAGATCAAGAGTTGCATACTCTTCCAACTGAGCCAGCCAGGCACCCTTATGTTTTCATCTAAAAAATTTTTTTTTAACGTTTTTAATCATTTTTTTAGAGAGATTGAGTGAGCAGGAGGGGGACAGAGGGAGGGGGAGACACAGAATCCGAAGCAGGTTCCAGGCTCTGAGCTGTCAGCACAGAGCCCGACGTGGGGCTCGAACTCACGAACCGTGATATCATGACCTGAGCTGAACTCCGATGCTTAACCGACTGAGCCCTCAGGCACTCCTCACCTTCTTAACAGAGTCTTTCACAGAGCAAACTTTGTTAACTTTTTATGAGGTCCAATAGTCAAGTTTTCTTTTTATGGGTTGTGTTTTTGGTGTCAGGTCGAAGGAGATGTGATACAGCCTTTAGGTCTTGAAGATTTTCTTTTACGTTTTCTTCTAAAAGTTTCATAATTACTTTACATATTTAAGTCTGTTCTATTTGAGTTATTTTGTATGAGGTATGAGATTGGGTTGAAATTCCTTCTTCTTCTCCTTCTTCTTCCTCCTGTGCCTGTAGATGTCCAATTGCTTCAGCACCTGCCGTTGAAAAGACTATCCTTCCTCCACTGAATTGCTTTTGGACCTTTGTCAAAAAAAATCACATGGACATAGTTATGTAGATCTATTTCTGGGCTCTTTGCTGATCTCTTCCTTTGGTCTCTGTGTCAGGCATTAGCTTTTTGACAATTAAAGTTGCCCAACATACACTTGTGGCATACCACTGTCCTCATGGAAAAGTGAACTTTTTCAAGAAATGGTGTCCCTTGGAATGAAGAAACAAACATGACCGTATTAAAAAGAAAGAAAGAAGCACGAGAGTGTTCTCCGCAGCTGCCAGTAGGGAACTTTGGGATTAATCGTCGTGTGCTTCCAGGATATGAGGTGCTAAATATAACACTTTTCATAGTTTATGCTTGCCCCTGATTTCCTGATTAATAACATTGGCACTTTACCCTGAGAATCCCTCATAGCTAGACTTTGTAAACAAGAGGCTTCATATGAAAAATATCAGATATTTTGTTATCACTTTTTTGGGAACAGCTCCACTGAGAGTTTCACATACCAAATAATTCACCCACTTCAAGTGTCCAGTTTTTTGTTAAGTAAGCTCTACACCCCAGGTGAGGCTTGAACTCATGGCTCTGAGATGAAGAGTTGCATGTTCTGTTGACTGAGCCAGCCAGGCACCCCTTAAAGTGTCCACTTCAATGTTTTTAGTATATTGAGAGAGTTGTGTGACCATGATTACAATCACTTCTGTTACCACTTTTAAGTGAAGGGTTCTATATGAGAGTTATTGAAGAAGGCAAATTGGTCTTAGTCGTGAAAGCATAGTGTGTGTGTGTGTGTGTGTGTGTGTGTGTGTGTGTGTGTGGTGTAATCATTTCAGGTATAAATCGAAAGTTAAAGGAGATAGTGTTGAGGATGATGGCACACTGAAGTCTCTGAAGGAAAGGTTTATCTGTAAGATAAATTGCCTATTTTGTGACCCTTGATTTATAAAACTTAGCCAAATCTTTTAATCTTTTAATTCTTTCTCAACAGTTTCCTTTTAACAGGACAGGAACATGCGTAAAAGTTTGTGTAAAATCCTATGATACAGCAAATGATGACCAGGAGAAAAAGCTGGCCTTTTTGAGGAAAGGAATACGACTGAATTATCAGCATCACTGGTAGGTTTGGTAAATGAGAGGACCTGATTTAATTTTTCAAGTCCTTTCAGAAGTAGTTTTTTTTAAAAAAGGAAGTAGGTTTTTAAAAATTTTTTTAAGTTTATTTTGAGAGACACAGGGACAGCACGAGAAGGGGGGTGCAGAGAGAGAGAGGGAGAGAGAGAATCCCAAGCAGCTTCTACACCGTGAGCACAGAGCCGACGCAGGGCTTGAGCCCACGTGAGATCATGACTTGAGCTGAAACAAAGAGTTGGACGCCTGGGTGACTGAGCCACACCTAGGTGCCCCTAAAAAAAAGTAGTAGTTTTTTAAAATTTTTAAAAAATGTTTATTTATTTTTGAAGGAGAGAGAGAGACAGAGCGTGAGCGGGGGAGGGGCAGAGAGAGAGGGAGACACAGAATCCGAAGCAGGCTCCAGGCTCCGAGCTGTCAGCACGGAGCCCGACGCGGGGCTCGAACGCACAAACCGCGAGATCATGACCTGAGCCGAAGTTGGACGCTTAACCGACTGAGCCACCCAGGTGCCCCAAAGTAGTAGTTTTAATAGGTCCTTGAAATTGTATGTATGCTATTTTTTGTAACTTTGATTAAAAACTTGAACTTAAATCCATGCAAGATGATGTTGGTTTTGCTTGGTGTGAAACGCTTGTCAAAACTTTTATTGTTAAAATATTTGTATTTAGGATTATTGACAATATGCCTGTAATATGGTGCCGTAATACAGGGGATGGAACAAAGTGCTGCACACCAGGATTTCCGATAGGATGTTTTATTACCAAAAGTGGCGAATCGAAACATGCCTGCCTTACCCATGTAAGTGTTGAGAACTTACTTAGAAATATAAGAATACTGCTTCACTTAATAATTTGCTTTCTAGGATAGTCACTTAGCAAACATTATGGGACACCTACCATCTTCTAGGTTTTGGGAATACAAACTCAAGTAGACGTGGTCTTTGTCCTCTAGAAGTTCACAGTCCTGACTAAGGAGATAGACCTGTAGACAGATCAATACAACAGAATGTTCTATGATAGGAGACTGAGAGACAAGGAGGATATAATGGAGGGAGTGAAAATGTATTTGTGAAATAAATGGGTGGGTGAGCATTTCTAGGAGGGAAATCAGTGTGATCAAGAACTTGGAAGTCTGGGGGCACCTGGGTGGTTCAGTTGGTTGAGCATCTGACTTCAGCTCAGGCCACGATCTCTCGGTTTGTGGGTTCAAGCCCCGCGTCGGGCTCTGTGCTGACAGCTTGCTCAGAGCCTGGAGCCTGCTTCAGATTCTGTGTCTCCCTCTTTCTGCTCCTCTCCTGCTTGTACTCTGTCCCCCCCTCTCTCTCAAAAATAAATAAACATTACAAAAAAAAAAATAAAAAAAAATAACTTGGAAGTCTGAAACAGGATGCTATGATTGGGGGACTGTGAGTAGTTGAGCATGTCTGTGGCCTAAGGTTTAGGGTTTGGGAGGTGCAGCTAGAGATGATGCTGAAAAGGTGGCTGGGCAGAAGCTGGGTCGTGGAGGGAGGTCCTGTGTGCGATATTACTTCCTACGGTGCCTGATTTAATCCTTAGAACAGCCCTGTTGCTAGGACCCTACTGCTGCCATTTTATAGGTGATGAAACTCGGTCTCTGAGAGGTTAAGTGACATGACTAGAGGCATACAGCTTGTTAAGTGCAGAAGTAGGAATCCAGCTCAGAACTTTTTAGCTTGGAAGTCCCCATCTCACGGTCGGCCTTGTGACTCTCCAGCAGTCTCCACTGGGCCCCAGGGTAACAGGAGGGTCTTCAGACTGCTGTGGAGACTAATGAAGAGGCTCGAATGGCCGCAAAATAGGTCAGCCAGGACAGCACTGTTTTAATTTGTTTTACGTGTCAAGACTCGATGTGGGCCAGCGATGGGGACAAAGGGGAAGAGAGAAGGAAGAATATAGGATGACTGCCCAGTTTCTTGCTTGGTTGTCTAACTGATGGTACTCTTTTTTTGTTTTTTTTTAATTTGTTTTTTTATTTTCTAAAATTTACACCCAAATTAGTTAGCATATAGTGCAACAATGATTTCAGGAGTAGATTCCTTAATGCCCCTTATCCATTTAGCCCATCCCCCTCCCACAATCCTTCCAGTAACCCTCAGTTTGTTCTCCATATTTAAGAGTCTCTTCTGTTTTGTCCCCTTCCCTTTTTTTTATATTATTTTTGCTTCCCTTCCCTTATGTTCATCTTTTTTGTCTCTTAAAGTCTTCATCTGAGTGAAGTCATATGATATTTGTCTTTCTCTGACTGACTAATGTCACTTAGCATAATACACTTGAGTTCCATCCACGTAGTTGCAAATAGCAAGATTTCATTCTTTTCGATTGCCGAGTAATACTCCATTGTGTATATATACCGTATCTTCTTTATCCATTCATCCATCGATGGACATTTGGGCTCTTTCCATACTTTGGCTATTGTTGACAGTGCTGCCATAAACATGGGGGTGCATGTGTCCCTTCGAAACAGCACACCTGTATCCCGTGGATAAATGCCTAGTAGTGCAATGGCTGGGTTGTTGGGTAGTTCTATTTTTAGTTTTTTGAGGAACCTCCATCCTGTTTTCCAGAGTGGCCGCACCAGTTTGCATTCCCACCAACAATGCAAAAGAGATCCTCTTTCTCCGAATCCTCGCCAACATCTGTTGTTGGCCTGAGTTGTGAATGTTAGCCATTCTGACAGATGTGAGATGGTATCTCATTGTGGTTTTAATTTGTATTTCCCTGATGATGAGTGATGTTGAGCACTTTTTCATGTATCGGTTGGCCATCTGGATGTCTTCTTTGGAGAAGTGTCTATTCATGTCTTTTGCCCATCTCTTCACTGGATTATTTGTTCTTTGGGTGTTGAGTTTGCTAAGTTCTTTATAGATTTTGGATATTAGCCCTTTATCTGATATGTCATTTGCAAATATTTTCTCCCATTCTCTCTGTTGCCTTTTAGTTTGGCTGATTGTTTCCTTCGCTGTGCAGAAGAATTTTATTTTGATGAGGTCCCAGTAGTTCATTTTTGCTTTTGTTTCCCTCGCCTCCGGAGACATGTTGAGGAAGAAGTTGCTGTGGCCAAGATCAAAGAGGTTTTTGTCTGCTTTCTCCTCGAGGATTTTGGTGGCTTCCTGTCTTACGTTTAGGTCTTTCATCCATCTTGAGCTTATTTTTGTGTCTGGTGTAAGAAAGTGGTCCAGGTTCATTCTTCTGCGTGTCGCTGTCCAGTTTTCCCAGCACCACTTGCTGAAGAGACTGTCTTTATTCCATTGGATATTCTTTCCTGCCTTGTCACAGATTAGATGGCCATACGTTTGTGGGTCCATTTCTGGGTTCTCTATTCTGTTCCATTGATCTGAGTGTCTGTTCTTGTGCCAATACCATACTGTCTTGATGATTACACCTTTGTAGTATAGCTTGAAGTCTGGGATTGTGATGCCTCCTGCTTTGGTTTTCTTTTTCAAGATCTCTTTGGCTATTTGGGGTCTTTTCTGGTTCCATACACATGTTAGGATTATTTGTTCTAGCTCTGTGAAGCATGCTGGTGTTACTTTGATAGGGATTGCATTGAATATGTAGATTGCTTTGGGCAGTATTGCCATTTTAACAATATTTGTTCTTCCTATCCCGGAGCATGGAATCTTTTTCCATTTTTTTGTGTCTTCAATTTCTTTCATAAGCTTTCTATAGTTTTCAGTGTATAGATTTTTCACCTCTTTGGTTAGATTTATTCCTAGGTATTTTATGGTTTTTTGTGCAACTGTAAATGGGATCGATTCCTTGATTTCTCTGTCACTTCATTGTTGGTGTATAGGAATGCAATCGATTTCTGTGCATTGATTTTATATCCTGCCACTTTGCTGAATTCATGGATCAATTCTAGCAGTTTTTTGGTGGAATCTTTTGGATTTTCCATATAGAGTATCATGTCATCTGCGAAGAGTGAAAGTTTGACCTCCTCCTGGCCGATTTGGATGCCTTTTATTTCTTTGTGTTGTCTGATTGCAGAGGCTAAGACTTCCAATACTATGTTGAATCCCTGTCTTGTTCCTGACCTTAGGGGGAAAGCTCTCAGTTTTTCCCCGTTGAGGATGATATTAGCATTGGGTTGTTCATATACGGCTTTTATGATCTCGAGGTATGCTCCTTCTATGCCTACTTTCTTGAGGATTTTAAAAAAATTTTTTTTAAAGTTTATTTATTTTTAAGACAGAGAGAGACGGAGCATGAACGGGGGAGGGTCAGAGAGAGGGAGACACAGAATCTGAAACAGGCTCCAGGCTCTGAGCTGTCAGCACAGAGCCCGACGCGGGGCTCGAACTCACCGACCGCGAGATCACGACCTGAGCCGAAGTCGGACGCTTAACCGACTGAGCCACCCAGGCGCCCCTTGAGGGTTTTTATCAAGAAAGGATGCTGTATTTTGTTAAATGCTTTCTGTGCATCTATTGAGAGGATCATATGGTTCTTGTCCTTTCTTTTATCGATGTGATGAATCACGTTAATTGTTTTGTGGATATTGAACCAGCCCTGCATCCCAGGTATAAGTCCTGCTTGGTTGTGGTGAATAATTTTTTTAATGTATTGTTGGATCCAGTTGGCTCATATCTTGTTGAGGATTTTTGCATCCATATTCATCAGGGAAATTGGTCTATAGTTCTCCTTTTTAGTGGGGTCTCTGTCTGGTTTTGGAATCAAGGTAATGCTGGCTTCATAGAAAGAGTTTGGGAGTTTTCTATTTTTTGGAACATTTCTATTTTTTGGAACAGTTTTAAGAGAATAGGTGTTAACTCTTCCTTAAATGTTTGATAGAATTCCCCTGGAAAGCCATCTGGCCCTGGACTCTTGTTTTTTGGCAGATTTTTGATTACTAATTCAGTTTCCTTACTGGTTATGGGTCTGTTCAAATTTTCTATTTCTTCCTGTTTCAGTGTTGGTAGTGTATATGTTTCTACGAATTTGTCCATTTCTTCCAGATTACCCATTTTATTGGCATATAATTGCTCATAATATGCTCTTATTATTGTTTTTATTTCTGCTGTGTTGGTTATGATCTCTCCTCTTTCATTCTTGATTTTATTTATTTGGGTCCTTTCCTTTTTCTTTTTGATCAAACTGGCTAGTGGTTTATCAATTTTGTTCATTCTGTCAAAGAACCAGCTTCCGGTTTCATTAATCTGTTCTACTGTGTTTTTGGTTTCGATAGCATTAATTTCTGCACCAATCTTTATACTTCCTGTCTTCTGCTGGTTTTGGGTTTTATTTGCTGTTCTTTTTTCCAGCTTCTTAAGACATAAGGTTAGGTTGTGTATCTGAGATCTTTCTTCCTTCTTTAGGAAGGCCTGGATTGCTATATACTTTCCTCTTATGACCGCCTTTGGTGCATCCCAGAGGTTTTGGGTTGTGGTGTTATCATTTTCATTGACTTCCATATACTTTTTAATTTCCTCTTTAACTGCTTGGTTAGCCCATTCATTCTTTAGTAGGATGTTCTTCAGTCTCCAAGTATTTGTTACCTTTCCAATTTTTTTCTTGTGGTTGATTTCGAGTTTCATGGCATTGTGGTCTGAAAATAGGCACGGTATGATCTCGATCTTTTTGTGCTTACTTAGGGCTGATTTGGGTCCCAGTATATGGTCTATTCTGGAGAACGTTCCATGTGCACTGGAGAAGAATGTATATTCTGCTGCTTTAGGATGAAATGTTCTGAATATATTTGTTAAGTCGATCTGGTCCAGTGTGTCATTCCAAGCCATTGTTTCCTTGTTGATTTTCTGATTAGATGATCTGTCCATTGCTGTGAGTGGGGTGTTGAAGTCTCCTACTATCATGGTATTACTATCGATGAGTTTCTTTATGTTTGTGATTGATTTATATATTTGGGTGCTACCACATTTGGCGCATAAATGTTTACAATTGTTAGGTCTTCTTGGTGGATAGACCCCTTGATTATGATATAATGCCCTTCTGCATCTCTTGATACAGTCTTTATTTTAAAGTCTAGATTGTCTGATAGAAGTATGGCTACTCCGGCTTTCTTCTGTTGACCATGAGCATGATAGATTGTTCTCCATCCCCTTATTTTCAATCTGAAGGTGTCTTTAGGTCTAAAGTGGGTCTCTTGTAAACAGTATATAGATGGATCTTGTTTTCTTATCCATTCTGTTACCCTATGTCTTTTGATTGGAGCATTGAGTCCACTGATGTTTAGATTGAGTATTGAAAGATATGAATTTATTGCCATTATGTTGCTTGTAGAGTTGGAGTTTCTGGTGGTGTTCTCTGGTCCTTTCTAATCTCTGTTGCTTTTGGTATTTATTTGTTTATTTATTTATTTATTTATTTATTTATTTATTTACATTTTCATCTTTTCTCCCTTCAGAAAGTCCCCCTTAAAATTTCTTGCAGGCCTGGTTTAGTGGTCACAAACTCCTTTGATTTTTGTTTGTCTGGGAAACTTTTTATCTCTCCTTCTATTTTGAATGACAGCCTTGCTGAATAAAGAATTCTTGGCTGCATATTTTCCTGATTCAGCACACTGAATACATCCCGCCACTCCTTTCTGGCCTGCCAAGTTTCTGTGGCTAGGTCTGCTGCAAACCTGATCTGTCTTCCCTTGTAAGTTAAGGACTTTTTTCCCTTGCTGCTTTCATGATTCTCTCCTTGCCTGAGTATTTTGTGAATTTGACTCTGATATGCCTTGTTGATGGTCGGTTTTTGTTGAGTCTAATGGGGGTCCTCTGTGCTTCCTGGATTTTGATGTCTGTGTCTTTCCCCAGGTTAGGAAAGTTTTCCGCTACGATTTGCTCACATAACCCTTCTACCCCTATTTCTCTCTCTTCCTCCTCTGGGACCCCTGTGATTCTGATGTTCCTTTTTAATGAGTCACTGCTTTCTCTAATTCTTAAATTGAGCTCTTTTGCCTTAATCTCCCTCTTTCTCTCTGATTCATTATTCTCTATAAGTTTGTCCTCTATATCGCTGATTCTCTGTTCTGCCTCGTCCATCCTTGCCGCCGCTGCATCCATCCGTGATTGCAGCTCAGTTATAGCATTTTTAATTTCATTCTGGCTATTTTTTACTTCTTTTATCTCTGCAGAAAGGGATTCTAATCTATTTTGGACCCCGGCTTGTATTCTTATCGTGATTCTAAATTCTGGTTCAGACATCTTGCTTGTATCTATGTTGGTTAAATCCCTGGCTGTCGTTTCTTCGTGCTCTTTCTTTTGGGGTGAATTCCTTCGTTTTGTCATTTTGAAGGGAGAAAAGGAATTAATGAGGTAGAAAAATTGAAATTAAAAAAATTAAAATTAAAAAAATATTAAAATTAAAAATTACGCGCGCACACACACACACACACACACACACACACAAATTGAATAGATGATGCTAGATCCTAGTTGTATTTTGGTCTGGGTGTTGAAAGTGGTTTGACAGATTAGAGAAAATAAAAGGGGGGGGAAGAAAAAAAAGGAAATCTTTTGAGAATTTGAAAACATGAATACACTGAAGTAGACTAAAATGAGATGATGCAGGTAAAATTGAATTTGAAAAAATATACACAAAAGTAAAGAGTAGAGAAAAATTAAAGAAAAATATTTTTAATAAAAATTAAAAATAAATATGAATTTTTTCTTTTTCTGTATTTAAGAAAAAAGAAAAGAAACGAAAAAGAGAAAAAAGATAAAAAAAGAAAAAAGAAATCGTTTGAAAATTTGAAAAAGTGAATACACTGACGTAGACTAAAATAAAATGATGGAAGTAAAATAGAATCTGAAAAAATTTACACAAAAGGAAAAAGTATAGTAATAAAAATTAAAGAAAAATATTTTTAATAAAAATTGAAAATAAAAATGCATTTTTTCTCTTTCTGTATTCAAGAAAAAGAAAAGAATTGTGAAAAAGAGAGAAAAAAGGAAAGAAAAGAAAGAAATATGAATAGATGAACCTAACAGATTAAAGTAGGACTGAAATTGCTTTGTTTTCCCTTAGATGTTAGTGTATGTAGCACTTTATAGTCCATAAACTAAGCCGGCAGTGAGACTTGTGTTCTCGAGAGCCAGGTTGGCCCAGGAGGGCGGGGCTCAGTGTAACGGCTCCGCTCTCCACTAGATGGCGCTGCTAGCCTACTGGGGTGGATTGTTGCAGTGCTCGTAGGTGCCTATGCGCATGCGCGGGAGCGGTGAAAACGGCGCCACCCAGCCTCCCTGTCTGTTCTCCTGGCTCAGCAATCACGCACCCGACCTCTGTCTTCAGCTCTCGTCCACTCCCCGCTTTTTCACTCTCCGTCACCAGGCCCCAGGCAGTGCCTCTCTCCGAAGTTTTGTCTCAGATGCGGCTGTGTTCCCCGGCCCCTTACTTCCCAAGGACTTCGGCTTTGACCCGTTCCACCCCTCTGCGGGAGGGTCTCACAGAGCAAAGGCCGAATGAGCAATGGCCGAACGTCGGCTGCACCCAGGAACGCAGGCGGGACCCCGAGACTGCGGCCAGGTGCCAGCCCGCCCCAGAAAAAGCCCGCGAGACAGTGTAGCAGCGGCGTCTCGGGGATGATGGAAAATCACAACACACACCTGGCACCAGGCTTCCCCCTCAACGACCCTGTTCCAGCACCAGCGAATGTGGCCGTTTTGCGGGGTCTGCTGGGACCAGGCGGCTTCAACAGTCTACCAAATATCCTTCCACGGGTGGAACCGCTTCTCCCCGTGTGGCCCGAGAACCTCCCGGAGCCCACCCTGCTCCTGGGGATTCGCCCTTCCCACCAGAGCACCGTCAGGTATCGAACTGCAGAGTTGCAGCCTTTGCTTTCCCCTTGTTTATGGTCTTAGTGGAATTTAAGCCCTGTCCTTTCTCTTTTCTCCCTTTTTAGCTCAGTCCCTGCGGCTGTTTCCAATTTTCCACTTTCTCTCCAGCTGCTTTTGGGGAGGGGTGCTGTTCCCGTATTCTCCCCCCCTCCCCAGTCTCCCTCCTCTCTCCGCCCGCAAAAGCAGTTCCCTACCTTTTGCGGCTTCTCGCTCCCCAAATTCACCTCTCCGCGCCGCGTACCTGCTGAATTCTGTGGTTCAGGTTGTGCAGATGGTTGTTTTATCCTCCAGTCAGTTTTCTAGGTGTGTAGGATGGTTTCGTGTTGGTCTGGCTGTATTTCAGGGACACGGGACGCACAAAAAACGTCCATGCTCTAACTGATGATACTGGCAACTGTTTCTTTCCAGAGAAGAGGGCAGGTGCTTCCTAAATTTCAGTCATTTTACACCACCTTGGTTGTTTTTGCCAGATCTGAGGCACCTGTGTTATTTATCTATTTAAATTAAAAAAAATTTTTTTAATGTTTATTTTTTTGAGAGAGAAAGAGAGACAGAGTGCCTGGCTAGCTCAGTTGGTAGAGCATTTAACTTTTAATCTCCAGGTTGTGAGTTCGATCCCCACATTGGTGTAGAGATTACTAAAGATAATTAAACTCAAAAAAATTTAAATAGGGGCACCTGGGTGGCCCAGTCGGCTAGGCATCCGACTTCGGCTCGGGTCATGATCTCATGGCTCATGGGTTCGAGTCCCACGTCGGGCTCTGTGCTGAAAGCTGAAAGCCTGGAGCCTGCTTCGGATTCTGGGTCTCCCTCTCTCTCTGCCCCTCCCCTGCTCATACTCTGTTTCTCTCTAGCCCCATTATCTATCTATCTTTAAAAAAATGTTTATTTATTGGGACACCTGGGTGGGTTGGTCAGTTGAGTGTGTGACTTCAGCTCAGGTCATGATCGCCTGGTTTGTGAGTTTGAGCCCCACCTCGGGCTTGTGCTGTCAGAGGGGAGCCCACTTCTGATCCTCTGCCCCACTCTCTCTCTGTGCCTCTCCTTCACGCCCGCTTTCTCTTTCAAAAATAAACATGTTTAATTTATTTTGAGAGAGAGGGAATCCCAAACGGGCTCCATGCTGTCGCTGCAGAGCCGAAAGCAGGGGCTGGATCCCACAAACCATGAGATCATGACCTGAACCAAAGTTAAGAGTTGGACACTTAACCACCTGAGCCACCCATGCACCCCCTTCTCCCCCTCACATGCATAGCCTCCCCCGGGATCAATATCACTCACCAGAGTGTGGTACGTTCGTTATAATTGATGAACCTACATTCTGGCACCATTACCCACCCAGTTTACGGTAGGGTTCACTCTCGGTTGTACATTTTGTGGGTTTGGACCAATGTGTGACGACATGCGTCCGCTGTTACAGTATCATACCCAGTAGTTTCACTGCCCCACAAACCGCCTGCCTTCTGCTTTCTGCCTATTCCCGGGTAATGGCTGTCTAGCGCCCTCTACTGACGAAACTTCTTTCGGCGCCAGCTTGCAAACGGAAACTAAAGGGCCTAGATGGTTTTCACAGAGACCAAAGGGAATGGATTTGGAGGTGAGGGGCAAAGAGACAAGGCCTGGCACACTTTATACGCGTGTGCTCATCAATACTGTGATGAAAGAGAGCCCTCTGCGTACCTCCAGAAATCTCTGGGTAGCTCTCTTCTCTCTGGTTTTCTGCCCCACACCATCTAGCCCCTCGGTGTCCCTGGACCGTGAACTTGTTGTCTTCAATTCGGGGAGCCTGCAGGGCGCTGCTTGGGGCCCCTTTCCTTGCACCACAGCCTGGGAACTCTCTCTGGGAAGTAAGCTTGGTGCAGTAGTAGGGCTCGGCGTATTCGTTGCCTTTCTCTTGGTGATCACTCTCTTAATGTTCTTTGTTGTCTGAGGTTCAAAAACTGCTGTTTTCATATACTTTGTTACCCATTTTGGCTTTAGTTGTTTAAAGTGAAAGCGTAAGCGGCGCCTGGGTGGCTCAGTCGGTTACAAGTCCGACTTGGGCTCAGTTCACGATCTCATGGTTCGTGAGTTCGAGCCCCACGTCGGGCTCTGTGCTGACAGCTTGGAGCCTGGAGCCTGCTTCGGATTCTGTGTCTCCCTCTCTCTCCGCCCCTCCCCCGTTCACACTCTGTAACTTGGCCCTTCCTTTCTTTTTAATTTTTCAGAAACTCTTTATTTTCTTCAAAATTTTTAAGGAGTTTCCACATCCAACATGGGGCTTGAACTCACAACCCTGAGATTAAAAGTCCCATGCTCTACTGACTGAGCCAGCCAGGCACCCCAGACAGAACCTTTTTGTTTTAGATGTGTCTCTTATATACAATGTATTGTTGAGTTTTGCTCTGTGGTAACTTCTGAAAGCCCCTTTCCTCTTAACAGGTGAGTTAAACATATTTACATTTATGGATATGACGTTTGGTCTCAGTTCTGTTGTATTATTTTATGCTTTGTAAATTATTTTTATATCCCACATTGTATTGATTCTAAAACTCTATTTTCCCATATTTTAACATTTATGAAATTAGGATGTGTCTCTTTCAGATGATGGGTTGTCAAAGTTTAATTGGCAATGTTTTTTCCTAGCAGCACATAAAATAGTGATGTTTTATAATTGGTGGCATTTGGGTTCTGTGAAGTATGATTAAAAATTTTTTTTAATGTTCATCTTTGAGAGATGGAGGGACAGAGCTTTAGCTGGGGGAGGGGCAGAGAGGGGGGAGGGGCATAGAGAGAGAGGGAGCCGGAATCGGAAGCAGGCTCCAGGTTCTGAGCTGTCAGCACAGAGTCCGATGCGAGGCTCGAACTCACCAACTGGGATATCATGACCTGAGCCAAAGTCGGATGCCCAACTGACTGAGCCACCAAGATGCCCTGTAGTATGATTTAAGTAGGCTCCATGCCAACATGGAGCCCAATGTGGGGCTTGAACTCACAACCCCGAATCAAGACCTGAGCTGAGATCAAGAGTCGGATGCTTAACCGACTGAGCCACCCAGGTGCCCCTGGATTGGTGCCTTTTATCAGTTCTGCAATTCTCAGCCATTGTCAGAACTTTTCTTCTGTCCTTTTCAGACTCCGATTAAACCTAGGTTAAAAGTTTTTGTTTTCTCCTCTGTGTCTCTTAACCTTCCTTCTGTATTTTCCATTTTTTCCTGTGCCGTGTTCTTCTGCCCTATCTTCTAGTCTATAAATTTTCTTCCTCACTTGTTTCTTCTCTTATAAACACAAACATTGAGTGCACTTGTGATGAGCACTGGGTGTTGTATGTAAGTGATGAATTACTAAGTTATTTCATCCATAAACAAACCTCAAAAATACTGAAAAAAAATAAACATAGGCATTGATTTTTTTTTTTTTTTTGAGAGACAGGGAGTGCAAGTGAGCGAGGGGCAGAGGGAGAGAGAGAGAGAAGCGGGGCTCACCCGAAGCAGGGTTCGTGTTTGCCCTAAGCGGGGCTTGTGCTCACCTGAACATAGGGATTGAATTTTTAATTTCGGTAATCATCTGTCTCATTTCTGCAAAAATTTTTAAAAGTTTTTATTTATGTATTTATTTTGAGAGAGAGAGAGTGTGCATGCAAGCAAGGGAGGGGCAGAGAGAGAGGGAGAGAGTATCTCAAGGAGGCTCCTCACGGTCGGCGTGGAGCCCTACATGGGGCCTCCCATGAACCCTGAGATCATGACCTGAGCCAAAGTCAGACATTTAACCAACGGAGCTACCCAGGCTGAGCTGTCAGCACAGAGCCTGACGAGGGGTTCGAGATCATGACCTGAGCTGAAGTCACAAGGCTCAACAGGCTCACCCACCCGGGTGCCCCAACATACACATTGTTCTCAACAATTGTTTGTGGAGTTTCTTTGAGCCCTGGGGTCAAAGTACTTTCCTCCAGAGAGGATTTTCATTGACTTCTTCCAGGGGTTTTTGGGAAATACCAGTCTGGGGCCGCCTGAAAGCAAATTCACGACTTGACTTTCCTGGGGCCACTTCGGTGATGGGACTCCAAACTGCATATATATGTTAGGGCTGGCCTGTGGCCACAACTGTTCAAGGACAGTTCCCCCACTGCCTTTTCTGTTTAGCACCAAGGCCATCTTCCCTGTAGTCCTTTGGGGGAGGAGAAAAAGCTTGCTTCCTGTTCGTCTTTACCCTGAGGGTATTGGTTTTGAGCGGATTGGGTGGTCTCAGAGCCTTCTTGCCTGGGAGGGCCCTCCTCGAGTTCTCTGCTCTTTATTCCAGGAGGCTACCCAAACTGTCTTTCCAAGTTTGCCCAGGTCAGATGTCCCCAGGGCAAGAGCACCATCAGTGCTCCCTCACGGAGGTTACCTCTCTGGCTTCCTGCTTTAGAATTTGACATGGCAGTTCTTTACTTTCTTGTCAGCTCACGTTTTGTTTTTGTTTTTAATTTAAAAGACTTTACTTTGGGGGCTCCTGGGTGGCTCAGTCGGTTAAGCATCCGACTTTGGCTCAGGTCATGATCTCACCGTTCACCAGTTCATGCCCCGCATTAGGTGAGCTGGAGTCCCACTTCTCTCTCTCTCTCCCTCCCCCTTCCTCTCTGCTCCCATGGGATTCTCTCTCTCTCTCTCTCTCTCTCTCTCTCTCTCTCTGCTCTCCTTCACTTTGCCCTCTCTTTCTCTCAAAAAAAAAAAAAAAAAAGAAAAATTCATTTCCTGTTATGTGAAAAGAAAGAAAAAGAAAACTAAGGCGAATAAAGACTGACCTACAGAGGATTATATGGGGCAAAATCTGAATTGCATCCCAATGGTTTTTGATCCAAATTCTCATCTCTTTGCAATATACCAAACTACCTCTTGCATTTTTTGACCCCCTGTAGGATATTAGCTCTTAGGACACAGTTAAGAAGTGCCTGGCACATAGTAGATGTTCAAAAATATTTTGCTGAATGGACGAATGGATGAATGAAGCAAAGTTCCCAGCCTTGTGATCTGCTGGGGAACACAGTTGACTAGGGGATGTAAACGTGTGAGTACACTGACTACAATTTGATGTGGTCAGTGACTGGCATACGAGCCCAGTGCTATGAGAGCACAGCATAAAGAATTCTTTGTGGTCATTTACCTGGTTAGACGTAGAGGCTGTGGCGGCAGATGAGGCTGGAGAGAGACGCAGGATCCAGATCCTTAAGGGCCTTGTTACCACTTTACCCATCACATTGGACCCTTTTGTGTCCCCGAGTGGTGGAGATGCTGTTCCTGGGGTGATTTAATCCTCACAGTACCCATTAAGATAAGTGCTGTTATTGGGCGCCTGGGTGGTTCCGTCAGCTAACTGTTCCGCTCTTCATTTGGGCTCAGGTCATGATCTCATGGTCCATGAGATTGAGCCCTGCGCTGAGTGCAGAGCCTGCTTGGGATTCTTTCTCTCTCCCCCTCTCTCTCTGCCCCTCCCCCACTCACTCTCTATCTCTAAAATAAAATAAAAAAGGTAAGTACTGTTACGATTTCTGCGTCATAGGTGTAGAAACGGAGACACTGAGGGGTTAAGCGACTTGGTCACACAGGCTAGCGGATGCCGTACCCGAGCTTTCCACCTTAGGCGGTTTGACTGTGGAGTCCACATCCTTAACCACTGTGCTGTGCTGCTTGTGCCGCTTCTGTTAGTACAGATCATGAACATCCAATACCGATACATGGTATCCCTCCATCCTAGTGCATGCAAATCTGCTAGCTGCATTTTATTGCTCTATATGGTTATTCCATATTTCATTTCACTGTCCTGATGGTCTTGTTTTCCAGTTTCTAGTTCTTTGCAATAATGGACAGCATTGCCGTGAGCAGTACTTACTCTCCACCCCAAGCTGATTGTGATACTCCCCCACAGGGGCACTCTTTTTTTTTTTTTTTTTAATATTTTTAAAAGTTTATTCATTTATGTTGAGAGACAGAGAGAGAGAGAGAGGGAGTGTGCACAAGCAGGGGAGGGGCAGAGAGAAGGAGAGACAGAATCCCAAGCAGGCTTTGCGCCATCAGCACAGAGTCCGATGCGGGGCTCGAACCCACGAACTGTGAGATCATGACCTGAGCCAAGATCAAGAGTCAGACGCTCAACGGTCTGAGCCACCCAGTCGCCCAGCCCCAGTAGGATCACTCTTACCCTCTATCATCACTGTACTAAAGGATCTCTAAAGTTCCTTCAGGCCCGTCACTCTCAGTTCTGGGATTTGCAGAGCCATGATTCTTAATCTAGGAGTTCTGCGTGTTGCAGATTACTCAATATGGTAATTGACAAGGTTCATTTGGACTCATTTTCTGAAGATTGAAGGGCCTGGGTGATGTAACAGCTAGTATTTATTCAAGGCTTCCTATGCTAAGCACTTCACTAAGTACTTTACATACATGATTCTATGTAGTCCTCAACAGTTCTATGAGCCATCTTATTTTTTTAATTAAAAAAATTGTTTTAAGTCATCTCTATACCCATCATGGGGCTCAAACTCATGATCCTGAAATCAGGAGTCACATACTGTACCGACTGAGCCAGCCAGGTGTCCCTATTGTCCCCGTTTTTAAAAAGAGGAGGGGTGCCTGGGGAGCTCAGTCTGTTGAATATCGGACTCTTGATTTCGGCTCAGGTTATGATCCCACAGTTTGTGGGATCAAGTCCTGCATGGGGCTCTGTGCTGACAGCATAGAGCCTGCTTGGGTTTCTCTCGTCCTCTCTCTGCCAGTCCACTGCACGGGCACACTCTCTCTCTCTCTCAAAATAAATAAACATTAAAAAAATTCTTAAAAAGATAAAAAGAGGAAACTGAGGGTCCAAGAGGTTAAATGACTTGTTTATGGTCACGCAGCTAGTAACCAGCTGTTTGATTGCAAAGCTCATATTGCCAAGCCCTTCGTTTGCTAGGGCTGCTCTAAAAACACACTACAAAATTGGGAGCTCAAACCAACAGAAATTCATTGTCTCACAGTTCTGGAGACTAGAAGTTCAAGATCAAGGCGTCAGCAGCGTTGGTTCCTTCCGAAGGTTCTGAGGGAGAACTGGTGGTTGCCAGAGGGGAGGGGTTGGGGGATGGGCAAAAATAAATGAAGGGGATTACGAGGTACAAGCTTCCAGGTATATAAAAAAAAAGTAAGTTATGGAGATGAAAAACAGAGAGAATATAGTCAATAATATTATAGTGTATCTCATTTTTATTCCATGGCCAGATTTTATTTTTTTTAGTTTTTAAGAAAAGTTCAAGCTTCTTTAAAATTTCTTTATCTTTTTGCAGCCTGAATTCGACAAAAGTAATATTTACTTCCTCTTCAACCACGTTGATATTACTATTGCATACCACGAGGACAGTGGAAGAAATGGGGGCTTTGCGAGATTGGTTTCTGCTAGACTTGAGCCCCAAAGGTAATTAGAGAATATCTTTTGTAATTAGCTCCATTCATTTAAAAATTAATTCAGAATATGGAAGTTCTCAACTAGAATTCTCATTTTTAGGATACATGTGTGATGTCACCTCAGACATACAATTTGAAAAATCAAATAGGCAATTCCCTAACCCTAACCCTTCTGCCTGTAGTTAGCGTTTGAATACCATGTGATGTGAGAAAGAATTGACAGATCTGGAAGGGAGTAGACCTACTGAGGGCATCCTTACTCTCTTCTTTACTTGCTGCCCTATGATAAAGAGCTTAGATTTCAATTTGTGCTTCTTCAGAGGACAGGTCTCTTACTGGAGTCTATTAGGCAGGTATCACCTGAGTATAAGGAAGACTCTACTAACAATTAGAGTTCTCTAACTCTAATTAAATAAGCAATCCCAAGAATTAATGAGTACTGTATCCCTGGATGTTACAGAAAGAGCCTGGATGACCCAGGTGTTGGAGAGTTCATAAGTAGGCATCCAGCACAGTGTCTGGTCCCTAGTAAGTAAGTGCTCAATGAATTGTAAAGGACATTGGGTAACAGACTCGACAGGCGACCTTTAATGTTCCGACTCTAAGATCCTATAGGATAAATTAGTACTCTTCCATTAAGACAGGTAGAGAGGGGAATATGGCACACAATGTATAAAATCATGGTCCATTATGGGAAAAATATACAAAACCTGAAATATTAAGATGAGGAAGTTGTCCCTTGAAACTTCCGTGAAGTATATTAAAGGAAGCACATGTGGTATAATTTTCTGAACACGGAGCAAGGAATTAGGAAACTTGGATTTTTAGTCTCATCTGTCCTGGTTCCATTTTGGAAGTGAACCCTAAGTTTGTAGAAATGAGTCAGACTTCATTATTTTTAAGGCTACTACCCTATCTTACTTTAGCCACGGCTGTTCCGTCTGTCACAGATGATGCTCAAAGAGAAAGAATAGAGAATGTATCATGCCAAGCTTTTGACCATGGGTAGGTTAACTTGATCTGTCATAGGCTTAATTTCCTCATCTGTGAAAGGACAGGGCTGAATTAGGAGTTTTTCACATGGCCCCTGATGTATCAAACCCTGGAAATTTTTATTGATGTGTATTTTCCTGGGGAAAAGGATCAGGGCGTATTTTTTGAACAATAGGGAATAAGCATAGCTACCCAGAGAGGCCAGGAAATACTCGTCATTGTCAAGGGCAATCACCCGTGCTTTTTTTGTGTGTATGTCACTTCTGATATCTGGCAACAGAATTTTAGGACGATGGACTGTGAGGTCTATCTCAGGATGGCTGCTCATATTCAACGTCATTAGGTAGTAAACATACAAAGTATGATCATCCAGGAAGAAGCTAGTCTCATCAGCTATATGAAAATCAAACTTAAGGCTTTACAGTTATACCTCATATTCTCAGACTCAGAGTAAAAAGCCAAGAAAATGGTTTTTTAGAGTAGCATGTATCTAGTCATTGTAAAGGTCATTTTTGTGGGCCTCTTGAGAACGAGGACTGTGTTATAATTAATTTTTTTTTTTTTTAGAATTAGACAATCTGTTCAAGGCCATAGCAGTGAGTTAGGCCTAATGGTGTTCTAAGCCTACCATCTTGTGTTGTCTTTTAGGTACTGTACCCAGCTAATTTGCCTGATGGTTACCATGGTTGATCGTTCCTTTTTCCTAGAATCACTTGCTTAATTTGGCTTTGAGAATACCATACTTCACTGATTTTCTCCTGTCTCACTAGTTGCTTATCAGTCGTCTCCTCATTTCTCCAACATCTCAATATTGGAGGGTCCCGGGACTGAGTCTTTGAACTTTTTTTCTTCTTTATATATACTTACACATTGGCAATCTTACCCTGTCTCCTGGTGTTAGAGCCCACATTGACTCTTTGATCTGTAGACTTGTTTATGCAGCTGTCTACTTGACATGTTCATTTGGATGTCTAGTAGGCACTTCAAATTTAACACGGCCAGAAATGAACTTCTAATCTTTCCTCCAACCTGTTTTTCCTAGTGTCTTCTCCATCTCAGTAAATGGCAACTACTTCCTTCCAGTTTCTCAGGCCCCCAAACTATGGCCACACCCTTGACTCCTCTTTATTATTCTTCATTCATACCCTATATCCATGCCAACCTTTGGCAGATAACGTGGCTCTCTTCTTAAAATATATTCAGGACCCACCACCAGTTCTCATCACCTCCACCACTATCATCTGGTCCAAGACATCATTATATCTCAAGTGAATTAGGGCAAAACCCTCGCTGGTCTCCTTGGTGCCACCCTTGACTTCCAGCAGTCTCTTCCCAATACAGCTTGCAGAGTATTCCTTTTGAAATGTCAGCTCATGTCAACCTGCTCAGAATCTTCCAGTGACTTCCCATCTCACTTGGAGTAAAAGCCAGTTTTGAAAATGGCCTACAAGGCCTTATACAGAGCACACGCAAGGCCAGTGGTTTAAAATAGGGCTTTTACATTGATTAGAGATTTTTTTTTTAATATGAAATTTGTTGTCAAATTGGTTTCCATACAACACCCAGTGCTCATCCCCACAGGTGCCCTTCTCCATGCCCATCACCCACTTTTCCCTCCCCCCGCCCCCATCAACCCTCAGTTTATTCTCAGTTTTTAAGAGTCTCTTATGGTTTGGCTCCCTCCCTCTCTAACTATTTTTTCCCCTTTCCCTCCTCCATGGTCTCCTGTCTTTCTCAGGATCCACATAAGAGTGAAACATATGGTATCTGTCTTTCTCTGACTTATTTCACTCAGCATAACACTCTCCAGTTCCATCCACGTTGCTACAAAAGGCCAGATTTCATTCTTTCTCATTGCCAAGTAGCATTCCATTGTGTATATAAACCACATCTCCTTTATCCATTCATCAGTTGATGGACATTTAGGCTCTTTCCATAATTTGGCTATTGTTGAAAGTGCTGCTGTAAACATCGGGGTCCATGTGCCCCTATGCATCAGCACTCCTGGATCCCTTGGGGAAATTCCTAGCAGTGCTGTTGCTGGGTCATAGGGTAGATCTACTTTTAATTTTTTGAGGAACCTCCACACTGTTTTCCAGAGCGGCTGCACCAGTTTGCATTCCCATGATTAGAGATCCTAATACAATTTTTGCCGCATAATCTCATTGATGTGAAATGCAGATATTTCATGTGCTGGGTTCAAGGCCCAGACTTAACAGGGAACCTTGGTATGCATTATCGTGCAGTCATTGAATTTTTTTCTGTAGATGTTGTTTGTCGGTAGCCTTAACAATGATCATTTTAAAAATTCATAGCTGTTTCACAATACAATTTGGCTTTCAATGAATTCACCCTCCAAATACTTAGTAAGGACATATCATATGTCAGACACTAGGGTGACAAAAAATGAATGGGAAGAGGTGCACATGAATGGCATCCGCAATTGTGAGTGAATGGCGTTACTGCACATGTACTTGTAGAAATAACAGTCCCACAAGGATTGCATATTATTCTTTAAACAGAAGCCAAGGGATAAATTGTATGTTGAGCAAATAATTCAAAAGGGAAGCATCACTGCTTCTCCTTTTGATTTTTCCATCTCCCCTTTATTCTTCTTTTATTTTTTGCATGATATTGCAGTCTCTTTATTCCTTTTTCTTAAAGATTTTATTTTTAAGTAATCTTTACACCCAATATGGGCCTCGAATTTACAACCCGGAGATCCAGAATCACGTACTCTCCCGACTGAGCCAGCCAGGCGCCCCATGAGAAGGTTCTTAGCGACACATTTTCTCTTGCTATCTGAAAGTAGAGCGCTCCTCTGAAAGCTTTTGGAAGTCGAAATGTCGAAAGCGAAGAAGCAATTGCCATTCATTTATACGGAAAATTTTGTGAGCGTTTCCAGACTCCCCAAATCCCCTTTCTTAGGCTTTTCTGATACCTTAAGGCACATCTTGCTAATGGATGCACAAAATAAGCCAAGATAAAGCGCAGATGCTCACACAGTTCAGAGCTCTGGGGGCTTGATGTCGAAATGTCGAGTGTGGTTCCCCAGGAAGGAGCTGGGCGGCGCCACTCTCGCTACTGGGTGGGAGGGGAACTGCCTCTCTAATGGCTCCCTGCAACACCAACACTGAATGCGCTTTTTGATTGTTCAGAAAAGTGAAAATCCTCTCCGGATTTCTTTCGCTTAGTGAAAACAGGTACTAATGGAGGTCTTTCGTAGAAGCGAAGTGGCATAAAGTGAGCTTTGGAAAAGCAGGGCATACCTGTTTGATGTGTTGGGCAGTATATTGAGTCTTATTTGAGTGTTAGGGACATTTAGAAACAAGGCTATTTTTTTTTTTTTTTTTAAGTAGGCTTCATGCCCAGCAGGTTTGAACTCATGCCCCTGAGATCAAGACCTGAGCTGAGATCAAGAGTCAGACGCTTAAGCAACTGAGCCACCCTGGTGCCCCAAAACAAATGTATTTAAAATCATAAAGTTTTGGGGTGCCTGGGTGACTCAGTCGGTTAAGCGTCCAGCTTCAGCTCAGGTCATGATCTCGCACTCCGTGAGTTCGAGCCCCGCGTCGGGCTCTGTGCCGACAGCTCGGAGCCTGGAGCCTGCTTCGGATTCTGTGTCTCCCTCTCTCTCTGCCCCTCCCCTGCTCATGCTCTGTCTCTCTCTGTCTCCAAAATAAATAAAAAAACCTTAAAAAAAATAAAATCATAAAGTTTTAAATACTAATTATAATGAAAGGCAAATTTTTTCAGCCTGCTACTATTACATTCCTGAATAGCCATGAATCGGAAATTTACAACGCTAGTTTGGTATAAAAATTACTTTCTCTTCCTTCCCCGCTTCTTTCTTAGCTATAAGCATTCAGGTGAAGGCCGCCTAGCCTGTAATGGACCCCCTATGGAAATTCCTGAAGAACATACAGAGAAGTTTAATGTAACCTACACTTACTCTGTGCAATTTGAAGTAAGTATTCCACGCCATCATCTTACTTTTGTTCCAAATCAGGGACATAACTATCATATACTTCATTAATATTAAAGCCTTAATTTTGATCATCAGGGTTGTATAACCCAGCCAAAAGCCCGAGAAAGAAGGTAAGTTCTTTACATTCAAACCGTTCAGAGGACCATCCTTAAAGGAATATCTGTATTAAATTTACGACATTTCAGGTACCGTGCCAGGTAATTTACTTTCTCCTACTTCCTCAGAGGTTTGAAGGAAGTACGTGGGAAACCGGAGGGGGGTTGCCTGGGCTTGGCAGGTGGCTCGAGTGGGACCTGAAAGGAAGAGTATGTTGTGGAAGAGACAGAGGATAGGATATGTAGTGAGAAGAGCATCCATATTGGCCTCAGACCGACCTGTGGTTCAAATTGAGGCTTGGCCACTTACTGGCCGCGTGAGCTTAGGTAAGTCGTGGGATCTCAGGCTCGATTTCTTCTCGGGTCATTTGTTCCTCGTTTTCAGAATATATAAAGACCTTAGCATTGCACAGAATAGGTCCTCAACATATGGCCTTCGTTATTGTTTCTACACATTTAATTCTTCTTTTGTAAGTAGCTATTTTTATGAAGTGGTGTGTATCTTCAGTGGCTAGAGAGACGTACAGACTGACTATTAACAGTCTGGTGAATAATCTAACAGCTCTCTGATGCCCGTGTTTCCCAAAGGTTTTTCTGGAAACTAGTTGCTTCATATTTTATTTATTTTTGCTTTATATTTTCTTTTCTTCATATTTATTTTAAGTTCATTTATTTTGACAGAGAGAGGGAGGGGCAGAATCCCAAGCAGGCTCAGCAGGGCTCGACGCGGCCTCGAACTCACGATCTGTGAGATCACGACGAGAGCCAAGATCAAGAGTCAGACGCTCAACCGACTGAGTCACCCAGGCGCCCCTTATTTTTGCTTTGTGTTTTAAAGGGTGTTAGGTGAGAAAAGGGTCCTGTGATGAGGTTACTTTGGAGAATGCTAGGTCAAGCAATGTTAAAACAATGCATTGAGAGTATTCGTTATGTTAAAAAACACTGAATTTTCAAAAGATAATTATAATACTTAGCATTTCATAGACCATGGCAGAACTCATGGGGATATAATGTTCTTTAGAATATACAAGGGAAACACTGCACGTGGTGCCAAAAAATACACGACTTTGTACAAATGAGATATTTACATGTGCTGTTTTCACTTCATGTGTATGTCATGGATGTCTTTCCATGTCAGTAGAGTCACATCCTTTTTATTGTTTAATTTTTAAAGATTTTTTTTTTATTAGAAAAATTTCTTTATTGTTTATTCCTTTTTTGAGAGAGAGACACACACAGAGCATGAGCGGGGGGTGGGCAGAGAGAGAGGGAGACACAGAATCCAAAGCAGGCTCCAGGCTCTGAGCTGTCAGCACAGAGCCCGACGCGGGGCTTAAACCCACAAAAAGTGAGATCATGACCCGAGCTGAAGTCGGACACCCAACCGACTGAGCCACCCAGGCACCCCCCCATCCTTTTTTTAATTTACTGCATACTACATTTAATGTGTAGGCCATAATTGACTTATTTAGTGCTTCATTGAGAAAAACAACCCAAATGTCTAATTTTTAATTTAGAAACGGTGCTTTAATGAACATTTTTATGTTTCTTCTTGTGTGATTATTTCCTAAAGTTCAATTCCCAGCACCAGGATTATGTAGGTAAAAGGGCGTGCAGATTTCGAGAACACATTGCCAAATTCTTGTCCAGAGAAGTTGCTGGCCCAGGGATGTGCTGTTTCCTCACATACTCAGCAGCGCTAGGTTTTTGTCAATATTTTAAAATTTTGCTTCAGAGTTTTATTTTATTTATTTATTTTTTAAGATTTATTTATTTATTTTGAGAAAGGCAGAGAGAGTGCGAGCGGGGAAGGGGCAGAGAGAGAGGGAGGCAGAGAATCCCAAGGAGGCTCTGCACTGTCAGCACGGAACCCCATGCGGGGCTCGAACTCACAAAACCGTGAGATCGTAACCTGAGCCCTGACCAAGAGCCGTCCTGTGCTTCCGAATTTTAATTCTGTGACTATACCAAAGGGAGATCGATTCATATTAAGCAAACCCCTAAGGGTCCAATGTATAAACCAGAATACCGATTTATTAATTTACATGGAAAAATATGAGTGCCAGGGACCACACCATTCATGTTAGCTGGTTAGCACATCTGCCTGTGATAACGATATATGAGAAAGCAAATAGAAATAGAATAGCATAAATAGAAAGTTTGTTGGTGAGCCTAGGACCCCAGAGCAAAAGGAAGTGGGTATTAAAACGTGATATTCATGGCCCTCTAGTCCTCTCCTTGCCCATGGACCAGATGTCTATATTCATGGGCTGGGTACTCTTAGTCCTGGACAGTATTACAGGTGTTTCATCGAAAGATTAACTTGGGGGCTTTCCTTTTATAGGGAAAGCCTTTTAAGGCTATATAGATTTATGCATTTCTTTTTATTTTTTTTAAGGCAATATCTCATATTTTTGAGTCGGCTTTGATCATACTTGATTTGGTGTAAATGACTTATTTCTTAAAGCTTTAGATGTGCTTTCTTGAGACCAAGCCCTAATCACATTATTGGGGATTAGGTCTCAAATTTCTTCAAACATTTACAAATTGTGCTCAGCTTGTGTCATTTCTATACATGACCTGCCAGCCATTACAACATGATTTTTTCCTAATCTCACTCTGAAAGCAATCGCATCTTAGGGCTGCCTTGCTTTTGTCCCTATGTATCACCTATGTGGTTATATCCATTTTATAAATGAGGCTACTGAAGCCCAGTGAGGTGGGGTAATTTTCTCAGGATCGTTGCTGGCGGGAGGTGCAAGTGATATTCAAACTGTCTGGCCCCCAAACTCATAGCTTTTCTGCTATACCATTCTGGCTTTCCGTATTAAAGGTCTATTATATCTTCTGTCCACAGAGTTACTCTAAAGAACATGAGAAACGTTTATATTAGAAATGCGTGTGTGTGCTTTGGATCATCTGGCTAGAGGTCAGGATTACTTGAGCCTACATCCTGCGGTTTACGCAAAGTACAATCGGTGAAAACAGGCAATTTACTAGTCCAATATGGTCAGCCTTCTGATCTCTGGATGAAATACAGAAGTGTAATCTGGGGGGAGGAATGAAATACACCCTGAGGAAATTAAAATAACCTCTCCCTAATGATTGAGAACATTATTAAAAGTCTAAGTTATTATCAGAAGTTGATCAGGGGCACCTGGGTGGCTCAGTCGGTTGGGCGTCCGACTTCAGCTCAGGTCATGATCGGTCTCATGGTCAGTGAGTTTGAGCCCCGCGATGGGCTCTGTGCTGACAGCTCGGAGCCTGGAGCCTGCTTCAAATTCTTTGTCTTCTCTCTCTGCCCCTCCTCTGCTCACATGCTCTCTCTCTCTCTGTCTCTCTCAAGAATAATAAATAAACATTAAAAACATTAAAAGAAGATGATCAAAGAACTGAAGTCCTTCTGCATTTTTATCACTTATTCATCAGCTATACACATTTAAATGTGGTGGCACGCCTGGCTGGCTCAGTCAGTAGAGCCTGCAATTCTTGATCTCAGGGTGGTGAGTTCAAGCCTTGCTTTGGGCATGGAGCGTACTTAAATTAAAAAAAAAAAATTAAATGTAGGAACTTTTATGCATATAGTAAAAGCCAAGGGAACGCACATCTAAATTGAAGTGCAGATTCACACTGGGAGCCTCCGTGGTATGGAGCTAGTGGACTGTCTGCCTGTCAGGAAGCAACTGTGGCTACCGACCGAGCTGAAGCTCAAGTTCAGGTGCAGCTGTACCAAGTGGGGGAATTTGGGGAAGTCACGTTATTTGGGGCTAGGGCTCAATCCCTTGTTCCTTAACACACCTACTTTTGGAAGCTTTTCCAGAAGAGGGAATATTCTTTCCCTCTCCTGGAAACTCACTTAGGGTTCTTAGGAGGCCCTTGGCCTCAATAAGTGGCATGATGCAAAGGCCCAGACGCGCCTGAGTTTGAAAACTGGCGCTGACGTTTATTAGCTGTGTGAACTTCCGCATCTGTAAACTGGGGATAAAATCATCACCTCCGGTGATTATTCTGGGGTATGTGAGCTCACATAAAACGTTTAGCACCGTGCCTAGCCTGTAGTTGGCACACAATCCTTTCCATTCCTTCTTGCGGACACGGGAGCACTTGATTTACAGGTGTCGCACACAGCAGCGTGAGATTGTGTGGTGAGAAAACACCACGCTGCCATAGTCTGTGTCTGAACACCAGCGCGTTGCCGTTGTAGGCGGGGGAGAGCGTAAGGACGCGTGCGGTTACACATCTCTGGCGCTGTTCATTTTATGTATGGTCTCGAGTTGAAAAATGCTTTCTTAACCCAGTGATAATGATGCACATCAACCCTTCCCAAAGTGCACTCCCTAGAACACGAGCCAGACAAGTTTGGAAAGTGCTGCTTTCTACTACTTCCTTTCTGAGCTTCCCAAAGCACATGAGGAAAATATTTAAAAGTCTCCTAATGAAGAAATCTTTTGACCGAGTCTAACTCAGCATTTTGCAACCACACTGGACTCTGGAGTACTCTCGTGGAGTAAAATCTATCGCATCGTGGCTCCCACTTGGGGTGTCTCAAGTGTCCATGGTGGTTGCATCTTAGAGTAGCTCACAAAATCTTATTGAAACCACAACAGAGCTTGAGTTTTCCGCCGACAAATAAGAAGCAAACCTTCATATGTCGGTAACTGTGATATAAAAGAACTGAAATCGCATGATAGCGTATGAAGGATTTTGTCAGTTAGCTGGGTTGATGTCATTATCTATTGAGTTGCTTCAGTGGTAATAACTACTTGAAGTGGAAATTGAACGTGAATTTGAAAATCACTATTTTTCAACCTCCAATTAAGTAATTGATTCAGGCCGATAGTATCAATGGATGTTAAAATCGGAGATGAACGAGCGTTAGGAAAGCTGGTTGTTCTCACAGTGGGAGAGTGTCACCCCACGCATGACTTGCTAATTGCAAATGGGAAAATATAAAAATAAGTGAGTGGATAAGGAAATAAATGAACACGAGTTCGTATCAGTATCTCTGACCATAATGCAGCACTACAGCATTTGGGCTAGCCCTCTCCCCTTGCTGACTGCTAACTTCTTTCTCTGATGCTGAGAAGTGTGGCCCCCATCTTCTATAATGTGTTGATTTATTTGTTTTTTAAAAATTTTTTTTGATGTTTATTTATTTTTGTGTGTGTGAGAGAGAGACACAGAGTGCAAGTGGGAGAGGGGCAGAGAGAGAGAGAGAGAGAGAGAGAGAGAGGGAGACACAGAATCTGAAGCAGGCTCCAGGCTCCAAGCTGTTAGCACAGAGTCCGATGCGGGGCTCGAACCCAGGAACCGTGAGACTGACCTGAGCCGAAGTTGGATGCTCAACCAACTGAGCCACCCAGGCACTCCTGATTTATTTGTTCAGTCCTAGCATACATGTAGTGTCAAAACTGATAACCCATACCCCTGTGAGAGATTAATTAATTAATAATTTATTTATAAATGGGAAATTCTGATACTGATTTTTTAAAATATATTTTTAATGTTTATTTTTGAAAGAGGGAGACAGAGCACAAGCAGGGGAGGGACAGAGACAGAGGGAGACAGAGTCGGAAGCAGGCTCCAGGTTCTGAGCGGTCCGCACAGAGCCCATCGCGGGGCTCGAACTCACTGACCATGAGATCATGACCTGAGCCAAAGTCAGATGCTTATACGGCTGAGCCGCCCAGGGGCTCCGAGAGACAAATTTATTAACTGGAATACAGTGTATCTATAGCACTCATTTTAGTAAAGAAATACCTTGTGGGTTTGTTTTTTTTTAATCTTTGAAAGCCAGCACGTATTTCACACAGCTCATCTCACTTAGGACTAGCCACATTTCGAGTGCTGGATAGCCACATGTGACTAGGGGCCACTACCTTGGCAAAGATCTAGACCACCGTGCTTCCTGGCAGTTTCCCCTCGGGTCCACGCTTCCACGTGTTTCCCCCCCTTCCTGCTGCTACTCACTCTCAGTACAGAAAATCCCACCAGGTCTCATGACACGGATGGATTCCAGGCCCTTGGCTGGATGAACTACACTGTCTCACCCCGTGCGGACTGCGGAAGGCTTCCATGTACCTCTGGCACACGGGGTTGTTCTCCGGGTCAGTGGGAGAGGGGCAGGCACAATCCTGACGCAGGGACGGGGCAGGGAGATATGGACAGGAAGCCACACCCCATGCATACGTCAAACCACTTACAGGTGTCAGGACCATGCAGCAGCTGGGGCCCTCGACCACCTGAGACCTCCTTGAACCTCCTCGACAGCCACCTGCAAACTGCTGTTTGGAAGCAGAGCTCACGGTCATCGGTGAGGTTGTGGGCCTCAGCCCCTGGTCAGGCAGCTACTGGCTACAGAAAGGTCCAGAGGCGGTATAGTTTTTAGTTACAATTCTTTTCGGGTTTTTAATTAAGCGTCTTGTGGGGCACCTCGGTGGCTCAGTCGGTTGAGAGTCTGTCTCTTGATTTTGGCTCGGGTCACGATCCCAGGGTCATGAGATCGAGCCCTGCGTCAGGCTCCACCTGAGCTTGGAGCTTGCTTAAGAGTCTCTCTCCCGCTGCCCCTCCCCCACACTAGTGCATGCACGCTCTCTCTCTCTCTCTCTCTCTCTCTCTCTCTCTAAAAAAAGAAAGCATCTTGTGTATTTTATGTTTTCAGAAAATGATTCATGTTCCCAAATGGGTATACAGTTTGGAGTTTATATAACAAATATGTTCAGAAGTTATTGAAGGATGGGTCATAAAGATTAATATCTGAGTGAAGACCTTTTATTCATACATTTATATGACAGATATTTGTCGAGTGCCTACTATATGCCTAGCCTGGGAATTTTTATTAAGTAACTTCTTTACCTTCATTTCTCACAGTAGTCCTCTGAAAGCAGGTACTGTTTTAAAACTCCACTTTATAGAAAAGAAAACCGAGGGGCACGTGGCTGGCTCAGTCGGCTGAGCGTCCAACTCTTGGTTTCAGCTCAGGTCACAGTCTCACAGTTCGTGAGATCGAGCCCCGCGTGGGGCTCTGTGCCGACAGCGCGGAGCCTGCTTGGGATTCTCTCTTTCTCCCCTCTCTCTGCCCTTCCCCCACTCTCGCTCTCCCAAAATAAAGAAATAAACTTAAAAAGAAATAAAAACTGAGACCCATAGAGGGAAAGCCACTTGCCAAATGGCTTTTACAAATGTAAAGGATTATAAACCAAGATTAGTTTGACTAGAGAGTCCAGGCTCTTGACGCAGCCTCTATAATACATGGTGTGAGTTTAAAATGGGAAGGAATTATGGCAGGTGAATTGGCCAAGAAGGCTTTATAAGAGAGGAGTGTGAGGCATTGTGGGAAGGCCAATGGACTGAGTTAAGAGACCTAGATTTTAGGCATTAGGGGAGGAGCTAGGGTAGGGCTTTCTGGGTCAGAGTGTACATGGGAACAGTACCTATGGGGAAGAGTGAACAAAAGTCCAATTGAAAGAAAATTGTCTTCATTTGCTTATTCACTCATCAGATGATAGTAAATGCATTTTATGTGCCAGGGATTAGGTGCTGGGGTCCCTAAAGGCCCAAAAGATTCACTTTGACACCTCAGACTTTAATCGTTTATATAGTATTGGTAGGAAGTTTAGAAAGATAGACTTGGGCCAGAGTTTGAATGGCCTTGAATGCCGGGCTACGTATTACGATTCACAATACTTTTATTTCAGAAACTTACCGTTTTTATACCACGAACCAAAGGTTTTGTGGCTTCATTCTAATCACATTACTCTTAGCTATGTATGTGACTTACATAAGCTTCATTTGTGGGTTGGCCTGGGATCCTAGCCACATTTATAGCATTGGGTTTTTGTTCCCCCTCCAAAGCATATTGTTGATTTGTAGGCAGCATGGGCCAGTAACTGAATTGAGAAGCAGAGAATTTTGGTGCTGGCTTGCCTCAAGCTCACACTGTGACCTTGAGCAAGTTCGTTTTGCTCTCTGAACGTCAGTTTCCCCTGTAATAAAATGAGAGAGTTGAAATGGATCAGTAGTCTCAACCCTATCAGACTGATGTCCTCTTTTTTTTTTAATTTAGAGAGAGAGAGCATGAGTGGGGGAAAGGGGCAGAGGGAGTGATGAGAGAGAGAGAGAGAGAGAGAGAGAGAGAGGGAGAGAGAGAGAGAAAGAATCAGAATCTTAATCAGGCTCCATGCTCAGTGTGGAGCCCGACATGGGACTCGATCCCAGGACCCTGGGATCATGACCTGAGAGTGGAACTCAAGATCCCGACACTCCACTGTCTGGGCCACCCAGGCTCCCTGATGTCTTATTTTAATATCAAATGTTTTCTCTGTCTCCCTTTACTATTGTAAATCCGTATTTATAGACACTAGATGATTGAACCTGTCTGTACACCTAGTTTCAATAAACATCAGTATAACATCCTAACTATAATATAAAAGAAAAAAAGTAATTTTTTAAGAAGATAGCATGTATTTCAGTACATATTTCAGTCCCCGTCAGATGCATGCACCAATGTGTTTAATCACTGTAAATGTCAGGGCTGTGAATGCAGACGAATATGAGAATATCGTCCATTGGTAGCTCAAGTTCCACATCTTTCCGAGAGAGGGCATGATTTTCTGAGATGTTGATCAACTCAGTTCTGTGTTGTGCTCGTCTCCCAGTCTCCCAGGGAAGTGCCGTGTGGGTCCCGCCTTCTCTGCTGCTTAATCCCTGAAGTATCCCCTACGCATCCTCATCATGCCCCTTAGGGGGTGCTGCTCCCTCTGTTGCAATCACCTGGACCAGAAGAAACCCCAGCCGTCTGCCCATTTCATTCTCTGAGTCCCTGCGTGAATATTCTTTGAGTGACATCCATCGTGGGGTCCTGCGTCAGGATTCAAGAAGTCTGGTTTTGTTTCTACTTTTGCGGCTCGTGCCTCCGGTAGTAAACACGAAGGACTTGTTTACCTGCTGTGGTTGTGTGAGCACTGCCATGTAAAGAAGCGGAATAGCTCATTAGTGTTCGGGGGATTGAGGAAGTAGGTTTCACCACTTACTTACCTTTCTGCGTTTGTCATTTTGCTCTCAAATGTGCCTTAGGAGTTTTAAATCGTTCCTTATTTTCTTAGGGCAGAGTACCACGTGTTATGGTCTGTTATTGCCAGCAGATGGCGATGTTTGGTGCAAAAACTGTCAGGCTTACCAGCTGCAGATTTTTCTAGGCTCTCTTAGTATTTAAAATTCAAACTTCATGGTGCATACTGGAAAGTATCTCTCCTTTTTGAAAGACCCGATATGAATTAACTTGCTTAAGGCAATGGGTAGGCTGGTGAAGAGAAGCCTGTAATTCAAATTTTTACAAATTAAGTCACATTTGACGACAGGCCCAGTATTTTAGTAGAACAGCTAAGATGTATGTTTTTAGGCAGCGAGTAGTTGATCCCTTGATTTATCTGTAAATTCTGATTTCCTATTTACAGGTTTTAAGTGATAATTTATTTTGAAACAGTTTCAGACCACAGAAGGATTGCCAGAACAATACAAAGAGCTCCCCCAGTCCCTTTAAACAGAACCCCCCAATTGTTAATATTTTACCTCGTTTGCTCCATGGTTCACCCTTCTCTCTGTGTCCATTATCATTAGTCTTTCTCTGAATCTTTTGAGAGCTAGATGTTCTATCGCCCCTAAACGCTCCAGAGTCCCCCAAACAAGATCATTTTCCTACTAGAATAGCATACAACTAGCATATAACTCTGCAAATCAGGAATCTGTATTGCTATCACATTACCATCCCGTCCACATGCATCCATTCAAATGTTGCCAGCTGGCCAACAATGTCACTTTTTCCCTTTGTGGTTTGAGGTCCTGTCTAGGAGTATGTGTTGTTTAGTTTGTGGTCTCCAATCCAGACCCGTTCTTTAGTCTTTCTCTGTCTTTCACATCCTTGAAATTTTTATAGAGTACAGACCTTACAATCTGCAGGATGACCAGCAAACTGGGTCTGGTGGTTCTTATTTAAAAAAAAAATTAAAAAAAACCCTTTTCTTATGTTTATTTATTTTTGAGAGACAGAGCACAGTGGGGGAGGGGCAGAGAGAGAGAAGGAGACACAGAATCTGAAGCAGGTTCCAGGCTCCGAGCTGTCGGCACAGAGCCCGACGCGGGGCTCGAACCCACAAACTGTGAGATCATGACCTGAGCCGGAGTCGGACGCTTAACTGACTGAGCCACCCAGGCGCCCCCTGTCTGATGGTTCTTTATGACAAGGCTCGGGCTGTACGTCCTTGGCAGGGATCGTACCACAGACCTGATGCTGCATACATCAGGAAGTACGTGATGTCAACCTGCCCCATCACTGGTAATGTTAACCAGGGTCACCTGGTCATCAGGTTTTAACTAAAATCCATCATTGAATTAAAACCCAATTAAAATCTATCATTTGGGTTTTTTTTTTTTTTAAGTGGCACACTTTAGGGGCACCTGGCTGGCTCCGTCAGTAGAGCGTTATCTCTTGATCTCAGGGTCATGAGTTCGAGCCCCATGTTGAGTGTGGAGCCTACTTAAGAAAAAAGTAGGAAAAACACCTAACACCCAGTTTTAAATAATAAGTCATTTCAAACATTACTTAGTCAATTTGTACCAGCATTTTCCTTTTGCTAAAAGCATGTTATTGATTTGAGCGGTGATTACACTGTATTAATGGTGTGTTTATTGGGGATTCCCAGTTCCGAACTTCATCTATTGGGGATATTTTGTAAGAAAGCTACTGACAGTTTGAGGTTGATCACATGTCACAGAAACAGCTTGATTGGTAATTGTATTTTCTTTCTTTTTTTTAAGTTTATTTATTTATTTTGAGAGAGAGAGAGAGAGAGAGAGAGAGAGAGAGAGAGAGAACAGGGCTGGGGCAGAGAGAAGAGGGAGAGGGGAAGAGAGAAAAGGACAGAGAGAATCCTAAGCAGGCCGCACGCTGTGAACACAGAGCCTGACTCCACGCTTGATCCCACAAACCGTGAGATCATGACCTGAGCCAAAATTAAGAGCCGAATGCTTAACTGACTGAGCCACCCAAGCACCCCAGTCATTGTTTTTTCTTATGGTTTATTCAATATTGAAAACTACAAACCTTACAAACAAAGCATCTTTTATAAACTTGTTGCTACGACATCTCAAAATACTTAACATATAAAAATGTAGGGGCACCTGGCTGGCTCAGTCAGAAGAGCATGCGACTCTTGATCTGGGGGTGGTGAGTTCGAACCCCATGTTGGGTATAGAGATTACATAAATAAGTAAACAAACAAATAAATACTGAGTCTGTTTTTTTTTAAAGGTGCTATTTCTGGTGAACAGTGGCAAGCTACAAGTACTTTCTTCGTAGTTTCTTCCTGAAATGAAGAAGAATATCACTTAATAAAAATAAGATAAAAATGTCAGGACACATCTTACTATTCCAGGAAGTTAGTAGTAAAGAAAAGGCGAAAATATATGCAGAATAACTTTCTGTCTGTTTTCGGATTATAACCAGCAAAAGTCACTAGAAGTTTGGTCATATAACTGTATATTTTTGTTTGTTAGGAAAACAAAAGCATCAAGTGGGCATCTAGGTGGGACTACATTTTGGATTCCATGCCTCATACCAACATTCAGTGGTTGAGGTAAGTTCTTTATTTTTAGTTTTTATTTTTAAGTTTATTTTCTTTAGTAACCTCTGCCCAACATGGGGCTCGAACTCAGCATGCTGAGGTCAAGGGTCGCATGCTCTTCTGACTGAGCCAGCCAGGTGCTTCTAGGTAACTACTTTATTTTATTTATTTATTTATTTATTTATTTATTTATTTATTTATTTATTTATTTATTTATAAATGTTTATTTTTGAGAGAGAGAGACAGAGAGACAGAGAGTGAGTAGGGGAGGGACAGAGAGACAGAGGCAGAATCTGAAGCAGGCTGCAGGCTTTGAGCTGTCAGCACAGAGACCAACGCGGGGCTCAAACTCATGAGCCGTGAGATCATGACCTGATCCAAAGTCGGACGCTTAACCCACTGAGCCACCCAGGCGCCCCCCCCCCCCAGGTGAGTACTTTATAAAACAAAGAGTAGGTAGCTTCAGTAGGAGAAATGTAAATATATATTTGTATTAAATATACATATATATATCATATATATATGTTATATCTTATATATGTATATCTATATCTATATCTTAAAGTTTAAGAGAGAGAGCAGGGGAGGGGCAGAGAGAGAGAGAGGGAGAGAAGCAGAGAGAGAAAATTTGGGGCTGAAAGCGAGGAGCCGGCCGCGGGGCTCGAACCCATGAGTGGTGAGATCTCTATACCTATGTGTTTTTGTTACCGGAGATGATCTTGAGTGACACCTTTTCCTCCCTGTGGCTGGTGTCCCCTCTCCTTCCTCGCACACACCTCTCCACGTGCACAAAGAAAGAGAAAAAGGAAGACGGGCCTTAAATACACGCCTGCGTGCGTACGCCGAAGGGCAGAGCGGCTTGAGGTGTCTGAGAGGTGCCTTGCAGCCTGCAAAGAGCGTGGGGGGGGCGCGAAGTGGGCAGGGTGTGACTGCGGAAGGGGACACCGCGCGCGAGATGAGAGGAAAACACAGTAGAGACTTGTGCTCCTGGGTTCAGAACGTGTGAGGAAGAGGGCCAAGAGGAAGGTGGAGGCATTACATGTGAGACACCAAGACCTCTCAAGGGGCCCTTCGTTCCCTCAGCGGGGCCGGTGACAGAGAGGACCGTGTGGGGGACAAGGCGTGTCGGGGAGGGGCTGCTCATGCCACTGGTGTGCTTCCTCGTCCCTGCGAGGCGGCCGGACGCCCCGTTGGGCTCTGGGACAGCGTGAGGGAGGCAGACGGACCTCTGCTCCCGCGAGGCTTTATGTTCGGGCGGATGCAGAGGACACGCGCTTGATTGCTCGGGAACCTTCAACAGGGCCAAACCGCAGAGGTGGAAGTTTCAGCCTGAAATGGAGGGAGGAACCAGCTGAGAACGTGACGATTGGGCGTGACTGTGGCCAAGTGCTGAGGGAGGTCGGGGGGTAGGTCAGTTTGGGGTGGAAGAAGACTATGGAAGTAAAAATGAAAGTGAGGGAAGGTGTGGTTCCGAGTATGGTCTCTTGAGGTGATGACCCTCCTTATATACCCATTGCCTTTTAAGTGAGAATAACACCCCCCGCTCCTGTGTTTCTACACTTATTCCTTCGTGTCTTCCTGCTCTCCCCCCCCCCTCCTCCTCCTCCTCCTCCTCCTCCTCATTATTATGATCATATGGTAGCTTTAACAGAGTCTTCTGTTTGGGCAGCTGTCCAGGTCCCATTTTCTCACATCCCCAGAAGTCTCCTCAGGTAAAATTTATTTAAATGGTTTCTCCAAAGGGATTGGGAGACCAAAGGGCCCCCAGATACACTGTGGGGGCTAATCTGTAGTAGTATTCGTATTTATAGCATAATAAGGAATGTACTTTGTTTCAGCCATGATCTAATTCACTTACCACATTAACAGACGTTTTAGACATCAGTCATCTTTAAAATTTTTTTAATGTTTATTTTTGAGGGAGAGAGAGAAAGCATGAGCAGGAGAGGGGCAGAAAGAGGGGGAGAGAAAATCTCAAGCACACTCCATGTTGTCGGCTCGGAGCCCCACATGGGGCTCAAACCCACGAACCGTGAGATCATGACTTGAGCTGAAACCAAGAGTCAGACGCTTAGCCGACTGAGCCACCCAGGCGCCCCTGAAAGTTTTTATTTATTTATTTATTTATTTTGAGAGGGACGCCTGGGTGGCTCAGTCGGTTAAGCGTCCGACTTCAGCTCAGGTCATGGTCTCGTGGTCTGTGGGTTCAAGCCCCACGTCGGGCTCTGTGCTGACAGCTCAGAGGCTGGAGCTTGCTTCGGATTCTATGTCTCCCTCTCTCTCTCTGCTCCTTCCCCACTCATGCTCTCTCTCTCTGTCTCTCAAAAATGAATAAATGTACAAAATTTATTTATTTTCAGCATGAGAGTGTGCACACGCAAGCAGGGGAGCAGTTGAGAGAGTGGGAGACAGAGAATCCCAAGCAGGCTCTGCGCTGTCAGCACAGAGCCTGGCTCAGGGCTGGAACTCACGAACCGTGAGACCATGACCTGGGCTGAAGTCGGACGCTCAACCGACTGAGCCACCCAGGCGCCCCTCCTATGCTGTACCTTTTATCCCTGTGACTTATTCATTCCATAGCTGGAAGGCCGTACCTCCCACCCCCTGCACTCATTTGCCCATCCCCCCACACCCCCTCCCCTTTGGCAGCCACAAGTGACTTATTTGTTTTATAACTGGAACTTTGCACCTCTTAATCTCCTTCATCTATTTTGCCCATCCCCCCATACTACCTCCTCTCTGGCAACCATAGACATCAATCATCTTATTGGCATCTTTTTTTAAATGTATTTTTGCGAGACAGGGAGAGTACAAGCGGGGGAGGGGCAGAGAGAGAGGGAGGGAGACAGAGGATCTGAAATGGGCTCCGTGCTGACAGTAGAGAGCCTGATGTGGGGCTCAAACTCACGGACTGTGAGATCATGACCTGAGGGAAAGTCAGATGCTTAACTGACTGAGCCACCCAGGCTCCTCCTTATTGGCATCTTTCTAGAACAGTGTTGGTCTTTTCAGATTCTGGTGAAGCTTTGTTGATGTGTTCGGGTTTGGCTGGGTGGTGGGATGGCAGAAGGGATTGGTTTTGATTTGGGAATAATTTTGAAGTTTAAATTTTAGAAACAGTAAGAGCTGGGAAGTACAGTGACCATGGGGTCATTACCCTGAAGCTCATAAAAAGACCACAACCTTGGTCTATCAGTTAAGAAGTCAGTCAGCCATTAGTTCAACCTTGATTCCTGGACTTTCATTCTCAGTTCCATGCTCTGGAATTGAGTTTCTGTTAATTGATCTTATTTAATTCTTCTTGCTTCTTTTTGGGAATGTACCCTTAAAAAATTCTAAAATCACCTTAAGAATAATGTTGCTTATATTGCTTTATTTGGTTTTGTTTTGTTTCTTTTTAGTGTTTATTTTTGAGACAGAGAGAGACAGAGCATGAGCGGGGGAGGGGCAGAGAGAGAGGGAGGCACAGAATCCGAAGAAGGTTCCGAGCTGTCAGCACAGAGCCCGATGTGGGGCTTGACTTCACGAACCGTGAGATCATGACCTGAGCTGAAGTCGGACTTAACAGACTGAGCCACCCAGGCGCCCCTATATTGCTTTATTTGTAATACAGTTTTGTGGATTATGTGTATTAATACATAATATCAATATATTGTGTATTATAATATATTAAGTTCACTTAATATACTGATGTATTCAGCTTTTGATCTAAGTCTAACCTTGGAAAAGTGATCAACATGATGAAAATTTGAATGCCTTTCTTTTATTTTTTTTTTTTATTTTTTATTTAAAAAAATTTTTTTTAACGTTTATTTATTTTTGAGACAGAGAGAGACAGAGCATGAACAGGGGAGGGGCAGGGAGAGAGGGAGACACAGAATCTGAAACAGGCTCCAGGCTCTGAGCTGTCAGCACAGAGCCCGACGCGGGGCTCGAACTCACGGACCATGAGATCATGACCTGAGCCGAAGTCGGATGCTTAACCGACCGAGCCACCCAGGCGCCCCTGAATGCCTTTCTTTTATATGTACCCACATTTTCTTCTCACTGTTTAAATAAGGAACTTGACGTTTAACTTCTCTTTTTTCTTCTTTAAATTTTCTAGTATTATGAATTCCTTTGTTATCATTCTCTTCTTATCTGGCATGGTGGCTATAATTATACTGAGGACTCTTCATAGAGATATTATCAGATACAATGAGATGAGTTCTTCTGTAAGTAAAAATGCACATATTTGATTCAGCAAATATTTGAATGACTATGTCCACTTGTCAATGTTATATTTTTACTTAGGGCATATAATACCTCGAATACAGCACATTTCGACATCTAGCAATTTAGCCTATTATACCAAATCAGAAAGTATAGAGTTGGGTAGGTTCTATCAGAAAGTATAGAGTTGGGTATGCTCTGTAAAAGTACAAGTCAGTTTATGAGAGAGGTATTTGTTACCCACTCTGGTTCTATTCCTTTTTATATGTTTCTGAACTTTTAAAGTATTATTTAATGTTTCCATTAATTTGGAGTATGAGATAAATGTATCAAACATTGCAAAATGTTATCATTTGGGTTAAATTTAGTTAAAAAAATCTTTTTTAACATTTATTCATTTTTTGAGAGACAGAGTGAGACACAGAGTGTGAGTGGGGGAGGGGCAGAGAGAGAGGGAGACACAAAATCGGAAGCAGGCCCCAGGCTCTGAGCTGTCAGCACAGAGCCCGATGCGGGGCCTGAACTCACAAACTGTGAGATCATGACCTGAGCCGAAGTCAGACGCTTAACCGATTGATCCACCCAGGCACCCCTCTTTTTTTTTCACAAAATTTTTTTGAGGTTAAATTTAGTTTTAGCTCATTTATACTGTTTTGACTCTTATAATCATCTGTGTATTGGTGAATTTTAGATTTCTTTTTTTTTTTTAAAAAAGAGAATCCTTTGTTTTTCTTTTCTTTTTAAGGTTTACTTATTTTTGACAAAGAGAGTGCAAGCGGGGGTGGGATCAGAGAGAGGGGGAACAGAGGATCTGAAGCGGGCTCCACACTAACAGCACAGAGCCCGATGCGGGGCTCGAACTCAGACACCATGAGATCATGACCTGAGCCGAAGTCAGACGCTCAACCAAGTGAGCCACGCAGGTGCCCCGAATTTTAAATTTCTATAAAAATTGGCCGAATTCCCTCTGTATATTAAATCATTTCACTTTCTTCATGCAATTTAGCCAGGTGTGTTCCTTATATGAAGAACACATTCCCTCTAATGCAAAACCTAGAGTAAGGGAGTGCCTCATTTGGATGGCAGGATCACCTACCTTCCAGAGGGCTGCTGTATCCAGAATGAGCCATTGGCTTCCAGTTAGTCTGTCTTTAGAGGAAAATTCATTTCCGTCTAACTTTGAGAGTTCTGGTAACTTTCTGCCACAGTGTGTTTACCAAAGATTTTCTCATATGCAGGAAGATGCCCAGGAGGACTTTGGTTGGAAGCTGCTTCATGGGGATGTATTCAGACCACCAAGGAGTAGAATGTTGCTGTCAGTTTTCCTGGGCCAAGGAACACAAGTTTTGATCATGACGTTTATCACCTTACGTAAGTAGGCTCAGATCGATATGCGTCATCTTAAACATTCTTAGTGAACTGTTGCCGTATGTTAAATTTTGATCCACGTGTACAAAAGGGCTTTGAAAATACCCTAAAGTTGAAGAAAATGTATGTTTTATGGTACTTACAATTCTATCTTCTCAAATTAAGGATAGGAGTCTGAATACATTCCTGTCTCCGGGACCTTTCATGGCTTCTTCAGTTGTGAATAATTTATCGCGCTGTCCAATACACAAAGTCCTTGCTTTGCAAAAGAGAAGCTTTCTTGAAAATCAGCATGTGGGTAGAATCATATTTTAAGTGGACTAAGGGAATTCATAATGAAACACTAGCATTTTGAAATGCTGTGGCAAGCCTAAGTGCTGGTCTTTAAACGTATAAACAGAATGGCATCTTTAGGAGGCTCACAATGGCTGTTGAACCCTGGCTGCCTTCATGTATAAAGTAAAAATGGAGCCTGTCAGTTTTTGATGGCCAGAGTGGTGATTTTCATAAACAAGGCTGCTGTAAAAAAAAAAAAAAAAAAAGGCTTGTTAGGTGTTTCAGATGTCAGTGCTAACTTCAAAATTCAGCTTTCAAGATTGTATTTTCCTGAGACCAAGTCTCGCTTTGATTAAAAAAAATTTTTTTAATGTTTATTTTTGAGAGAGAGAGAGAGAGAACAGGGGAGGGGCAGAGAGAGAGAGGGAGACACAAAATCTGAGGCAGGCTCCAGGCTCTGAGCTGTCAGCACAGAGCCTGACATGGGACTCGAACTCATAAACTATGAGATCATGACCTGAGCCAAAGTCGGATGCTTAACCGACTGAGCCACCCAGGTGCCCCACTGCTTTGATTTTTTTTTTTATTTTTCCCCTTGAATACAAGGAAGCAGAAGGAAATTTTTGTGGGAAAATGATTTTCTGTTTACGGAATGATACTAGAGTAGGGGGGATTGTTTATTTAATTTTGATTTAAATGGTGAGGTAAAGACTAGATCCAACTTGGAAACTGAACTTCACTTGCCTTGCCTTGAAAATCACAACTTTTCATTAAGACACAATTGTCATTAGTTAAGTGAATAACATTCATTCACAGTGTCACTTAAGATCTCACATGACAGAATATCCTTGTGTGCTGTTACACATAATATGTCTTAATCAGTGGGTCTTTAATTTATTACAAAGTCTTGTGTGCTTCTGAGGCTATGATCGTAACTGGTTTGATATTTCTTTTTTGTGCCTTTAGTTCTGGCCTGCCTTGGTTTTCTATCCCCCTCCAACCGAGGTGCTTTAATGACCTGTGCCGTTGTGCTCTGGGTCCTTCTGGGAACCCCTGCCGGATATGTGTCTGCAAGAATGTATAAGAGTAAGCATTACATCTGCTCTCATTCCAGTAAGTTCATGCGTTCAGTGTAGAAATTAAAAGGCCGTAAAACACAACATTTGAGAATCGCATGGGGCATTTTAGCCGACCCATCCAAAGGTACTTGTGTCCTGGTTATAAAGTAGGTCTAAAGTGGACTGAATCAAGTTGCGACAGTAACTCTTCTGTTTTTTCCTTCCTCAGCACTTAAAGGTGTTAAATGGAAGACAAACTTTTTGCTGACGGCACTATTATGTCCTGGGTGAGCATTGCACGTTCTCCGTTCTCTATGCAATTACACTCTTCCTTAGACTTCGTCTTGGAGAAATCATCGTAGGCGATAATGAAGGGTCGAAGGGAGAGGAGTTTTCTGTAGCGGCAGCATTCTCTCTTTGTACAGCGTAGCCTTGAGTGCAAAGAGATAGCCAGGGTGCTGCTGTATTGAATTTTGATCTTCCGTCTTGGAGCACGTTTCATAAATGCTCATCTCAGTTATACATCTTGCATTATATACCATATTAGAATGGCAATTTAGGCACCACCTGTGTTAGTCCCCTTGTCGCTGCCTTCTGTGATTCTTTCTTCCCGTCTCCCCTAGTGACTGCAGTGTCATTAGTGACTGCAGTTCGGGGGTAGAGTCATTGTCCAAGGGGGAGTGGGCGGGGCCGCACAGTGGCTGTGTGAGTAGCGCCGTCAGCCCCCTAGTTACAGACGTGCGGGATTGGTGGCCAAGCGGGGGAGCAAGTGTTCAAGGTCACGTGGGATGTCAGTAATAGAGCGCTATATCTAACCGAATGTCCCCCCTGCATCCTGTCCTGGGATCTTCCCACAGAACCTCGCTGATGAAGTGCTGACTCACTTAGGGTTTCATCTCCTTAGTCAGCTCGGGCTGCCCTACCAAAATCCATAGACTGGAGGGGTGCCTGGGGGGCTCAGGCGGTCGGGCGTCTGACTTCGGTTCAGGTCATGATCTCAGTTTGTGAGCTCGAGCCCCGCGTCCGGCTCTGTGGGCTCTGTGCCGCCGGCTCAGAGCCCGGAGCTTGCTTTGGATTCTGTGTCTCCTCCTTTCTCTGCTCCTCCCCGACCTGTGCTGTCTCTGTCTCTCAAAAATAAATAAATGTAAAAAAAATCCCATAGAGTGGGGGGAAGGGGCTGAAACAAAACAGTACACATTTGATTTCTCATAGTTGTGGAGGCGGAAATGTTGGAGATCAGGGCACCAACAGGGTTGGGTCCTGGTGAGAAGTCTCTTCCTAGCTCGTTGACGACTGCAGTCTTGCTGTTTCCCCACATGGCCGGCAGAGACAGTAAACTCTCTAGTGTCTCCTCTCATAAAGGCACTAATCCCATCATGAAGGCCTCATCTAAGCTTAATCACCTCCCAAAGGCCCCACCCCCAAATACCATTACCTTGTGGATCAGTGCTTCAATATATGAATTTGGGGAGGGGGACACAACTCAGTCCATAGCACGTTTCATTTCTCATATTCTTTCCTTGATGTTATGAAGGAAAGGTCTTTTTATTTATTTTTAAAAAAAAATTTTTTTTTCAACGTTTATTTATTTTTGGGACAGAGAGAGACAGAGCATGAACGGGGGAGGGGCAGAGAGAGAGGGAGACACAGAATCGGAAACAGGCTCCAGGCTCCGAGCCATCAGCCCAGAGCCTGACGCGGGGCTCGAACTCAGGGACCGCGAGATCGTGACCTGGCTGAAGTCGGACGCTTAACCGACTGCGCCACCCAGGCGCCCCAGGAAAGGTCTTTTTAAAAAAGGTTTATTTTGAGAGAGAGAGACAGATGGACAGACAGCACACGTGGGGGAGGGGCAGAGAGAGAGGGGGAGAGACAGTCCCAAGCAGGGACTGTCAGCCAGGAGCCTGATGCCGGGCTCGATCCCACGAACCACGAGATCATGACCTGAGCTGAAATCAAGAGTCAGATGCTTAAACGACTGAACCACTCAGGCTCCCCACCTCCCCCCCCCCCCCCAGTTTTTTTGTTTTTTAAGGAAAAACTAGTGGATTCTATCTTAATTGTCATGTACTTTAGTTCCTATTTGTTACAAAATTCCCATGTCCTTGATGCTAGAAGTATGTCCCCATAGTGGAAGAGGTCCTATAATGAAAGTTATACATAGTAAACTCAGTTACATTATATGCTGATTGGTGGCAAAGGGAGAGCAAAATGCTTTCACAATGCTCTGGGGCTGTGCATGATGCCGTGAATGAGGCAACGCAGTGATAGATTCTGTAGACCCATAACCTTTTATCTCCATGTGGCTTGTTTTCCTTGAAACTCCGGGGAAAAAGAGGAGATCATTGAGAGGATTGAACATTACGAGTTTGCACATCAAATACAGGAACCTCAGAATTTTTGACTTATTTAAAGTAAGGACAGCGCAGTCCCCTCCCCCTCCCCACCTTGACTAGAGCCATCTGCTTTTCCTGTAACTGTTTTCAAGGGAACTAGAATGGGTGGTCTTCTCTGAGGTGAATGCTTTATTACATTTATGTAAGAAAGCAATGTCCTTGACAATATTTCAGCTATTTGTTGCTTCAAGTTCAAGACTCAAATGAATCCCACACTGGATAAATTTGGCAGCAAAGTGCCATTGTGCAAGTGTCATTATACTGGGTTGTATTACAAGGGGCAGCACGTGCAGGAACCAGTCCACAAATCGTCCGCTGTTCTCTGCTTTAGTTCGTTACTCATTCGGCACACCCAGCGTGGTCTTTTTGGTTGTGTTTTGCTTTCGTTCTTACCCTATTTAAGGCATTATCCTAGGCACTGTAGAGGAAATTAAATACAAATTGTCTCTGAAACTGTCTTCGTGGCTCAAGAGGACTAATAATGGCCCAGCGTTCATCACACATGTTCCATCTTACTGTAAAAAGAAGTTACATCATAGAAATAAACAATGTAAGGGGCGCCCGGGGGGCTCAGTCAGTGAAGCGTCCGACTTCGGCTCAGGTCATGATCTCACGGTCCGTGAGTTCGAGCCCCGCGTCGAGCTCTGTGCTGGCAGCTCGGAGCCTGCTTCGGATTCTGTGTCTCCCTCTCTCTCTCTGCCCCTCCCCTGTTCATGCTCTGTCTCTCTCTGTCTCAAAAATAAATAAAAACGTTAAAAAAATTAAAAAAAAAGAAAATGTAAAAGAATTAGAATATATCATTTCGCTAAGCTTGATGAGCCAAATTGAACAATCAATGTCTGAGAAAAGCATTAGCATTCCCAATGCGCTATGAACTGTTTTCATCATGTTTTCAACGTTTATTTATTTTTGGGACAGAGAGAGACAGAGCATGAACGGGGGAGGGGCAGAGAGAGAGGGAGACACAGAATCGGAAACAGGCTCCAGGCTCTGAGCCATCAGCCCAGAGCCCGACGTGGGGCTCGAACTCACGGACCGCGAGATCGTGACCTGGCGGAAGTCGGACGCTTAACCGACTGCGCCACCCAGGCGCCCCTTCATCATGTTTTCCATGAGATTGATTGTGAAGCATGTTTTACACAGAGAAATTCAAAAATTCGAGTAGAAATCCATAATTACATGGCTCAGGTTTACATGGACTTTGCGATGATGCGGTGTCAAGACACAGTTTTGTCAAAGTAAAAAAAAAAAATGTTTTTGATTTGAAAAGCAACTGGGAACAGTGGTTGTGTCCTGGGGTGGGTTTTCGGGGGGGCTGGGGGACAGGAGTGTGAAGGAGACTATTTGTATTAGATTTACTTTTCGCTCTTTTTTCCCCCACCTTTTTGCATCATGTACCATATGCACGTGTTACCTATTTTTAAGTAATTTCATTATGAACAACAGTAACACCAACTCAGAACCATATATTAAAGGGGAGAGGTAGTGCTAGAAGCTGACGGCACAGGCTTTAGAGTCGGACACACACACGCGCGTGTGCACGCACGCACACGTACCCTATACTGCAAACGTATAGAGTGGTTCATTTCCCAATTCTACCTCCTCCTAGTTACCGGGCCTTGAGCACATTGTGAATAACGCTGCGACGAACATAGGCGTGCACGTACCTCTTTGCGATCTTTGTCTTCTGTTCCGTTGCATAGATATTTTCTGCGGTGCCATTTCTGTTCCCTTGTCATCTATTTGACCATTTTTTTTTTGAGTTATTCTCTTAGTGGTTACCTTACAGATTACAATTAGTGTCCCAATTTACACCAATCTAGTTCGGATGAATCCCAGCTTAATTTCAATATTAGACAAAACTTTGCTCCTATCAAGCTCCTTTCTCACCTCCCTTCTTCGTGCTGTCACTGCCATACCAATTACGTCTTAATACTTTGTATGCTCGTCAGCGCAGATTTAAAATTATCGCGCTACGCAGGTGTCTTTTAAATTCGGCAAAAAAAGAGCTTCAGATAATATTTACTAATCATGGCCTGTTGGGCAAGTGATGTTACCTCTCTAATCCTGGGTTTCCTCATGGGTCATATGGGAATAATGGTGTCCCTTTCCTCCTGGTTGAGCTGTGAGGATTAAACGGGATAACGTACGTACTGCATTTGGAACAGTGCCTCGCACATACTAAGTGCTCAGTGAATGGTAGCTGTGGTTATTAGCAACCCTTCTGCTATCATGCCTTTGCTCATGCTGTTCCATCTTTCTGTGTTGTTCCACCTTTTTGTAATCACTTCTTTCCAACCCTCCGATGCCAGATTTCTATTCATTGTTTTAAGCCCCAGCTCAAATGCCACCATTTCCATGTTTGAAATTGTACAGTGTCTCTCACCATCGCTATACTACTTATCACAGTGTCCCTTAGATTACAGTTATTTGTGATATGTCTTATCTCATTCTGCATTCTTTTTTTTTTTTTCAACGTTTATTTATTTTTGGGACAGAGAGAGACAGAGCATGAACGGGGGAGGGGCAGAGAGAGAGGGAGACACAGAATCGGAAACGGGTTCCAGGCTCTGAGCCATCAGCCCAGAGCCCGACGCGGGGCTCGAACTCACGGACCGCGAGATCGTGACCTGGCTGAAGTCGGACGCTTAACCGACTGCGCCACCCAGGCGCCCCTCATTCTGCATTCTAATGTTCATGAGGGTATGAGGTCTTATTCATTTCTGTATCTTTCACAGTGTGTAACCAAGTGCCTTATACAGAGTATAAGTGCCTTATATGGAATAAGTACTCAGTAAACAATCACTGTATGATTGAATAAAGTGAATAATTTAAAAGTACAAAACAGATTCAGTTTCCTAGTTCTGTTAGTAGAACTAAATGCAATTAAAATTTTGTAAATTTTTTAAATTGTATTTTAGAGAGAGAGTGTGAGTGGGGGAGAGGGACAGAAGGGGAGAGAGAGAGCATCTTAAGCAGGCTCCACACTCAGTGGAGAGCCCAATGAGGGGCTCGATCCCATGACCCTGGGATCATGACCTGAGCCGAAATCAGGAGTCGGACGCTCAACTGACTGAGCCACCCAGGCACCCCTGAATGCAGTTTTAAAGCAGTAAACAGGCGTGATACAAAGGATAGATTTCCCTCAAGTGGTTTAGGGGCCCTCTTAGGTCGATGGGAGAGAAAATCGTAAGGTACTGGCATTCTTATTTCTTAGAAAGTAGTAGGTTGAAAGAGAAGTTCAGTGCCTCGCAGTGTATAAACGTGTGAGTAGCTGATACAGTGCCATAAATGGGCAGTGTAAAACTGGCTTCAAATTTATTATTTAAAAAAAATCAGGCTTTACATTTAAGAGGAGAAGCATTTAGACTAATGAACACTTAGGCTCCCTAGAAGAAATGGAAGAAAGTAAGACTATTAAACTACATACGTTTCCTTCATGTAACCCCAAAAGTGGTAGGAAGGGAAAAGAAGAGGCAGCATAGTTTGATGGTCATGCACCCAAACTTTACAATTAGAAGAAGCAAGTCTGAATTCCAGCACTTAATATTAGGCAGTCAGTATTAGCTAAGTGACTTTGGGGAAGTCCTATCCCCTTCCTGATTGTCCGTTTCCTTGCCTGTGATGCCTGTGTCACAGAGTCGTTCAGAGAAATAAATGAACTAATGGATTGTGAAATTGTTTTGTGAGCTATAAAGTATTTTTGGTCACTCTTTTCTTCTGTGTTCCTACTGCTCTGTGTTTATCATCTGCCATAGCATTTTCCGTGTCGTGTTGTAATTTATTTGTTTATCTCTGTCCCCCACTAGACTGAGCTTTGCAGAGCAAAGATTTTTATTTATCTTTGAACACCAGGGCCGAACACATAGGTACTCAATAAATGTTTGATGAGTGTGTGAATAAATGTTTCAGGTAGGAGATGAACCCGGATGACCTCTCGAGTCTCCTTTTAGTTTTGCTGTTTAAGATTCCATGAAAAGGTCTAGAAATAATTAGAGACCAACAAAGGAAGAACTATTTAGAATATAAAACACATATTAACATTCTAGAGTGTACTTTCAAAAGGGAAATCGTTGAGACAGGTTAATTGAATTTATGTATAAGAAGGGAGGTTATGATTTGTCAAGTGAGAAGTAATTTTTTCTGGCCATGGAATGATAACGGCTGAAATGAATCTCTCAAAAGCTAGGAAATTTGGCAGAGGAATACTGTGGCTAAACAAATTCATTAGAGCAGAAAGGTATTAAGAAACATTTGAAGAAGTATGGTTAAATCATGGGAAACCAGCCTCCCTTATTAAGATGCCAGAAACCAATGAGACCTAAGGTGGAGGTTTACTGTGGTTGTATTTGTTGTTGTTTGAAAGGGTTCAAAACCACAGCTCCAGCAGGGGCAAAGTATGAGCCTTGAAAAAGCACAATGTCCCTACCGACATAGATTTAGTACGCAGAAGAGGTCGTACACACAAGGTGGGGGGGGGGGGGGTGAGGCAGAAATAGTAAAATGAAGGAGAAAATGGCTGAAGTTGGTTTATCATGAGAGATGAGGAACATCCAAAAAAAAAAAAAAAATGATCCCGAATCAGAAATTGGAAGGCAGCATTAAATCCTAGAATTGGAATGGACCTTGAGAGAACTTCCAACTACAGGACTAAACCAGAGATTCCCTCGACGGGAGACCTCAAAGCCTTACCCGGTGCCTCATAATGTGGATGTTACCATGTTCCCTCTCTCTGGTCTTTGACTAAATGTCTGGGGGAAGACACCCTGATTGGTGGTGGGGGGAGGTCCCCACCATAGAGGCTTTAGTATAGCATAGTGGGATGCAAACAGCTTGCCCTTAAAGAATCACACACACACGTGAATTCGAATCCTAGCTCTGCCTCTTATCAGCTGTCTGACCTTGAGGAATTATTTAATATCCCTAAAAGACATTAAGAACTCTGTCTAGGGGCTCCTGGGTGGCTCAGTCAGTTAAGCGTCCGACTTCGGCTCGGATCATGACCTCACGGTATGTGAGTTCGAGCCCCGCATCAGGCTCTGTGCTGACAGCCTGGAGCCTGTTTCCGATTCTGTGTCTCCCTCTCTCTCTGACCCTCCCCCACTCACCCTCTGTCTCTGTCTCTGTCTGTCTCTCTCTCGAGAATAAGCATTAAAAAAAATTAAAAAAGAACTCTGTCTATTCAAGTAACTCCTATTTTGCACGTGCCTGGGTTGTCTATCTAATTTTCCTTTCTTTCGTTTTTTTCTTCTGTTCAATTTTTTTTCTTTTTCCTCCAGTTTTGTTGAGAAACAATCGACATACATCGCAGTTCAATTTACATATATTGTGAAATGAGTCCCACAAAGGGTTCGTCTCACGTCCGTCATCTCACGTAGATACAATAAAAAGAAAAGAAAGGGGAAAAAAGGAAAACAAATCTCTCCTTGTGATGATGAGAACTCTTGAGGATTTACTCTCTTAGCTTCCCCGTCACACGGCCGTGTTAGCGGTAGTCATCACGTTGTACATCACGTCCCCAGGACGTACTTCTCTTCTAACTGGAAGTTTGACCACCTTCCTCCAATCCGTGCCTCCACCCTGGCCCCAGAAACCACACGTGTGATTTTCTTCTTCTAGGAGTTTGGTTTGCTTTTGTTTGCGTTTTAGATTCCACGTGTAAGGAAGATCATACGGCGTTTGTCTTTCTCTGACTTATTTCAGTCAACATAATGCCTTCAAGGTCCATCCATGTTGTGGCAAATGGTAGGATTTCCTCACTTTTTAGGCCGAATAATGTGCTAATGTATATGTGCACCACACCTTCTTTGTCCACTCATCCTTCGATGGGCACTTAGGGTGTCTTCATTTCTTCTTCTCTTCCCCCCCCTCCTCCTTATCCTCCTTCTGAGGGACTCAACCCACGAGCCTTGAGATCATGACCTGAGCCGTTACCAAGAGTCGGAAGCTTAACCAACTGAGCTACCCAGGCACCCCTAACGCTGCTCTCTAAGACATATCATTAGCTTTATATCCCAACCCTTTTACTGAGGTTTTAGTTCTCCTTGTCATATTTCGAATTCCTCTTGCTTCATGGTTGCAGTGCCTCCTCTAATCTCTCCGAGGATGTCAGTCACAGATTTTCCTTTTTAAAGTTTTCTTCTGAGCTTCAGGGACCTTCTCTGAGAGACTAGACCTCCAGTCTTCTGCTGGGGTCAGGAAGGGAAGTTCCTTGGCTCTGCAGAGTCGGGAGGGAGCCGGCAATCCTGTCAGTGTCTTAGGCTGACTTCCAACCAGTCCTGGTTTTAGCCACTCCTTCCCTCCCACTTCCAGAGGAACCCGGCGCTACAAATCCCTGAGCCTTTGTTGGAGCTCCTTGGTGTCAGCGGAGTTGCTGCTCAGCTTTCCCTACGGACGACTCGGGATCCCGGGTCTCCCTGTTCTACTAACTCAGTTACTACTTGTCCTTCTGCTGTCTGGTTTACAAAATGGGTTGCTTCTCTCCTGTGCCCCCCACCCTTGTGTATTCATACCCTTTTAAAGTTCTTTCACCATAATTTTATCAGAGTTTTGAGGAGGGAGCAGAGCCAAAGGTGTGATTTCCATGTACCATCTTTGACCAAACCTCTTAATTCTTCATGTGTTTCATATCCATCACTTAGGTTTTAACCATCACCACATTATACTGTTTCTTACCACTTTTTATCTAGTCTCCTGGTCTCTAGTTTCTCTTCCTTTAGGTCTGTCCTTTGCCACGCTGTGGACTCATCTGCCGGGAAGACTGTACTATGTACCTCACAGCTTTGAGCGTAAAAACCCTCCGGCCGCTTCTGGACGTCCGCATTCCTTACCCTGCCATTCAAAGCCTTCCACAATCTAGCCTCCGCCCACCTTTTCAACCTCATGTTTTAGGCTTTCAGAAACACTCACATCCATATGGTTGCCCATACTCACCTGTAGCACTGAGCCAACTTGTCTGGAACAAATAGGGGCACGACAACTGGGCTTGCCTGGTGATTTATCCAGTAGATTCAGCAGCTGACCTGTTGATTTTGAGCGATTGACTTAAAGCTCTTGCTTTAAGTGAACATTTATTGGACTTGAGGCCTGTAGCCTATTTCAGTCTAGGATTCTAAAATCTGTCTTTAGGGGCGCCTGAGTGGCTCGGTTGGTTAAATGTTCGACCCTTGATTTCTGCTCAGGTCGTGATCTAGCGGGTTTTGTGAGCTCAAGTCCTACATCGGGCTCTGCACAGGCAGCTCGGAGCCTGCTTGGGATTCTCTCTCTCCCTCTCTTTCTCTCTACGCACCCCCCCCCCCCACGGTCTTTGTCTCTCTCTCAAGTAATAACAAGATTTAAAAAAATCTGTTTTTATTATGCATTTTCTTTTTTTTTTTAAGTTTATTTATTTATTTATTTTGAGAGAGAGCACGCAAACGGGTGAGGGGCAGAGAGAATCCCAAGCAGGCTCTGCACCGTCAGCGCAGAGCCTGATGCCGGACTCCATCCCACGAACCGTGAGATGAGATCATGACCTGAGTCGAAACCGAGTCGGACGCTTAACCGACTGAGCCACCCAGGTGCCCCGAGTCTATGCATTGTCTTTGTGTTCGCTCTATTGCATATTGAGTTTTTCCGTGGCATATTACTCCCCATCTCATTTATTTTCTGCTGGACTCTAGGGGTGCAAAGATGGTATTGGGTTTAAGTCCCAGCTCAATGACTGGTTTCCCACAGTGAGATTTACTATTCTTTTAGGGTATAGCCTTATAATTTATTCTATCCTTCTCACCAAAAGAACGTTCTGATATTCACCTCAAGTATGAGTTTAACATTTTCACGAAAGCATATTGCTTCCTGATGACTCTTTTTCTCCCCAGTGTTGTCTTTGCCGACCTCTTTTTTATGAACGTGATTCTTTGGGTGGAAGGTTCATCGGCTGCCATCTCCTTTGGTACTCTGATAGGGATTCTGGCAATGTGGTGTGGAATTTCAGTACCCCTAACATTTGTGGGTGCGTATTTTGGAGCCAAGAAAAAGGTAAATTTCTAAAATACTGCTTTTGACCATTGACTGATGTCTGAAATAATACCTCAACGTGTATATTACTGTACATGGAATGTGAAATGTACCATTGGAGAAAACTACGAAGAATAATCCTATTTATTTATTTCTTCATTTATTTAAATGTTTATTTATTTTTGAGAGAGAGAGAGAGAGAGAGAGAGAGAGCGAGAGCGCATGAGCAGGGGAGGGGCAGAGAGAGAGGGAGACACAGAATCCAAAGCAGGCTCCAGGCTCTGAGCCGTCAGCACAGAGCCTGACACAGGGCTTGAACCACAGACCGTGAGATCATGACCTTAGCCGAAGTTGGACGCCTAACTGACTGAGCCACCCCAGCGCTCCTAGAATACTCCTTTTAAAAAATATTTTATTTTTAAGTAATCTATATACCCAGCATGGGGCTCGAACTCACAACCCCAGGATCGAGAGTCACACATTCTTCTGACTGAGCCAGCCAGGCATCCTGGGATAATCATTCCAGAATCAAAGATTTAAAAATTAACAAAAATGGAACCCAGTAACCCTTTAAAAGACGTTATTTAAAGTACTCCCCACTTTATAGGTTGTTTAAATTTCTGTCTCTGTTGGAGAAAATTAAAAGGATATATAGTAGTAGGAAGGCTGACTTTAACCGAGTCAGAAAAGTAGACGGCGGGGGAAGAAAGCTAAGGTACAGTCTGAAAATGGAACTGTTGAGTTTATAGATTTGAAGTTAGCTTATTCTACATACAGGGCAAAGGAGCAGGACACTGAAAAGACTACTCTGCAAAAGGAATGTGTAAAGACATAGTGTGAGTTTGCACACTGTGTGCAAAGGGAGAAATCAGACAGCACAAAACGGAAGCTGGAGGTCCACACAGAGCAGAAAAAAAGAAAAAATGTCTGAAAACTACCGACAGATTTTAAGGGAAATGCGTGAGACAAATTCTGAGACGACTTTTTGACATGTATTACTTCATGTTGGAATAGGCACCACTAAATCTTGTCCAGTCTCTCCCTTGAAACTGACAGGAAATGATAAACATCCTTGTTGCCTAGCTGTGTGCTTTCTCGTGTGGTGGCCACTGGCCACGTGTGATTTTTGAGGGCCTGAAATGTGGCTGCTTCCAAACTGGGACGTGCTGTGAGGAAGTGGCAAATCCACAGTGGATTGCAGACAGAACAACAGCAGCCAAATAGAAAACATCTACTGACCACTTCTTTTTTTAAACAGTTTTTTGTGATGTGTATTTATTTTTGAGAGAGAGAGAGAGCGCGTTGGAGAGACCGAGCCTCCCAGGTGCCCCTACTGAGTCCCTCTTACAGCAATGACACACGCAACTGAGAACATTTGTTAGATCCGATGAAATGGATTCACAAGTTAATTCCACCTGTTTCTTTTTACTCTTTAAAATGCGGCTTCTAAAAAATTTAAAACTGCCTGTGTGGCTTGCATTATCTTTCTATAGCACAGTGTCGGTCTAGCCTCTGCCCACGTGACTGCTCTGGGAAGTGTTCTGCGTCCAGTTCCGATTCAGGATTCTGTCTTGTGATTATATGTCTATAAATTCACTTCAATTTCATGTCATTCTGATTTTCCATTGATTTCTCTTCGAGCAGTTTAGGTTTCCAGTTTGCACGAACCAGATTCCCCGTCACATTCCTCAGCAGAGTTTTTTTACGAAACCACTGTTTGGCATCATGGTCGGTGGCATTTTACCTTTTGGCTGTGTTTTCATTCAACTCTTTCTCATTCTGAACAGTATTTGGTGAGTACGGTATCGTCACAACCTCAAAACATCTTAATTGTTGATAAACGAAGTTTTCTATATTTCAAGGAGGTTAGAGTCTGGGTATGGCAAAACTTCATTTGCCTCTGGTTTTATCCAGGAAATAGCCCTCTGACCCCTGGGGTGGGGGGGACTTCCTAGGGAACTGAGACTTAATTCACAAGTTTTTAAAGACAGTTTTTGATGGAAATTTCTACGCAGGTTTCCTTTTTTTAAAGCAGTAACCTCTTTTTAAGCCTTTCCAGATGACTTACAAAGTTGGCTCACACCACACTTCTCCGAGCCTTCGCAGGGGGTGGGGCGGGGGGGGGGTGTCCCTTGGAAGGAGGCACCTAAAGACCTGAAGAGGCAGCCGTGATGTGTATCTCTTTTCCATACCGACCTTCCATGCAAGAGTTCAGAGTTCCTCTGCTAAAAATACTTGGAAGACTTACAGCTTCAAAGACTTACTCTGAGCTGTAAGTCATGTTTTTCGGCTCTCCTTTCTGTCAACTGTTAGTTCTGGTGTCAGGATGCCTGCTCTTTCCTCACAGCTTTCCTCGTTTTATCTGCTGCTTTGAATCTGTTGGGGTTTAAGAATTCTGATAGCCGGGGCTCCTGGGTGGCTCAGTCGGTTAAGCGTTCGGCTTCGGCTCAGGTCATGATCTCACAGTTTGCGAGTTCGAGCCCCGCGTCGGGCTCTGTGCTGACAGCTCAGAGCCTGGAGCCTGGTTCGGATTCTGTCTCCCTCTCTCTCTGCCCCGCTCACGCTCTGTCTCTCTCTCTCTCTCAAAAACAAATAAACATTAAAAAAAAAATCTCTAAAAAAAGAATTCTGATAACCAAGGGGCGCCTGGGTGGCTCAGGCTGTTGAGTGACCGACTTCGGTTCAGGTCATGATCTCACGGTCCGTGGGTTCGAGCCCCACGACGGGCTCTGTGCTGACAGCTCAGAGCCTGGAGCCCGCTTTGGATTCTGTCTCTCCCTTTCTCTCTGCCCTCTCCTGTTCATGCTCTGTCTCTGTCTCTCTCAAAAATAAATACATATTAAAAAAAAATTTTTTTTTAAAGAATTCTGGTAACCAAGACAGAAACGCACGTAAGGTGAGAACCCAGGCTTTCCAAAGTGCGACAGTTTTTACTTGCAAAGCTCCAGGTCCGTGACAGCTATTTCAGTTTCCCCCAGTCCCTTTTTCCTTAATTCCTGATTCTTGACTGCATTCTGCTTTCAGGAGCTGGGCAAGTGGGGTGTCGCTGCAGAGGGAGTTTTGGAGATGGGGCAAAGGCCCCATAAAATCAAATGGAGTAGCCAGCTGTGTGTATTTCTAACACTTTCATCCCAAAGCAATCTTTCAGACAAAGCTTTCAAGTCCTCAAAAGTGAGGTTTAATCATGCACATTAATTGCTCACTTTTTAAACAGCATTGTGGCAAATTGGTTTAAAAGATAAGCAGTAAAATCTGTTACCTTGTCAGCAACGAAATATTTAACATGCTGCAAAATAGATTATGTAACTGTATTTTCCAGATGTTTTTGATGGGATAATTTTAAAGTGAAAACTAAAAGCTTCTTTGGACAAGTTAACTTTTGTTTCAATGAAAAAGAGGGTGCTTGCTGTGTACAACATTGTATATACTTATTATCTATATACATGATGCTCCCCAACCCCCATTCTTCGTCCTTGCAACCAGGTATATACACGAGATTTAAAAAATTTTTTGACGCTTATTTATTTTCGAGAGAGAGAGAGAGAGAGAGAGAGGCAGGCAGAGAGCAAGCGAGCAGGGGAAGGGCAGAGAGAGAAGGAGACACAGAATATGAAGCAGGCTCCAGGCTCTGAGCTGTCAGCAAAGAGCCCGTTGCGGGCCTTGACCCCATGGACTGCAAGATCATTTCCTGAGCCGAAGTCAGATGCCCAACCGACTGAGCTACCCAGGTGCCCCTGACTCTGTGGGGTTTTTTTGGTTGTATAATGGCATTTATAACCTTCCATTGCTAAAAAGAAAGCATGCCTTAAAGTGTGCGTGAAGAGGGGCGCCTGCGTGGCTCAGTCAGGTAAGCGTCCGACTCTTGATTTTGGATCAGGTCATGATCGCAGGGTTGTGCGATCGAGCCCTGTGTCAGGCTAAGCCTGCTTATGATTCTGTCTCTCTCTCCCTCTGCCCCTCTCCACCGCTTGCTTTCTCTCTCTCTCGAAAAAAACAACGCAACCATAAAATGTGGATGAAGAAAACGATAGAGATACTGATGGTTCTTTAGTGAAAACTGAATTGCGCGAGCAGAGAAACAGGGGTAAGTAGGAACACGGATTCGTACTGGAGGAGATCAGGCCAAACTCTGAAGCCACATTGGTCGGTCAGGGAATGGTTTCTGGATGTTGGATGGATCGATGAAGGTCTGGAGTGAATCTCTCAGGTTAGACAAACGTGACCGTCTCTTGTATTCATTTGGAATGGTCTTTCTGTGTATTGTGAAGTTAATTTTAAGGCTATCATTTTTATTTTCAGGTCTCATCAAATGTACTTCATGTTTGGCTTCCTTTTCTTGGTCTTTATAATTCTCCTGATTACCTGCTCAGAAGCTGCGGTTCTGCCGTGTTATTTCTACTTGTGTGCTGAGGTAAAGACCTAAGAAACGAATGCATCTTCTCCTTCCCAAACTCGCACTATTGGAAGCACATGTTAACTACCTGGTTTCTACAACTTGGGATCAGTTTCATATTGTGTTTTCCTGATGACACATGTTGATTTTGATGCAGCTTTGATGGAAAGTTAATGCTACTTTGATGGAAAATCTAAACAGAAAGCAATTTCTCTCCGGCTAGTTACTATAATTGCTGCATAATATTCAGTTAACAGAGAAAAAAGCAGGGAACTGATTTGATATTTAGACATACAAAAGATCTGGCTCAATTGGTGTTTTGTTGTTTTTTTTGGACAATTGAAGTTTTCACAGCTTGGGCCAGGATTGCATTTTATGGGTTTGAGATTGCTGCTAAAGGCCTTTTCTCTTACTTTTGGTTACCATGGGCAGAAGTAGTTTTGTTTACCCCACTGTACCCCCACTTTGTTTCTGATGTCCTTCTGGGTAACTAAGGTGGTAGTGAACGTTATTTTCTTAAATCCCCTAAATCCCTCTTGTTTGGGTAGTTAAATGTGACTCTCTAAACGTAACAATAGAGAGTTTTGGGAATGAGGATCATATGCATGATGTTCTTAGAGCATTTTCTTCTTGAGCTACAAGTATAAGGGTGAAAAAATTAGAATTTTGTATATATTATACTCAGCTTCTCAGTTCTACGGTGTATTTTTTTGTCACAGAAAATCCGCAACAATCGTGAATGAAGTATATACTCACAGGCAGATGATGTGTATATTTCTGTTTCTCAGAAGTGTTTTGAAGGCCCCCAAGACCACCCACATGTCTGGTGGTTCACTGGAAAGACTCGGGGGACTCAGTACACAGATGTACGCCTGGCTAGGGCTTAATATAGCCAGAGGACACACAACAGGATCAGCAAGGGGAAAAGACACAGGTGGAGCCTGGAGAAATCCACGTCTAGTCTTCCTGTACTTTTTCTTTTCCATGAGGGGACACGCCAATTACGTTCCCTTTTTCAGCGATAAAAAATATAGTCATATATGTGCAATGTTTCTGCCCAGGGAAGCCCATTAGATACTTCACATCCAAGGTTTTTACTGGGAGCTGGTCACATAGGCACCCTCTGCCTAGCAATTACAACAATTCCAGACCCCCAAAAGGAAAGCATGTGTTCGCCATAAATCACACTGTTTGTACGGCCTAGGTATAGCCAACACGTCTTATCAGTCAGGGGATGATTAAATGCCGAATTCTCAGATATAAGCCAAGGGCCAACCTTGCAAGCAGGCCCTTCTAAAGATAGCAACTTCAGACCTGCTATGTTAACTCTTTTCTGCACTGTAGGTTCCCTTGGCCCTTGACCACAGTGCCTTTACAGTAAAATGAGCATCAGTTGGAGCCGTGGGGAAGGGTGAGGCAAACCTGTGTATTGACCTCAGTCATGCCCCCATGGGTCCCGAATTCAGCTGGGTGAGACAAATCCCATTCACCAGAAAGCTCTATATGCGGTTTCTGTACTAACCTTTGTCTACCTGGCCCGACACATCAATTCAGGCCCAGCTCCTGCCAGTAAATTGAAGCTGACCCGAAAGCCCTCCAAGGCTGAGGCAGTGTCATGACAGAAAGGATGCGTGCATTACAAGTACGGTCCCCGAGGGCACACGTGGTCCCCCTGGAAACAGGGAGTTTATCAATGTTAAGGCACCCCAAGCAGAACGTACATTAGTCCGACGGTTTCTTATACAACTTCCCCTTGGATTTCTTCTCATCCGCAATCTAATGGAGCCTGTTTCATGTGGTTTGTTATCACAATAATCGCTAACCCGTTTAGAGTTAGGTTTCACCTAAAGTGAATTTTTTCTACTTCTTTTTGCAGGATTATCACTGGTGGTGGAGAGCCTTTTTCACTAGCAGTTTTACAGCTGTTTATCTTCTGATATATACAGTTCATTACTTCTTCGCCAAACTTCAAATCACAGGCACGGCAAGCGCCATTTTGTATTTTGGGTACACGATGGCCATGGTCCTGATTTTCTTCCTTTTCACAGGTAACCACAGAATGACTTCATGCATTTCACACTCTCTGAAGAGACTCGGAGATAGCCATAATGTGATAAGCATCAATTAACAACTAATGGGAGGAATAGGGAACAAAGTCATCATGTTCATTTTTATGCTTTGGGGATAAAAGATTGTAAAGCCTGGGGAACCGGAGGGACCTGATGTACTTAGCTTCAAGATTGTCCCTTGTGAATGTTTCTAAACAGTAGGGATGTGTTCCAAAGCACATAAAGGGTTATGTGTAATCACCTTTGAATAGCCTCCAAGAATAAAAATGAACTGACTTGAATAACTTTTAAATTAGCAAAAGTAGATGAAGCAAATGTGTGGCCATATAAGCAATTAGATGTGAGGGACAAGATGTATACTCCCCAGGATTACTCATTTGGGGTTGTTATTTGGGTTCAAGATGTGACAGCAGCCTTTCTGTAGATGAAGGCTTGTTGAAGTACGTGACAAAATGGAGTGGTTTATAAAATGATCCGGTTAAGGAAATTATGAGGTCAGAGAGCTTGGAACCCTTTTCAGTACAAGTGAGGCAGTGTTCCATCTCTATCTGCCTCACGTTTTTAAAAAAAGAGTTTATTATTTTATATTTTATTTTTTTAGATGTTATTTTTAAGTCATCTCGATACCCAATGTGGGGCTTGAACTCACAACCCCGAGGTCAAGCGTCACAAGCTCTTGGGGCGCCTGGGTGGCTCAGTCACTTGGGCTTCTGACTTCGTCTCAGGTTATGATCTCGTGGTTTGTGGGTTCTAGTCATCAGTGTGTCCACTATACTGACAGCTCGGAGCCCCGAGCCTGCTTCGGATTCTGTGTTTCCCTCTCTCTGTCCCTCCCCCACTTGCGCTCTGTCTCTCTCTCTCAAAAGTGAATAAACATTAAAAAAATTCAAAAAGAGTCGCATGCTCTTATGACTGAGCCAACCAGGCACCCATCTACCTGCTTCACTTAAAAAAAAAATGTTGTGGGGCGCCTGGGTGGCGCAGTCGGTTAAGCGTCCGACTTCAGCCAGGTCACGATCTCGCGGTCCGGGAGTTCGAGCCCCGCGTCAGGCTCGGGGCTGATGGCTCGGAGCCTGGAGCCTGTTTCCGATTCTGTGTCTCCCTCTCTCTCTGCCCCTCCCCCGTTCATGCTCTGTCTCTCTCTGTCCCAAAAATAAATAAACGTTGGAAAAAAAAATGTTGTACTTATTTTTGAGAGAGAGAGAGACAGAGAGAGAGAGAGAGCGAGCACAAGTGGGGGAGGGGCAGAGGGAGAGGGGGACAGAGGATCCAAAGCAGGCTCCATGCTGACAGCAGCAAGCCCGATGTGGGACTGGAACTCACAAACTGTGAGATCATGGCCTGAGCCGGTCGGATGCTCGTCAACCGACTGAGCCATCCGGGCACCCCATACTTTTTCTTCATTTTTAAGTTCTAGTTTTAGCTCGAGTCACAGGTCATTTTGACAAATTTTAAGTTACTGTCTCGGATTTTAAGTCTCAGGTTCAACAAATGTGTAAAAATCCACAGTGGAAACTTGTCAGAAATCCAAGCCGAGAGGGGCGCCTGGGTGGCTCAGTTGGTTAAGTGTCCAATTCTTGGTTTCGGCTCAGGTCATGATCTCACAGTTCATGGGATCGAGGCCCATGACAGGCTCTGTGCTGATAGCCTGGAGCCTGCTTGGGATTCTCTCTCTCTCTCTCTCTCTCTCTCTCTCTGCCTCTCTCCTGTGTGCGTGTGCACTCTCTCTCTCTGTAAAAAGAAATAAACTTAAAAAAAAAAAAAAAAGAAATCAAAGCCCTGAGACAGGTGTAAATGTCACCGGAGAAACCAAGGCATCTCGGTGGCGGCTCCTTTTTGATACCGTATTACCCGTGAGCTGCCGGTCTCAACTCCTCGGTACACAGAAGGCTGTGCAGACTTCCTCTCGTCTCTCAGCCACTGGACATTCTACACCCCTCGTGTCTTCTGTTTTGGATTTCTCCCCCAGGGACTGACTGGCTTTTATATTTGGGTGATACGGAGTTGGCTGTGTTGAGCACGGTAATTTCAGGCTTCTGTTTTCTTCATTACCTAGCACTTTGACTCCGGTTGCTTTTTTTCTGGAAGCCTCGTATTACAACAGCTTCTTTCCGAAGGTAGGTGGAATCCCGGATGGTCACACTGCAGGCAGAAATCTTCTCCCATTGGTTGGCTCCACCGTTTGCGGTGTCGTCTGTCACCTTCCCCCCCCGAATTCCGCCTCGTGAAGGTTCCCGGTGATCCCTTGCCAGATCCAGTGGCCTTTCTCTAGCCTTCACCCTCCTGGGCTTCTGCAGCTCACTCCCCAACACCTATTGTGTGGAAGTCTCTCAGTGTGATTTGTGTCGTGTTCCCTGTGCCCCTCTGGGCTTTGTTTACCTGCTCGATGCCGACAGCTCCCGAGTCAGGAATTCTTAACATAGCCCTTTCGTGCCCGGTAGCCGATTAAACTTCCCTAGTCGTGCTTCTTCGGAAGTTTCTTATCTTTGCTCATTCTGCCCAGCTCTTGCTTTTGGTCTTGGTCGAGGCCTTTGTTCCCTGATGCCAGAATTGCTCCGACAGCCTCCTATTCAGTTGGCTGGACCCAAGTCTCTTCTTTCTAGCCCACTCCGCACACTACCTGATGGTGAACTTCTGTCGTTTTTTTTTTTCATTATATTAATGCAATTCGGTCCAAGATTAATTTTAATATGTCAACACATATTTATAGAATGCTTACACTGCACAAGACACTATGCCGGGTGCTGGGGACATAGGGGTGAAGAAGACATGGGGGTCCCATGTTTTTGTGGACCTTATATTCTAATGCAGGGAGACAAGCAATTATTAGTTGCATGAGCTTCATGAAAGAAATGATGTTAAAGAAGAGGTGGGTGGTCAACTGTTCCAAGCAGAGGTGACAGTGTGTTCAGAAGTCTTGACATAGGAAGGAATTTGACATCTTCAAAGAACACAGAGAAGCTTAGGATGGCATTAGAGGGAGGGGGGCTCTGGGAGACCCCAGAGAGGTAGGGAGGGGTCAGATCTTACAAGGGTCTTAGAAACTATATTAAAGAATTTAGATCTTATTAGAGGAGCCATAGGAAGTTCAGGGAGTTTAAACAAGGGACTAATGTGATTGTATCATTCTTCTAATTAAATGTTTGTTTATTTTTGAGAGAGAGAGAGAAAGAGCGACCAGGGGAGGGGCAGAGAGAGAGGGAGACAGAGGATCTGAAGCAGGCTCCGTGCTGACAGCAGAGAGCCCGATGAGGGGCTTGAACTCATGAACCGTGAGATCACGACCTGAGCTGAAGCCGGACACTCAACCGACTGAGCCACCCAGGCGCCCATCATTCTTCTAATTAGAAAACTTTAATAGTGACGTATGTCCTTGTCTATCAAGGGTAAACTGACCTTGGGGGTTGGGCCCCTGTTCTGCCTACTCAGTGTATTTTCTAAGCCTCCTCCAGACTGTTTGAGCACGGAATTGGAATCTCCTTGAGAACAGGGACTATGTCTTATGCCTATTTTGTATCCTTCATTGTGCAAAGCACATGTTTCTTCTTGACTTGTGTAGAGTGTGAAAGAGAGGAGATACCATTATGGCGTGATGTTTCCATATCTTTTTTAAAAATTACATCATAGGTATGAGAAACCTCCCAGGTAAATTCTGGTTATCGTTCGTATCAGAAAAAACATTAGTAAAATTATGAAGTGTGTTTTTGACGCCTATTTTCTAGAATTGTTTTTTAAGAATCCCTGTCTGCTCACAGACCTGTAAATGGCATCTCCTTACATTTCATCATCATATAGTTTTTTCCTGTTGAATTGCTTTTATTTTTTCATTATCATTGTATTTTGAGGTTCACGGCAGGAAGCAGGTCTTATTGTCTATGTTCATGTTGTTTCACTTTTGAGGAAGGCATCCGCAATTAAATCATTAGTCTTGAGAATATAGATGTACACAAGAGTACGGTTATTAATTGCTGATTACTCTTTCTTGCTGTAGACACATGCTTCTGAAAGTGATTTTTTTATTAAAAAAATTTGTTTCTAATGTTTATTTATTTTTGACAGAGAGAGAGAGAGAGACAGAACGTGAGCAGGGGAGGGGCAGAGAGAGAGGGAGACACAGACTCCGAAGCAGGCTCCAGGCTCCGGGCTGGCAGCACAGAGCCCGACGCGGGGCTTGAACTCACAAACCGCGAGATCATGACCCGAGCGGAAGTCGGATGCTCAACCGACTAAGCCACCCAGGCGCCCCTGAAAGTGATTTTTTTTTTAATGGCAACTTGGAAATTAGCAGTGTCCACTCATGGTAAAAAATGCTGAGGAGTTTCACACTTATTTAGAATAATTATGCATTCATCCGAAGCTATTCCTTGCGATCACCTCATTTATCTTTGGTATTTGGATTCATCTGTGTCATCACAGCAGAAGGCTAGGACTTCACAGCTGTCATCTTTTAATATTGAGTATTGTGACTCTAGGGAAGACTCTTTATACACTAAGTCTATTTCCATGTTGCTACAAATCCTTTATTTTTATTTATGTATTTATTTTATGTTATTTATTTTTTAATTTTTTAAACATGTTTATTTGTTTTTGAGAAAGAGAGAGACAGTGTGAGCAAGGGAGGGGGGCAGAGGGAGGGAGACACAGAATCGGAAGCAGGCTCCAGGTCCTGAGCTGATGCGGGGCTCAAACTCACAAACCGTGAGATCATGACCTGAGCTGAAGTCGGATGCTTAACTGACTGAGCCACCCAGGTGCCCCTATTATTTTAATTTTAATTAATTAATTAATCTTTTTATTTTAAAGTTTATTTATTTTTGAGACAGAGAGAGACAGAGCATGAACAGGGGAGGGGCAGAGAGAGAAAGAGACACGGAATCGGAAGCAGGCTCCAGGCTCTGAGCCATCAGCCCAGAGCCCGACACGGGGCTCGAACTCATGGACCGCGAGATCGTGACCTGAGCTGAAGTCGGACGCTTAACCGACTGAGCCACCCAGGCGCCCCTATTATTTTAATTTTTAAAGTGTTTTATTTATTTTTGAGAGAATGGAAGCGGGGGAGGGGCAGGGAGGGGGGACAGAGGATCCAAAGTGGTCTCCGTGCTGACAGCAGTGAGCCCGATGTAGGTCTTGAACTCATGAACTGTGAGATTATGACCTGAGCCGAACTTAGGCCCTCAACCAACTGAGCCACCCAGGTGCCCCTTTATTTATTTTTTAAAAATGTATTTATTTAAGTAATCTCTACACCCAACATGGGCCTCAAACTCATGACCCTAAGATCAAGAGTCACACAGTCTACTGACTGAGCCAGCCAGGCACCCCAAATAAGTTAAAGGCTTAAGAAAATGAATTGAAATAATAGATTTTTATATTGATAGGAAGGACAGATGATCACAATAACCAATTAAGATCTAACCTTAGGATTCCTTCTTTAAAAGTCTATAGTGCTATGTTGTATTATAATGTATAGCCTAATGTAAACCTGGCTTCCATGGATATTGGGTAGTAAATGAAATATTTTATGTGATGATGTATATTTTAGGCAAGCAATGAAAAATGCTTTCATTTAGCCACAATCTATTATTCAGCCATTGAGAGCAGTGGTTCTCAACTAGGGGTGAATTTGCCCCTAGGGAACATTTAGCAATATCTGGAGACTTTTTTTTTTAGTTTTTTAAAAATGTTTATTTATTTTTGAGAGAGAGAGAGAAGGAGACAGAGCCATTGGGGGGGGGGGCAGTGAGAGAGTGAGGGAGACAGAATCTGAAGCAGGCTCCAGGCTCTGAGCTGTCAGCGCAGAGCCCGACGTGAGGCTTGAACCACCGATTGCGAGATCATGACCCGAGCCGAAGTCGGATGCTTCACCGACTGAGCCACCCAGGTGCCCCTGGAGACATTTTTGATTGTCATGACTGGGAGGTTGGTAGTGACATCTAGTGGGTGGGGGCCAGGGATTCTGCTAACCATCCTACTATGTGCAGACCAGCCCTCTACCACAAAGAATTATCTGGCCCCAAATGCCCAACAGTGCCACCGTTAAGAAACCCTGGTCTAGAGTTGAACTATTTCTGAACCTCACTTTTACCTGGGAGTTGATGCTGTTTTCAAAACACAATTTTGATCGTCTCAGGAATCAAGATTGTGTTTAGAATCTGAGACTCCGAACCACCAATCACTGTGCGGTGTTGAAGCCAGTGCTTTGGATATATTTCTATTCATTAAAAGAGCCTCACGATGCTCAATATGTTTTGAGAGTTTCTATTGTGTCCTAGTTTATCAGTGTAAGATGAAATATCCTGAAGGAAAAGTCCAATTACCTTAACACACAAATGTTAGCTCTAGTGGGCCTTTTGTGTTTTACGACACCAAGTTGTCTCTGCCTTATTAAAGTTTTCGGCTCTAGAGGCCAAAAAATCAAAAAAAGGGATAAAGACGTATTAATGCTAATTGTTAACCGACAAACAAATATTTATTAAGCTTCTGTGGGCTTGGCAATGTGCTAATAGGGAATACGGAAACACAGATCTGAGACTATTTATTTTTTGTTGAGTTGACTACCAACTGTTTGCATATATTTATCTCACTTAATTTTCACCTAATTGTCTAATTATCATGACATGTTAGGTCATGTAACTCCCATTGTATGGGTGAGGAAACTGAGACCCAGAGAGATTAAGTGACTTGTTCAAAGTCACTCAGCTAGTACACGTTGGAGCTATGATTCAGTCAAACCCAGGTTGGTCTGACTCCAAAGCTCATTCTCTTAAATACAACTCTGCATGTCCTCCTCAAGAGAGAGACTCTCCTTGGGCGGAGGCCAAACCAACAACGGAAGAATGCCCACGGACTCTTCTCTGTGGTCCTCTGTTTGGCCAGGTAGATTGCTCTTAATCGGGAGAGCTGATCGGCACACGTAAGACGATACAATATCGCCCTTGGGAATCCATGATGAAAACAGTATCTCAAGTGTTTCCCATGCCCTTTCGACCCTTCTTTCAAAAAAATAGAGGCACAAAAAACAAAACAAAAAAAAAAAATAGAGGCACATTCTTCTAGTTTTTCCTCTGGAATAGTTTCATTACTTCTTCAGTCCCAGCTCATTTTGATTTCAACTTACATTTATGGCCCTAAATGCTAAGTGCTGTAGAAATGAGCAGGACAGAGTCCCGTCGATTCTCAAGGATATTGAAAACTTCCGGCTCCCATTGTTTTTCCCAGCGCAAGTGGTTGCTGGCCTCCTCCTCCAGCTCTGGGCCCCTAGTAGCCAGTATTCCTCTAGTTTGGAAGGGAAGCGTTCCTTTTCCCCGGAGGGAAGCAGAATCTGCATTCTCTGGCGTTCTCGTATTGTGTATTTTACGTTCTCTGGCATCTCATACCTGAACTGATGTCTCCTCCCTCCACCCCAAGCTTTTTGTGTCCAACTGGTGCTTCTTCTTCGAGGTCTTTCTGCACAAAGCAGTTCATGGTCACCTCAACCTGTATCGATCTCCCTAACCTGGAACAATCGGACAGGGTTGGCTTTGAGCTCCAGCTGTATTGCTTATTGGCTGGGTGTTGTGAGGCAAGTCAACGGGCTGTCTGAGCCTCTCTTTCCTCGCAGAGTGGGGAAAATCCTGGTACTTACCTCGGAGACTTCAACTCAATCTGATCGCACATGTAAGCACTTAACCCAGAGCTGAGCATGTAAGTATTTAGGACACAGCAGATATGCTCATCATTATTAGCATTATTATCATCATTATTTTCGTCGTCATGAACTACAAGTTTGGTCGTCTCATTCTCTGGCTTATGTGCCTTCATTGGCTCCCAGGCGCCTGCCTGATCAAATCCAAACTTCTTAACTCGGCATTCCCTATTTGGCTCTCACCTACTTTTTCTCCTATATGCTGTCTTTGGTGTTCCCTTAATTTGTACTTTTTTTTTAATTTTTGAAAAATATATTCAAAGTTTATTTATTTATTTTTAAGTAATCTCTCTTCCCAACATGGGGCTCAAACTCACGACCCCAAGATCGAGTCGTGTGTGCTTCTGACTGAGCCAGCCAGGCTCCCCAATGTTCCTTTCATTCTTTGATGACACATCCTTAATGTCCCAATTCTTCTGCCATGGTTCTCGCTGTTCCTTAACACTGCCGGGTTTAATTGTTCCAGGCCTTTATGGGTACTTTTTGCTGTGTCTCGAATAGCTGTCTCCCATCCTCCAATGCCCCTGAGTCCTGCTTTAGAGTACCTTCTCTGTGATGCCCTCTCCAAATTCTTGCCATTCATTCAAGAAGTATATATTGAATACCTACTGTGCGTCAGTCCTTAGAGGCCGGGACTGTAGCCGTGAGCAAAACTTTATATAACGGGATAAAAATCTCTACCCTCGTGGAGCTTACATTGCTATGCAGTTCATTCAAACGGTTCAGTTTAACAAACGAGTGTCGTCTGCCTACAACGTGTTCAGCACTATGCTAAGCACTGGGGGTACAAAACTGAGCAAGGCTTAACCCCTAGCCTCACGGCTACAGTGTGGAGAGAGAAGACCTCCAAATCATTTCCATGCATTGTGGCAAGGAGCCTAGTAGAGTGAAGCCCAGGGTTTTGGGAAAGCCCCGAACAGGGCCTCCCAGCTCAGGCATAGGTGGTGGGGGGAGCGAAGGAGATCAGAAAAAATTTTGCTGGAGAAAGTGATAGAGTGGAGTCTTAACAGGGTGAAGGGGGAACTGACAGGCTGAGCAAGGCATGGTATGTGGAGATCTATAGGTAACTTTGGGCTGCTGGAGTTTGAAATGTAAGACACGGGTGGGGCGCCTGGGTGGCTCAGTCGGGCGAGCGTCCGACTTCGGCTCAGGTCATGATCTCGCGGTCTGTGGGTTCGAGCCCTGCGTTGGGCTGTATGCTGACAGCTCAGAGCCTGGAGCCTGCTTCGGATTCTGTGTCTCCCTCTCTCTCTGACTCTCCCCTGCTCATGCTCGCTCTCTCTCTCTCTCTGTCAAAAATAAATAAACATTAAAAAAAAAAGAAATTTAAGACATGGGATGGCAAGTGGCAAGAACAAGTCCTAAAGAAGTAGGGTAGGGCCCAGTCCTGGAGGGCTTCGTGTGCCAACCCTAAGGAGTTGGAATTTTTATATCCAGTCGTCGTTTTCAAATGGGGGTGTGCATCCCATTCATTTGTGAAAATTATTTAAAACCAATATATCCGATGCCCATGGCCCATCGCACAGCCCTGAATCAGAATCCTTGCTGATGTTTATTTTTAACAGCTTAAAAGGTTTCTCCTACACTCAAGAGTTTGAGTGCTTCTGCTATGGGAAACAATGTAAGGTTTTAAGTGGAGGCATGGTAATCAAAATTGTGCTTTGGAAATCTCACCGTCACTCTGACAGGGTGGAAGATAGATTTGAGAGGGAGAGAGAGAGAGAGAGAGAGAGAGAGATTGGAGGTAGAGGCAAGCCGAGAGAGTTTTCTAGATGAGAGATGAAAAGGATGTGGCTGGAGGCCCAGTCGCTGTGCAGTTGGGCAGACGTATGGAGGGGGTGATTCCAAAGGTCATAAGTAGTTGGAATTGGCAGGTCTTGGTGATGTGATCCACAAGATGTGGATGCAAATGAAGAAGGATTTAACGTGTTGTCTATGTAAGTAGAGATAGGAGTGTGTAGACATCACCTGAGATCAGTCCCTACGAGAGCCCTTGTCTGTCCTTCCCATTGGCCAGCAAGGGCCAGGCCCGGGGAGAGTGCTTCATGAATACTGAATCAAACATGGCTGAAGGGAGTCACGACCCTCAAGACTCTCTTCAAACAAGCTTTCTCTTCATTCCTTCGTGCAACGCACGGCCTTAATTCCAACTTCAGGAAAAGCTTTCGTCTGCATGGTTTACTCAGTGCTGCACATTCTTAAATTAATGTGTATTGGAATTTAGCGCCCACCGTGGCTGTGGGAAGACCCTTTAAAGATTGGTTATATTGAGTAGAATGTGCTAGAACTGCAATTAGGGAAAAGACAAGGGGAAAAATGGGCTTCTCTGCTTGTCTTGGAGTGCCTCATCAAGATTCTGTGGTGAGATTGTCTTTTTCTTATGTATCCCCTGACCTAACGATAAAAGGTTATGAAGCTCAGAAAGAAACCGGGACATTTCTCGTATTGCGTTAGTACTTTCTCTGACCTGAGGCAAAAGTAGACAGAGACACCGAAGTGATCGTTCTCTCCCTTTTTGGTCCATCTCTGTTTTTCTACCTTCAAATTGTGCTACACGCAATTGAGTTGTAGGAAAAAAAATATTTTAATTTCTCCAGATCCTTTTAAGTTATTTTTTCAATTGTGTGGTTCAGTGACCTTCAGAAGAGAAATTTCCCCACCTCTCTTTATACTGAATTATGTTTGCTTACATATAATGAAGGAAGGTAGGAAGGCAGGCAGGCTAGTCCAGAGGTTCTTTTTTAAAAAATGTCTTTTAATGTTTATTTATTTTTGAGAAAGAGAGAGAGCACGAGCAGGGGAGGGGCAGAGAGAGCAGGAGACACAGAATCCGAAGCAGGCTCCGGGCTCTGAGCTGTCAGTACAGAGACCGACGCGGGGCTTGAACTCATGAACCGTGAGATCATGACCTGAGCCGAAGTCAGGTGCTTCACGGACGGAGCCACCCAGGCGCCCCGCTAGTCCACAGGTTCTGAAACCCTGGTTGCATGTTAGAATCACCTGGGGAGGTTTTAAAAATCTTGATACTTAGATTGCATCCCAGATCAATTAAATCAGAATCTCTGGGGGTTGTGACCCAGGCATTAGTAGTTGTTAAATCTCCCTAGATGATTCCAGGGTACAGGCAATCTTGAGTCCTACTACACTAGTCAAATAAGCCCCATGTGACCATATTTTTCAACATGAACCTATTTTTCAAATCAGAACATGAACGGCAGCTGTAATTTCTTGTAGTTTCTACTCTGACGGGCACGCTCATGTATCTTACCTTTTTCTCTCAGGTCAAGCGTGTTATTTGGGTGGGACTATAACTCCTTTTCACTTAGGAGGAGCAGGAGAGATGGGCAGCTTGTTCTATATCATATAGCTAAGTGCCTGCCTGACTCCGAAGTCAGCTGACTGAGCTCAGTCGGCTATCAGAACAGTGTGAGGGTTGCTGGATATTTGTGTTTCGGGTAGGAGACAATTTGGGTATTGTGAGTAGAGCCTCAAAAAGTTGAAAATTCATAGGCATTTCCGTAGTTTATGGGGATAATATGCAGCAAACTGAAGTCAGGAATGTCTTAGATTCGGAGGCATGTGTTAGCTACACATTGCTGTCTCCTGAACCCTTAAAGTTGCTGGATTCAGAAGAGGAAGCTTAAAGTAGGAATAGGGAGATTTGTGTCACTCCGGAGCCCATGGTCTTAGTCACTGTACCATACTGACTGCTGAAAAGGAGCGTTGAAGGGAGGGAGGGAAGTGGCAGGATAGTGTATTGGATGGGAAGTTATTCTGAGCTTGGAGAATGGCAAAGAAAAAGGGACCAAATCCTGCCTAATGCTTTCTGTGGTTAAGATGTTTTCCTAGACAACTGAATTGTCTTGGGGTGCCCCATTAGATTATAGGATCTGGGAAAGAGAACTGTTAGAGTTCTCTTTGATTGAGTCATTGAACCTTAATATCTGAGAATTGCTTTTATAACACGAACATCAATGAAATCCTATGGTAAAGAAAAATTTGCCCAGAATTGTATCACTGTAAATATAAAGGTATTTTCTTTTGTCCACGCTCTGCTCTATCTGGTCCTTGGGTTTAAGTGTATATACCGTGTCCACACTGGGGAGTTAAGGTCTGGCTTACCTAACACCATATTACAGAGATTGCCCCATGCTGCTTTAAATTTGTCATTTCTTAAAATGTTTCATTTTGAGAGAGAGAGCAAGCAGGGATGGGGCAGAAAGAGAGGGAGAGAGAGAATCGCAAGCAGGCTCCGTGTTGTTATCACGAAGCCCAAGGCAGGACTTGATCTCACAAACCGGGAGATTATGACCTGAGCGACCATCAAGAGTGGGACACTTAACCAACTGAGCCACCCAGGCACTTTTGACGACTGTCTTATTTCATTGAGCACTTAGTCCAGCATTGAGCTAAGTCACCTATTTGGGGGCATTGGGTTTGTTTTTCATTTTTCAATATCATAAATCATAGTATTATGAATGCCATTTTTGGATGTAATTTTTTTTCCTTCTATGGGGTCATTTCTTTTAGATAAATCCCCAGAAATTGGATATTTCTCAAGTTTAATAAGACAAAACCTTGATTTATAAAACTAATATAGGGGCGCCTGGATGGCTCAGTTGATTGGGCGTCTGACTTCGGCTCAGGTCATGATCACACACTCTGTGAGTTCGAGTCCCACGTCGGGCTCTGTGCTGACAGCTCGGAACCTGGAGCCTGCTGTGGATTCTGTGTCTCCCTCCCTCTCTTCCCCTAACCCACTCGCATTCTGTCTCTGTCTCTCTCGAAAATAAAGAAACGTTAAAAGAAAAAAAAACTTATATATGTTCAGGGTATGCAAGTAAACAATAGATTATTGCCACTTTTGTTACATAGAATGATAACGGTTATTTACATTTTCTTTTTTTTAAATTTTTTTTTCCAACGTTTATTTATTTTTGGGACAGAGAGAGACAGAGCATGAATGGGGGAGGGGCAGAGAGAGAGGGAGACACAGAATCGGAAACAGGCTCCAGGCTCTGAGCTGTCAGCCCAGAGCCCGACTCGGGGCTCGAACTCACGGACCGCGAGATCGTGACCTGGCTGAAGTCTATTTACATTTTCTAAATCGAAGCAAGTTCTACCAAGTTTATTATATTAGGAACAAGCCTTGGACCTCTTTGTATCCTTTTTGAAATAGAGAACTTAAGCTACTCGAGCCCTTCTGCTCATCCTCTTTGCTCGGCAAGAGAGCCTGGTGATTTTTTTATTTGATAAGGTACGAGTCTTGAGACTTAGAGAATCAGTGGCCCACCTCAAAACTGACATGCTTTGATTTGCTATAGTGTCTGGTTAACAAGGATCTTTTTTCATTTTCTTTCAGGGACAGTTGGGTTTTTTTCCTGCTTTTGGTTTATTATTAAAATCTACAGTGTGGTGAAAGTGGATTAAAGAACGTACCCAGGGGCTTCCAGGCCCATCACCGTGGCTTTGGAATATATACATCTGTATCTAAATGAACATCTATAAACAGACATCACTTAAAAATCTCATCGTCTGGCTCCCGTTTGTATGACACAAAATACCGAGTGTGTGGAAAAAACAGGTTGGGAAACAGGTTTATTCAAAGTCAGACCGTTCTGAAAAGATAGCATAAAAAAGGTTTAATTGAAAGCAATTAGAGCAAGGGAGGCACATTTCCTTACAAAATGAAAGGTGAGCACGCTGGCTTTTCAGATGAAATGTTTTTTTTTTTCCTTTTTCCTTTTTCTTCCTCATTTTGTATACGGCATCAGAACTATTGTCAAATAAATGTTAAATAAAACGTGAATTTTTCTAACGTCAGTGAATTGGACAAACTGTATTCCATTCTTGTAGTTGATCATTTTATCTATCTATCTATCTATCTATCTATCTCTATGCCCATTGTGGGGTTTGAACTCAGGACCAAGAGTCACGTGCTCTACTGACTAAGCCAGCCAGGTGTCCCTGGATGACCATTTTAAAAATGCACATTGGTTTAGCATATAAAGTTTATGAAATACCAGATACCGCTGTCATATTCCTCAATTAAATCTGCACATTTCTGGTTATTGGTTGTCTTTTTCTGTTTGCTGTCCTTTGGAGGTTGAGAATGTTCAAGTTTGACTTAGCTGTGTGTAGATTAAAAATCTTGGGACTCAATTTTCTTGGATTTATTTGCTTTGACTAAACAATAGTCAGGTGTCATAACTCCCCAAATGTCAGGAGTTTGTGCGGCAAATATTCTCCCAGCTTGCTGTTTTGGGGAAGCAGTCATGAAAATCATACATTTCCTGTGATAAATGTTATTGATAATTATTGGCCTTATTGGGGAAAACGTTTGAAAACAACGTACACATATGCTTCAATTCATGAACATTCTCAAAGCCGTCCTTAAGCTGAGGAGTACTTGTTTGTGTGTGTGTGGGGGGGTGGGGTGGGGGGGGTGGGGGGGTGGGGATCAAAGAAGTCGGGTTACCCTTGAAGGGGAGATTGAAATTCAGAAGGACAGGGTCAGAGAGTTGCATTCTGAAGGAGGGTTGGGGGGACGTGGAACTCGACTGGTTTCCTCACGGAGGGAGGTAATTCCCGAACCACTAGGATGCCTTTGTCTACATTGAAGGATCAGGGCTCTGATTGGTGGCAAATAGGCCTGGCACCTGGAGCTGGCTGGTGAGAGAGGAGGGAGTGGCTACGCAAGGTCAAAGGTGTCTCTTAACAGTGGAATTTTCAGATCCTCTCGACTTTCTTCCATTCAGTCTCAGAATCATAGGCTGAGCCCTGTGAGGAGTAAGTGCAGTTACGAGATTCATTGGAACCAATTCCATTCTCCTCTAAATACTTTGAACTAAGCAGTCGTTATAGTGAGCTTCGGGGGACTCTTCTCCCGCCGGGTTGGCTGCCTGATAGTTTTATTTAAGCTCACAAGCCCTCCTACTTGCATTAATGGTAGTAGTTTGCTCGAAAGGCAAATTTATTAAAAGAATGAGATCTTGCCATTTGTTACGCATGGATGGAGCTAGAGGGTATTCTGCTAAGTGAAATAAGTCAGACAGAGGAAGACAAATACCATAGGCTTTCACTCATACGTGGAATCTAAAAACCAAAACAAAACAAATGAACAAATAAAACAGAAACAGACTCATGGATGCGAGAACAAACTGGTGGTTGCCAGAGGGTAGGGGCGTGGGGGGATGGGCAAAATAGGCAAAGGGGATTAAGAGGTACCCACTTCCAGTTATAAAACAAGTCACGGAGATGAAAAGTGCAGCAAAGAGAATACCATCAATAATAGCGTCATAATGTTGTGTGGTGACCGACGGTGACTATACCCACAGTGGTGAGCGGTGAGTAATGTATAGAATCGTTGAGTCACTACGTCGTACACCTGAAACTAATATAACATTCTAAGTCAACTATGCTTCAATAATAAGGGCTAAAAACACAAAGGCAAATCTATTTTTGCAGCAGGAAAAAGTCGCCGCCTAGACATGGCATTCACAGGTTAAGGTGAAGGTAGCCACATGCGGGTCTCATGGCGGCCATCTTTGAACATCTTGAAATACAATGTGTCAGTCAGTATTTAGCCTGATTTCGGAGTGAAAACTGGAGAAGGGCTCTTCACTTTGATTGAAACGGAGATGAATAGTTCCCTGAGCCTCTGCGTGTGGGCCCTGAATGCCACTCGGGAAGCACGAGGCACGCGATTCCTTGAGCTACTGCTGATGAAATGACAGAAGAAGAGCTACGAGTAGGTCAAGCGCGTCAGCTCCAGACGAACTGGCGGGCTCTTAAGTTTTAGACATATTTGACTATTTCATCCGTGTCCCGTGTGTACATATTTCATGGTTGGCGTTCGAGGTGTCACCGTTTTCTCACCCTGGGGCTCCAGGGAATATGCACTTGCCGTCTAGTCCCCCAGACCTTGGTGAGCCGCAGTGGCTGTGACCGGATTGGGCCCAGGGAGGTGTTCTAGTCCTGACTAGCGGGGCACCGGGGGGGGGGGGGGTCAGGAGCCCAGTGGGGGGTGGCCCGGGTGCTGGGCAGTACTGTTTCCTGAAAATGAAGGCTATTCCCTGCCCCGCTCCCCCCTCCAACCTCATTGCCTTGGGAATAAAGACGGGCACTGGTCGCCCCACAGGCCACCCGCTCTTTCTCCACTTTGCCCACCCCACCCTCACTTTGACATCCTTTTCACTCATGGAGGGCTAGGCACCCGCCCCTCTTCTGCCAAGCCCATCAGGACGGCTCCCCCGTCCCACTGCGTACTTCTTAGTATTTCTTATATCGGGATAGCACAATGGGAAATCTCAGAGCCCCCGTCTTTCATTCTGTGTAATACAGTTAGTTCATCCCGCGTCTTCCCTTGCAGCGAAAGAGGAGGCACGAACAGCTGGTTGTGTGTCTCCCTCGCTGTCTTCCCACATAATGACCAGATACGCACATTAAAATTAGACTTTATTTAGCATATTTAAGAAGAATACCAAGGACAGATTAACAGCACCTATTTAAGAAACACAAACATTACTCAATAATAATTAGTTAAGCCACAAACATCAAACTCTCTGCCTTCCCCAAGCAGGAGTCCGTTATTCCTGTCCAGCAAAAAAAAAAAAAAAAAAAAAAAAAAAAAAAAAAAAAAAAAATGCATTGTAATCATTTTAGAAACGATCCAAATTAAGCCAACCAATATATGAAACCTTGTCCTTGGGCAGAGTCTCTGAGACACTAGTCCGTGTAACAGTATTGATTTATGAATTTGACTGGGGTGTGACGGGGTTTCTCTTCCTGCCGGGTGAGGAGGACAAAGCCCCACCCCTTTTGTGCACCTGAAGGTAAGTTGTGCCAATGGGAACCTGGCCCCAGGATTGTAGTTTGGCAACCCTTTGAAAAGGCACTTCTAAATGACAAATTTTGGGGGGGAAAGGAAAAGGAACATTTTAAATTCAAGATTTAAAATACTAAGGAGAACTGTTTGTTGACTGAATGAAGATTTCTATTGTTTTCAGTCTCAAAGTAGCACACACAATTTGGTATTAAAGGCAGTTTGAGAAATTATTCAGTGAGGGTATCCATATATACACAGTTTTCTAGTTGTAATTATTTTTGTTCTTAAAATATAATAAACTCGTGGTTCTCTCTTTTTGTCTGATGCAAACGCTGTCGATACACGATTGTGATCTTCTCAAACACCTTAGCTGTGACCCCTGGAGGAGTCCCACTACTTTATTTACCCACCCGTGCTCTGTCTTCTCTCTCAGGTGATCGACCAAAGAAAAAAACCTGAGCAGCCTTTTTCTGGTTTGGGCGCTGCTCTAGGGGGCGGGGAGGGGTACGATATAGCCCTGCTAAATGCAAATCCTGTCGGTTCACAGTAATTTTTTTTTTTTAATCCTGCTAACAGGACTCCAACAGCCTATCTGGGGGTCTTTGCTCTTTGAGGGGGAAAGGATTGTCTTCTCGGATTCTGCATTCTATACGTTCAACTCGTGGACGCCAGGCATACCAGTGCCAAGAGTGTCGTGGAGAACTGCCAGCGGGGACTTCAGCCGAGATGATTAATTCGCATTAGTGACCAATTGTACCAGAATGAGTTCTCACCTGTCAGAGACTCTACCAGGGGCTTGAGGAATTAAAGGCACCGTTACCTGCTACCCCACCTTGGAGCCATGTTATACAGCCTGTAGTATACACTTTAAAAATGAAATTTTACAAACGAATGTACTACGTTCTACTTCAGAAACGGACCAAGGTGTGGGTCACACAGAGAATTCCGCATGCACTTGATTAACGTTACATGTACATCTACCCATTTTTGAGGATGACACTATCTACGAACACACAAGATCTAATATCTAGCACCTTATCTCCAAGAACACTGGTATTATATATACAGTTACAGCTTACAATTCGGAGAACTACTACAGAGAGAAATACACCACCGAAACGGACAAAAATATCAAATTTTTAACATCAGAGTTGTAACACGGATGAAGCGGGGGTGGGGGGTGGGGTGGTGGAATCCACTCAACTTTAAAGCACCGAACCGAAACCAGTCTCGTTTTTGGAATAAGGGAGATCCGGTAATGAACCCTCAGACACGGCGAGCCTCTGGCGAGTGTGGAAATGATGCGGTCTCCTCTTGGTGCGTGTGTGTTTGGAGATCGAAGAGCTTTGGGAGGTGACGGTGGGAACGTCTGACTCCCGTTGGCAACCTTTGTTTACCTCGAGGGTGCCTACTCTACTTACCAAAGAGCGGTGAACTTGCCGGTGACGCGGCAATCAGTGGTCAAGTTCTGCAGATTGTGGCTTTCCTACTTCTGCCTCCGGCCAGTCTTGTTGCTTTTAGCAGAAGACTGCTGCCAGCGGGCAGGGCACTGGCCGTAGAGGAAGAGAGCGTTTGGAAGTAACTGGAAAGAATTTACGACAAGGGCTTCCATTCTTTCTACGTTTTCGGCGGCGGCCTGTCTCCTTATGCCTAAGCTGGGAGGGGCTTCGAGGGGGGTCAAGAGCACCTGTCCGGCCCGCAGAAAACGAGAGGGACAGAGATAAGGAGGGACAGGGTTAAAAGCCATGACTGACCAGCTTTTCTCTCCTTATCTTGGTAACTGGCTGGCAGCCAACTGTTCCTTCAATCTTTCGTCTGCTCTAGGAGGAAAAGACGTTTTGCTTTAGAGAAGCCTCTCCTGACCGCATGGGTTTTGTCTTAAAGAGCAATACAGCAAAAAAAAACATGAGGTAAGGGGTTTTTTAGTGTTCTGTGGTTTTTTTTTTTTTCTGAAATAAGTGGACGGTGGTCCACAGGATTGAATGTGCCCCCGAAGACGGGTGGTAGTGGGTGCTTTTCTGGGTAAGAAACAAGGTGCCTACCTCCTAAATGATAAAATGGCCCTTTTCCTTACGTCGGATTTGAAGTTGATATCCCGTCATCTCTAAATTGTATTGGACGGAAACATGCCTTTAACTGCTGGCCACTCCTATCCTTCACTTCTCTCCTTCCCTGCTTCCTCGGGCCCCCGGGGTCCCTTGGAGAATGTGCCAGCTCTGGGTGCCGGAGGAGGAGGGGACGCATGGGACGGGGTGAGCCCACGGAGCGTCCTCAGGGGCCAGCGCAGGCAAGGGGGAGGGGGAGTGAGGCAGGTGGAGGCAGGGGTGTGATGGGCAAGAGGGGGGCAGGGAGCTGGCAGTGCAGAGGACTTCCCAGCAGCTGCCGTCGGCGGTGCCTTCGAGAAGATGGACCCTTGCATCATAGAAGCCCTGGGCTTGTTCCTTATTACCGCCTTCCCAGGCTTGTTGAAATTGGTACGTTAGCGAGAGCACCTGCGGCTCCTTGGCAAAACTGGATGCTTTATTATTTTTAAATAAGGAAATCATTAAGTTGGAAATCACATCATTTCAAAGTCTGGTTCGTCTGGCCCCTGTACTTTAATGGGATTTTTACTGCACATATGAAGTGGCCTTGGCAAAAGAATACATCCTTTAAAAACATTTAGGGAGAGCTATTGCACACGAGGATGTGTGAGGCTAATGATGGCTTTTTTGTGTGTGCTTCCAGAGTTTTAAATGACAAAAGAGTATGTGCAGTAAAACCTCATTAAGTTGATAGTGTTTTATTCGAAATGGCACAAAATTTGAAGCAGTTGCTATCTCGAGCTAACTAGAGGCCCCATTGTTCATTAAGCAGAAAATGTCAGCAAAGCAGAGTGCTCTCGATTCGAAGGTCCTCTTTTCCAGTCTATTTTCAAAAGGTTTTCACCTTTGAAAAATCCAATTTGCCGTAAGAACAGACAGTGACTAAAACAGGGAAGAGAGGAACTCTGAGAAGGAAGTTGGCGAGTCCTGGCGCCCTGGAGAATGTTGTGTGTGCTGTTAAATGAACTTACCACGCTCGTACAGGTTGTGGTTCCGTTCTGATTATGATTTTGGCAAACAATTTTCTCTGATACACTTGGAAGGGGTTGAGCTTTAAAAATAAAACGAGAAGTTCAGTTTCAACATAATATTTGGGGACACTTTACGTTTGAAAGCCTGTCTCCTACCCAGGTAAGCATTTCTACCCAAAGGACAGGCCGGAGCTGTTTGGAACTCTTGACCATGACAGACCCCCGAGGCGATACCCCTCCCCCCATAACAGGGTCGCCCACACAGGCTATTTCCGCACCCAGATATCCTTTGAGGACGGGGCAGTGTGAGAATGTGGCAATGAACGGGTGTCATAAATTGACGACTCTTAATTCGCTTCATACATTTTGGTAGAAAAATGAACGATAGCGCGAGGGTAAACAGCAGCCCGCGTGTCTTGTCTCAATTGCCACACACTCCAGGTTAATGGGCTTGGAATTAGTTAAGTTTATCGTGGTCATACTGAGTCGACAGGCCAGCTTAATACTGTTTGCATCAATCCCGGCTCCTTTCCTAAATCCTGAACATGGCAAGCCCAAATCTCCAGGCAGACTTATTCACAGCTCAAATAACGCTGCTGTTTACCTCTCCCCCTTGAGAAGCTCAGGTTGGGATCTGTGAGGAGGAAGAGATAAAGAAAATATCAGTGAGCCGGGCATTTACATGGCTGCAGTTTGAGTTCTAATACAGACACGGTAACCACACAAGAATGAGGCTAAACTCTGAATGTGGCCATCTTTGTATACAACCGTCCGATGAACATTTTTCAACCAAACCCTCCCACCTGTGCCTCCACCCATATTAACATTGGATTTCTGCATGAACAGTTGACTGGCCACCAGTCGGCTTTAACTTGACCTTCAGGACGATCAAAAACACTCTCTTGACCGTTTTGGGGGCCCGTGTTATTTGGTCATGTCGACGTGGTCTGGGCCCCCAGGAACACACAGGGATCTCCTGACCCGGAGTGATTTCAGGGTCGGAGATGTGAAAAGCCCTCCCTCTGCACTGACCCTGGGGATAATTTAGATATTGTAACGGTCTTCCCAAAGCAATACATTCCAATAGCAATAATCGGGACATGTCTGACCCGAATGCTTTGAAACTAGGGTTGCTTGAAATAGGTCGGATGCTTGCTAGGTATTGAGAAACCATCCTCTCTGCTATTTCTGACTCTCTTGTATTTCTCTTCCACATCTGCGGGGAGCTTAAGGGCTTTAAGGGAGAGCCACAGGTAGAAAAAACCCATGGGTGTGCCTGGGGGAAGAAAAATGTTTATTCTGCCTCGCTTGCTCCCCACGTGGAGGTCACGTTTCTTGTCTAGGATCCCCTTGACACAAAAGAGATTTCTAATGGGCACGTCACTCTCGATCGGGAGTGTGAGTTTGAGAAACTTTTGGCCGCTCCTAGTTACGTTTTTTTTTTTTTTTTCTGGAAAAAATCTGTTTGACCGAAAAGGCCTCTGGGACTGGCAGAGGAGATGTTGCAGATTCTGATGGGCATCCCAATTCGACCACAAGAGGAACATTACAAAGTAGTGGCGTGATTCCTGTCCCACTGTGGCTCAAATAGGAGACAGAACAAACACCGTTTTAGTGTCAACTGACAATTTTCCATGCGTAGGGAATGACCTTGGTCCCAGCCCATGCACAAACCCAGGGTTTTACAGAAAAAGAAAAAAAGCCAACTGTTTAGCCTCATGGATGTGTGTTATTTCTCTAACTGTTCCCTAGGACCGGCTTCCCATTTCAAACATGCCCCAATATCCTCTTCCACTTCTCTGGGTCCCTTGAGAGGATCTGGGGACCTTCTTCGTATCTTCCACACACGACGCCCTTTGTCTTAGGTTCCAAAACAGTCTTTGCACCGGACTGTGGGTCTCTTCAGTTTACAACACTGATCAGTCAGTCAGGTTCTGCCTCTTGGGCTCCAGGAACGATCTGGTCACTGCTTTTCTTTCAGTCGAACCTAGGCTGTAGCTCTCACCCATAATCTCTTGACCCGAGGGCCTAAAAGTCCCCAGGTTCACAGGCGTCATCTTCCTCTTCCTCTTCCTTTTCCCTCAGGGCAAAAGCTGGGACGTTGTAGCTCTGGGCAGACAGATCCAGGACCAAAGTGGATAGCCCTTGTTGCCTTAAGAAATTCAGAGCCTAATAATTTGGGGCGGGGGGCGGGGGCGAGAAATTTCAGTCAGAATCCTCAAGTCCGTGCTTTGAGGGGCACACTTTTAAGGGAATGCTCCAGTTCCTACCTCTTCCGTATATTTATCTGTCTGTCTGTCTATCTCGTGGTGAGAAGGACGTGTGCAACACCTTGGCCTGAAATGGTACGGGTTGGCGTGAGTGGGGCTGTGGGGGGTCCGTGTGAAACAAAGCCGCTCCCGTTTTCTGCACTGTGGACAGTTCAAGGTTTGCCTTCCGGCTAGCTTCAAGGCAAAGCGACGGAGTCGTGCGAAGGGACGGTCTTGCCTTCGGTCCCTCCCTCTGTGCCGGCTTCTGTTCCCGGCAGGTCCGGGTGGCTGTCTTCTTTCGGGGGCTTTTCCTTGCAGAAGAACTTCTTCAGCATATCCTGGATTTCCTTCTTGATGGTCTTGTGCATGTAGCCGTAGATGTAGGGGTGCATGCAGCACTGCAGGAAGAAAAGCCAGATTATTATGGTGATCACCCACTGGGGCACCTTGGTTTGGACATCCACCCACACGGCCAGAACCGCCAGAAAGCAGTAGGGCCCCAGGGAGAGCACGTAGGAGAAGACGATGAGGAAGATCACTTTCGCAGCCTTGCACTGGTAGCACCTGGGCAGAGGGGGGTCGCCGGTGCTGTTTCGACGACTGGGCGGGGGGCTCTCGGGGATGTTCACTGCCTCGACGTCCTCCTCGCTGAAGTTGAGGTCATCCTCGCCGAACTCCGCGTCATCTTCACCCAGGTCGACGTTGCACTGGCTGACCTCCACGCGGCCCTTGTCCGCCTTCACACTGCCGGCGGGTTGGGGGCCACCGTCCCGGCCCTCTGAGCTGCCTTCGCTGGCCACCGAGCCGCCGTCCCGGACCTCCTCGCTGCCCGCGGCCGCCACCCTACCCGCACTGGCCTCCGCGCTCTCTTCCTCGGCCGGCACGCCGCCCTCCTCGGCCTTGGCCTCACCTCCGTCCTGGCGCCGGGACGCAGCCCTCCTCTCTCCCTCTTCGTCCTCGTTCTCCACACGATCCTTGGCCCGAACCTCCAAGCTGTGGCTCCTGACGTTGTACAGCAGGGCATGCTGCCGCCGGGCGGCACCGAACACCACCGAGTAGCAGGCAATCATGACGACCAGCGGCAGGATGATGAAGGACACCACGCTGAGAATGGTGTAGCTGGGGCTGGCCCCCCAGATCATGGAGCAGAGGGCGTTGCGCTGGTCAAAGGCAGCCTGGCCCCAGCCGTAGAGAGGGGGGGTGCTCTGCAGGATGGCCACGATCCAGGTGCCGTAGAGGAGCATGTAGCCCCGGCGGGGGGTCATCTTAGCGGGGTAGGAGAGAGGGTGGATGATGGACAGGTAGCGGTCCACGGACACCACCACGATGGTGTTGACACTGGCGAAGGCGAACAGGTGAGTGAGGCTCACCAGCGCGGTGCAGAAGTGGCTGTTGAGGGGCCAGAAGAGAGGCACGGAGGTGGCCACCACCCAGGGGGCCACGAGCGAAATCTGCAGCAGGTCAGTGACCAGGAGGTTGAAGATGAAGCGGTTGGCGACCTGCAGCAGCTGCGGCTTGCGCTGCAACACGAGCGCCAGCACGATGTTGCCGACGAAAGAGGCGGTGAGGAACACGAGCAGCACGCTCGAGCGGATGATGCCGTGGGCCAGGCTGATGGGCATTTTGGACAGGGGCACGCACGTGTGGCTGCTGTTGCTTTCGCGCGTGCTGTTGGTGCAGGTGGACGTCATGGCGACAGAGGGCGGGCGGCGGAGGCGCGCCGGGACCGCACTCAGTGCCTGTGCCGGGGACCAAAGAAAACACGCGGGCCGGGTTAGTCACCCCGCCGAGCGGGGCCGCTTCGGGGACCCCCGCGCCGCGCCAGTCCGCGCGTGACCGCGGCTCGTCTGAACCTCCTCTGCCCCTCCGGGCCCCTCCGCCCCTCCCTCTCGGGGTCTCGGCGCCACCCCCCACCCCCTACCCCCACCGGCCCCTCGGCGGGCGCGCGCGCGCTGCGTCTCTCTCCCACCGTCTCTGCATCTCTCCAGCGATCTCTCCCGCCGGCGCATGCGCGCGCGCTGTCTCTGCCTGTTTACGTGTCGCTGTCTCTCTCACCCCAGTGTCCCGCACTAGCGCACTCGTCACGTGTCTCTCGGGGGGTGTGTGTGTGCCGCGCCTCACCGGTTTTCTCCGACTCTCTCGCCCGCCCGTGTCCCGCACGCTGTCTCTCCTTCCCGGTCTCTCGCTAGCACGTGCGCGCTGTCGGTCTCCGTCAGTCTGTCGTGCTCTCTCTTGCCTTTCTGTCTCTCCGTCACTCCCGTCTCTCCCTCCAAGTCTCGGTCAATGTCTCTGACTCAGTCTCCCTCCCCATCGCTCCCCCCCCCCCATCCTCTTTCGGCAGCGCACTCTCTCTGTAGCTGTGTGTGCACGTCTCTCTGTCTCTCTCTGCCTTTCTCCCGGCCTTGTCCCCGTCTCTCCCTCCGTCTCTTTCTGCTGCGCTCCCGTCTCTCCCTGTGTCCCTGTCACTGTCTATGTCTCTCGCCAGCGCGTGCGCTCCTCCGTCTTTTCCCAGTGCGGTCTCGTCTCTCCCCGTCTCTCTCAGCCTATCTCCTCGACGATCTCTGTGAGTCCCCGGTGCACCTGTTCACTGTCCCTCGCTGCGTGCGTGTCCCTGTCGGTCTCCGCGTCTCCCCAAGCCTCCCGCTTCCGCGTCTCCGTCCATCTCTTCTCTGTCTCCCCCGTGTCTCCCTGCGGTTTCTGTCTCTCCGCGCGCGAAGTTCCGTCTCTGTCGCCGTCCGCCTGGTCTCTCGCCGTTGGCTCTAACGATCTACGGCTGTCTCTCCTAGTTGTCCCTGTCTCAGGCTGTCTCGCCAGCGCGTGCGCTTGGAGAATCGGGATCTCTGTCTCTCCCTCTGTCCCCGGGACTCTCGCGGAACACTTTCTTCGTCTGTTTCAGCGCGTGTGCGTCCCTGTGGCTCTCCATTTGTCTCCGACGAGCCCTCACCTCGGTTTTTCTCTGTCCCCGATCTCTATCTCTCGCTTGACTATTTTGCCATGGAAACCAGCTGCCGCCCTGGCTACCGCGGGCTCAGGCGGATAAATCTCCTAGTTTCTCAGCGGCACCGCCGCGGCTGGATGCGGGGAGGATGCCTCCCGCGACCCCCTCCCTGTTCGGCCCCCTCCCCGAATCCTCCGGTCCTCCCGCGGTCTCTCTCGGCGGCGGCGGCGGCGGCGGGGGGCGGGTGAGGAGGGGGAGCTCGAGGAAAGCAGGAGAGGAGGCAGGGGTGCCGGGCTGACGGGAGAGTCTGAGAGAGGCAGAGCGGGAGACGCTGGGAGGCAGAGAGAGAGAGAGAGAGAGAATGAAAGGAAAAAAAAAAAAAACAAAAAACGAGACCCGCAGAGACAGAAAGAGGATGGGAGACAGAGACAGGATGAGAGCCCACCCAGGGACGCAGAGAAAATGACCGAGAGGAAGAGGAATGGAGACGACGAAATGAGAGCGGCAGCAAGCGAAGGAGAGGCGCGGAGAGACAGAGACAGGAAAATCGAGGAAGGGCAGGCTAAGAAAGGGAGGGTGGGGAGCAAGGGGGGAGCGCGAGGCCGCGTGCGAGAAGTGCGAGGCCAAAGGCGAGGGCCGCGGGGCGCACGGGGGGCGCGTGGCGGGGCTGCCGTCGGGGCCGCGGCGGACCGGGCGTCCGGGGCGCTGGAGCGCGGGGCCGGGGAGGGGGGGCGGTGCGGGCCGCGGCGCCGGGGAGCCGAGCCGGGCCGGGCCGCTTACCTGTTGCTGGCGGAGGCGTCGCGCCGCGGGAGCTGCGTGCCGCTCCCTCGGGGACTCGCCGCGCGCTCGTCCGGGCTGCCTCCCGAGGCGCCGGCGGCGGGGAGCCCGCGGCGGGGCGGCGGGGCGCGGGGCGCGGCGGGAGCGGGGGCGCCCGAGCCCGCACGTCGTCCGGCCGGCGCGCAGCGCTGCGAAGCTCTGAGCGGCGGCGGGGGCGCGCGGCGTCTTAAGGCGGCGCGGGGCCCTCACCTTGCGGCGCCCCCCTCCCCTCGGCCCCCGCCCGCGCCGGTGACGCACGAGGCCGCGGGCGCCCGGAGGAGCGGGGGCCCGCGGCGGGGGGAGGGGGGAGGGAGAGGGGCGCGCGCGCGCGCGGCCGCGGACCCCGCTCGGCTACTTCTCGCCCCGCATCCCCACCCGGGCGGCCCCGAACTCGCCGAGGCCTCACAGACTGGGGCTTGTCGCCGGGACGGATTTTCGGGCAGACCTGTGCCTCCCTTGCCCCCGGATTGCGGGCCGGGCCCCGGCCACAGACCTGCACAGTTCTTCCAAAGAGGCGCAGAAACCCGGTCCCGGGGCCTCGGGCCTCGACCTTTGAAGACCCCCCCCCCCACCCCCACCCCGCTCCGCTCCCTTCCCCTCCCCCTCCCAAAGTAAGAATTGCCCCCGGGCCCGAGAGAGGAAGGGTGACTTTGATGTCACCAATTTTCCACAGTTTTCTCTGGCTCCCGGCAAGAGCTGAGCGGTAGTTCCTTTCGTGGGGGTTTGGGGAGCTTTTCGTGTGAGAGAAGCCGCTTAATGATCCACGGTATTGTTTGATGGAAGTCTGTCTGTCAGCCACCCCCGCCCCCACCCTCCATGCCAGGTAGCGTGGCACTGTGGTAAGCTGTTCACGCAGAGAATGCCGCCGAATCCGCACCTCAGCCTTGTGAGAGTGGCACTGCTATTACCTTCGTTTTATAGAGACAGGAGCCGAAGCCAAGAGAGATTCCCCTACTTGCCCAAGTTCAAGTCAATGTGGCACCTGCTTTATTAACCAAGACTTTCCGGTCTCCCCCAAACACATACGGGGTGTTTGCTCTGTGCCACGCCTGGGCAGATACCAGGGCATAAGGCATCCCCCCCCCCCCCACCCACCTACCAAAAGAAGAAAAAAAAAGGGAGGGTCAGGCCTGGGAAGGTAGCCGTGTACAGGGGCCATTTGCATCTGGTTCCCGAGGGATGTGGAGACAGTTTTTCTAAGCAGGACCGAAAGGAAAGCATGTTCTGCAAGAAGGAGACGAGCTGGCAGAGATAAGGCTGCAGGAGAGAGCTGGGGGCCAGGAGAGGCAGCAGCGCGGTGAGCTTCAGGAGGTAAGCTGGAAAAATGGGGCAGGGGCCGATCCTGAACGGCCTCGAGTGCCAGTCTGGGGACTGGCGACTGTATCCTGAGATCCCTGGAGGGCTGCTGAGGGTTTGCTTTATGCTGAGCCATCTCCAACGTACAGGGGTGTCATGGGAATAAGAAAATCACCTCCTCCCATGTTCCCACCATCTAGCCTTAACAATGATAAACATTTTGCCATTATCGTTCATTGACGGGTTTCTGTGCAGGGTGATGTGATGAGATTGCTGTTTTTCCAGGGTCCTGTAGAAGCGGGACTGGGGTGGGGGTGGGGGAGACACTGAAGGGAGAAAGAGCAGAAAGGAGGCTGTGGCAGGGGACCAGCTGGGTCTTGAGAGGTCACCCGGAGGGGGCCGAACGGAGACCCACAGAGAGGCAAGATTGACAGCGGTGAGGGAGAATGGCAAGGTGTTGGAGAGGGCCGACGATGAGCACAGGGTTCTGAGTCGGTGGATGGGCTAGAGAGAGATGCCCCCCCGCCAACTCCTGCACCCCATGCCTTCTGGACAGGGAGACAAGGCAGGTGTCTAATCAGGCTCCAGGACGCTCTTTGGATTTTAAGTCCTACATTTGCTGTAGATCATTTGTCTTTTTTCTGCTAGGCCTGATTTTATCTTCCCAAGGTTGAATGGTATAAACCTGGTCGTTTTTCCTGGAGACAGCTCCCATGATAATCGCTCACAGTTATTAATTCCTAGCCTCACGCTGGCCGTGGTACAGAATCCTGTGAGAAGTGGCCACAGCACAGGCCAGTTCGGTCCATCCTACCCTCTCCTGCTCCTCCCTGTGGTCCCGAGAGTTCTCTGGACTGCTGGAATCTGCTGGGGGACAGGGCGCAAACCTCTAGGTACATATTAAAGGTGGGTGCCTCAGGGTGGCAGGCTCATGGAGGCTGCAGCTGCCTCCCTGGGGACTAAGCGGGCAGAGGGGGGAGTGGAGGAGCCCGAGCGGGATGAGGCCTCTGGAACAGGCCAGTGGGCCTGCAGGAGACGGCAAGAAATGAAAGGCGCTCTTCTGGACAGGGAGATATTTGAGGGTTGTAAATCCTCAGGTGTCTGGTTCCTCTTATTCCCTCCAGGCATGAACAGAGTTGGTGTCCTTGAATTTCAAAGGCATTCAAGTATCAGCATCCCAACCAACTGGAGGTATGTGGGGGGCCTTGGAGAATGTGGATTTGGCTTCGGGCCCTGCAGGCTCTGATTCTGATGGCCTTGGAAGAGCCCTTCAACGGACAAGCCTCCTTAGATTCTGGAGAGGTTCTTTGGGACGAGACAGGGAGAGTTTGGGGTGATGGCACAAGAAGCCACCTAGTCCTTTTCTCTACCTTCATAATTCAGTAGCAGCAGAAATCAGCTCGGGACAGTGGTATTAATGAGGTGGGGCTGGAGAGCAGGAAGTTTCTAGAAAGGGGTCTAGGGCCTGATGACAGTCAGACACAGCAACATTGGCCAGCAGCATGCCGGCCCCGTCTTGTTCACCTCATCAGACTGCCCCGATGGATGTAACCAACTGCTGGACGAGGGAAATCGCAGGCCCACAGCCCAGCCAGGTGTTGGTTCTAGAAACAAGGGAGGTACAAGGGTCCTGGAGTGCCTACCATGGGTCGGGCCCTATGCTTGCTTTATCCTATTTAATCCTTGAGGAAACTCTGCAAGTTACAGATCAATACAGTATTTTTAGAATCCAAGGTATCATTTATCATTAAGAAAGAAAAGCTGCAAATTTAGCTGTCACATCACTCATAGCAATATACCTCTTGATTTCAAAGATGCTAAAGTAAAAAAAAAAAATTAAAAATGTGCTTCAGAATCTGTGTGTGATAGTTCCATCCCTGTCCTTACAGAGAAGTTAAATAACTTACCCAAGCCACACAGCAAGTAAGTGTTGGAGCTGAGAGGTAAAACCTGTTCTGACTCCGACGCGAGGACATTTCCTAGACGGCTTCCTGGAAGGCTCAAGAAGCAAAACAGAAAGGCTCCCAGAGACCCAGCTCAGGAGAAAGTTTGGCATCCAGGTGAGTTGCCAGAATTGTGGGAAGACAAACGCAGTCGCGCTGAAAATGGCTTCTCTTAGTAGGATACATGGCTCCCATAGGTGATGAAATGACGAGATGAGTTAATCTAAATTCTAAGTCACACTCCTTCCTGCTTAGCGGGTTCGTAATAAGTCAGCGGGGAATGATATATGGTTTCGTTCTGGAGTGCCTACCCAAGGGGGCGTTTTGAGTTTTTTCATGTTATGAACTGCTCTGGCATTCACTTTAGGCCATCCCTAGAGGTTGTGTTCGCAAAACCCAGGGGAAATTAAGTACCATCTGGGTGTGAGCTAATATTGCCCACTTTGTAGGCTTGGGCAGGACAGAAGGTCTGGATTTCAAAGTCACGGCTGTCCAAATCAAATGGTTTGGAAGAGAATATTGGCAGGAAATAACTGGATGGATTAGAAATGAAGAGCAGGAGACCTGATTTCTAGTCCTAATTCTGGGGCTAACTTGCTGTGTGACTTTGAGAAGATCCCCTCCCCTCTCTGATCTCAGTGTTATGAATCTACCAAATGAGGCGAGGGCAGGGTTAGATAATCTCTACGGGTCCTCTCAGTTTCTGACTTTTGATTCCGTCTACTTTCTATCAGGGTGTCATTAAAAATCCTCTGAACTGGACACCGGGTGGCTCAGTCAGTTAAGCGTCTGACCCTTGGTTTTGGCCCAGGTCACGATCTCTCACAGTCATGAGACCGAGCCCCTCCAGGCAACACGCTGAGCGAGCATGGAGCCTGCTTGGGATTCTTTCTCTCCCTCTCTCTCTCTGCCCCTGCCCCTCTCAGATGCCTTCTCTCTCTAAACAAACAAACAAACAAACAAACATACGTTTAAAAAAATTCTCCAAACTAATCCAACCCAAATCTTTAAAATGTGATATCTGGACTTCTGCTTCTGGCAATGAAATAATGATTGTCACACACTGCAAGACAGGAAGTACAGGACAATAATCCTCAAGAAAAGAGAGATAAATGAAGTGAGCCCTACCATTGGCCCAGTTTACTACATAGAGAGAGTTTCCAGGGTGGGAACTCCGGCTGAATCTGAAAATCTGCCTAACTTGAGGAGACAGAGTTTAGCATTCAGGGAGGTGAGGGTGGCTAGAATTTACAAGGTAATATACTAGAGAGGAGCTTTCCAGAGGGAGAAAGAGAGAGCAGAGAGAGAGAGACAGAGAGAGAGAGAGAGAGAGAGAGAGAGAGAGAGCACACTCGTGCTCCAAAGATCTGCAAAAGGTACCCCTCAGAGTTTTGACCAAATACTGATCAGCACATGTGTGTGGGAGAACTACCCACGGCTGGGGAATGAATGACACAAAAGGAATAGGTGGAGGGATTTCTAGGGCTCACACATGGCTGGCTATAGCCCAGTTTCCCGGAAGTCAGAGAGAAGAAACTTCATACCGTACAGGGTTATCAGTGCTCAGAACGGGATTGCCTTAGTGGTGGAGCCAAATTAACCTCAGTCTAAAGTTTGTTCTGACCCCACACGACAAAGCTTAAATCAGGCTTTTGAAAGGACTGAACAGTTTCCAAGTATCTTTACCACAACTCAGAGCAAGGCTCGGAAATATGTAAAGGAGTACACAAATTATCTAGCAGCCGACAGCATAACATTTGCAAAGCCCAAAGTCCAATCAAACATTACGCAGTATGCGGAACAGGAAAATGTGGCCCGTAATGAGAAGAAAACCCCTTAGCTAGAAAACAGACACAGGTGATAGAATTGGGAGGCAAAGACATTAAAGTGGTTTTTTGAAAAACGGACTCCATACGTTCAAGAGGGTGGAGGACAGCATGGGCATGTGAAGGAGAGACATGGAAGAGAGAAAACAGACTCAAATCTGACTTCTAGAGTTCAAGAATATAATGTCTGAGATAAGAAACACACGGGATGACATTGTCAGCATGCTCGACACCACAGAAGGAAACGTTTGTGAACTTGAAGCCACAGCAAGAGAAACTGCCCAAGATGAAACCGAAAGGAAAAAGAGAAGAAAGGAACAAAGCAGCAGTGAGCTGTGAGACAATTTCAAGTGTAACTGAAGTCCCACAAGGAGTTAGGGAGGCAGGAATATTATTTGAAGACCTAATGGCCAAAACTTTCCCAAAGGGAGTAAAAAGTAGACATCCATGGATGCAAGAGCCTCAACAAAACCCAAGCCCCACAGGTCGGAGGAAAACCGTATCACAGCGCATCCTAATGCTCGTTTCTCCGCATAGGTCATGAGGATTTGGAGAGACCGTAATCTTCACGCACTGCTTTTGGGATGGAAAATAGGACAGCCACATTGGGAAGTGGGTTGGTTAAAAAAAAAAAAAAAAAAAAAAACAACAAAGTTAAACATACACCTACTGTATGACCCAGCCTTTCCACTCCTAAAAGAAATTAGAACATTCTCCCGTGGCGTACCTGAACGTTTACAGCTCCTTTATTTGTAACAGATAAAAACTGGCAACAGCTCCGATGTCTACCAACAGGCAAATGGCATAGTCACACATCGGAATCCCATTTGCAGCTACAAAAGAGAACAAATTGTTAATAGACACGGCAACATGGGTGAATGTCAAAATGATTATGCCGAGTGAAGGAAACCACACACGGAAAGAGTACATAGTGTGTGATTCCATCCACAGAATGTTTCAGAAATGCACACAAATCTAAAATGACCTAAAGTGGGGCGCCCGGGTGGCTCAGTCGGTTAAGCGACCGACTTCGGCTCAGGTCGTGATCTCACAGTCTGTGAGTTCGAGCCCCGCGTCGGGCTCTGTGCTGACGGCTCGGAGCCTGGAGCCTGCCTCCGATTCTGTGTCTCCCTCTCTCTCTGACCCTCCCTCGTTCATGCTCTGTCTCAAAAATAAATAAACATTAAAATAAATAAATAAATAAATAAACAAATAAATAAATAAATAAAATGACCTAAAGTGGGGCGCCTGGGTGGCCCGGTCGGTTGAGCAAAGAACTCTTGATTTCGGCTCAGGTCGGGATCTCACAGTCGTGAGGTGTAGCCCTGTGCCGGGCTGTGCACCGAGTGCAGAGCCTGCTTGAGATTCTCTCTTTCTCTCTCTCTCTGCCCCTCTCCCCTTCTCGCACGGGCACGTCTGCTCTCTCTCGCTCTCTCAAAATAAGTAAATAAACTTTTAAAAATAATACAACTTGAATTTAGGACAGACTCTGACTTTACAACATGGCTGCTTAGCTGCTACGCGACTTTGCTTCCCTGTTGTAAGCGGCTCTGAAAACATATCACTGACGTGCAAGGCATCTTATACACCTTATCTCATCTAATTTCCCAACGGTCTTATGAGATGGGTATTGCCAATATTTCTTATCTTATAGACGAGAAAACCGAGGCTCAGAGAAGCTGTATAATTTGCTCAAAGTCCCCCCAGTAACATGTGGAAAAACCTCAGAGCTCGCTGTAGCTGCTTCGCTTTCCTGTTCAGATTTCCAGAACAGGAAACCCTCTTATCTTTGGAACCACGCTTACTCTTCTTGAGTCAACTTGCCCAGAGGCTCAAGAGTTTCACAATGTGACCTTGGTGAAGTATCAGGGGCCGGGAGCATTGGGCCGGCCTGCCGCATTCTACATGTATTCCTTGGGTGGAGGGCTTGGGTGGTTAGAACTGACATATCGCTAATCGGTAGTGAATATTCAGAGCTCCAAACGCTTCAAACCTCCCCTGGCTGTGCGTTGAAGTGCAGGGTCTGTGGAGTTTTTAAAGGCTGGTTTATATTTTGTTTATAATTGAATTAAGACATTTGGAAGTTCGACTTCATAAAACAGTATGAACCCTGAGTTTGATGGCAGCTGAGAATCAGCAGAGAGCCCCCGGGGCCAGTGGGTTGACCAGAGAAAGGCAACTCCAGCGTGTTCGGGTGCCGTCCTTGAACAGTTAGCGTTGCTTGGGGGTTGTGGCGATGTTGCCAGAACGCCTCAAGATGGAGTCTCAGAAAATAGGATTATATTTCCACGTTTAGGAAAACATTCCTGCCATGCTCAGATATCAGCATTAGAGGGGGGAAATAGCAGCTTGTTCAAGCCAAACTGTAATGGCCATAGACGGTTTTGAGTTTTTGCCCAAGTGAAGGCAAAAGGTGGCACTTTTATGGAAGATGCGTGTGTGTCATCCTTCAAAGGGAGTATTCAGTGCTTACAGTGAGGTGCCTGGCGACAGTCGGTGCCGGGTTTGTGAGAGCCGACTGGTAAGTCTCCAGGAAGTTTGCAGGCACCCGTTAAAAGTTATATAAACCTACAGTTAAATGAGTCACCTTCAAAGCACAGGTAATAAATCCTCAAAACACACCACTTCCTAATTATTTTATCACCTTTTCCTACCACGTGTGATCTCGAGGTTATTTACATCCATTGTGTCCCCATGATGCACATGCTTTATAATGGCATGCCTCAACACATCTCGTCCCAGCTCTGTATCTCCCGACACCACGTTGGTCACTCGAAATGGGTCAAGGGACCCTTCTCACCATGGAAATAATCAAACACTACAAAGGAGGACTTCTTTCTCTGAGATCCAGGTGTTAAACATTTACCAACACATCACTGTCCGTAGAACACATTACTTTTTTTTATCCAGCTTTACTGAGATGTAATCCTTACGCCCTACACCCTATTTAAAGTGTACAGTTCAACCGATTTTAGTATCTTCATGGACGCGGGCAACCATCACCAGGGTCAGTTTTAGAATATTTTTACGGCCTCAGAAAGAAACCCCATACCCTTTAGCTTATAGTCCCTTATCCCCCGCTCTACACTTCTCAGCCTTAACCAACAACGAATCTCCTTTTCATCTCAATAAATTTATCCATCCCGGACATCTCATGTAAACGAGATTACATGATATTTAGTCTTTTGTGACTGGCTTCTTTCACTTAGCGCAGTGTTTTCAAGTTTCATCCACGTTGACACTTGGATTCAACTGATACATCCACGTATGTATATCCAACTGATGATATGTATCGGTACTTCATTCCTTTTTCTGACCAAGTAATATTTCCTTGTATGGATAGACCACCATTTCCTTCTCTGCTCATTAGCTGCTGGACATTTGAGCTGTTTATACCTCTTGGCTGTTGTGAATCGCGCGGCTACGAGCATTTACGTACAAGTTTTTGTTTGAACACCTGTTTCCAATCCTTTTGGGTCTGTGCCTCGGAGTGGAATCGGTGGGTCGTATGGTGATTCCTTTTAACGTAGGATCTGCTGAATTGTTTTCCACAACAGCTGCACCCTTTTGCGTGTCTGCCTGCAGCGTATTGGGGCTGTGATTTCTACGCGTCCTTGCCAACACTTGTTAATTTCCATTTTTTTTTTTAAATTAGAGCCGTCCTGGTGGGTGTGGCGTGATATCTCGTGGTGGTTTTGATTTGCATTTCCCTAATGATTTCTTCATGTGCGTACTGCCATTTGTATATCTTCCTTAGATAAGTGCCTATTCAGATCCTTCTGTGGAGCACTTTTAAAGTGTCTCTAATCCTCATAACAGCCTTGCACGATTCCTATCTTACAGGTAACCGAGACTCAGAAAGACTCGGAAAGATTGAGCCACTCGCTTAATTTGTACACAGCTCGAAATGGGGCTGGGATTTGTATGTGTCTGGCTTGCAAAGCCATGGGCCTCTATCACACCACATCATTTCCGTGACTCTTGATCTGTTAGCCGATGCTTAAAGACTAATACTCTTGTCCAGTGAGTGTGCTCCTGGTTCTAGACCTGGCTGGGTCCCCGGGTCTCCATATTCTCATTCCTCAAAGGAGGAATTTGAGTGGATGACCTCTATGTCACTCCATCGGTCTAATGGCAAAATTGGCCCTTTCGTTTTGTATGCAGATGTCCCGAGGATTTGTACAAAGGAGGCTTGATTGCTCCGTGTGTTATTTTGAGTGGTTAATGGGATTCTTTTTCTCAGTGCATTATGTTGCACTTGCCTACACTGACGCTCACCTGCTACTTTTCAGCCCACTCACACAGCCTCTCAGCATCTTCCTGCAGTTTAATCTAAAGAGCTTAACATGTTACTACCCAGAAGGGTTGGGTGTTGCCTGGAAACCTGAAGTTTTTACGAGGCTGACTTTCTTCCACCTAATTTTCGAGTAAGTCAAATAAGCTAGATCTCCATCAATCTTTGGGGGGGGGGGAGTCCATAGTATCTACACTTCTCTCCTTAAGAGAAAGTCAAGTTTATCCCCGTGTCCTTGTCCTTATGCCCACTGCTTATCCGTGACACAAATATGCTCTCAATCCCATAGTGATTTGGCACTATATCAAAAAGCTTCTATTCTCACGTTCCCTTTTTGTTCATGCTTTTTATTTACTGCTTATTTGCATTTTAACTGCTTAAAATTTTCCGATAGATTGGCCAGGCACGACTTCATCTTGTGTAAACTGAGGTCTAACTGGTCATTGAGCTCATTGTTCGTTATGCAAATTAGGCATTTCCCAGCCTGTGCCCCAAGATCTCTTTAGGACCCTACCTATGGATGGAACTCATACTGTCAATGTGCCCGCCTTCATCATGGGGGCTACCTGGTAAGGACAGGTTGCACCTTCTGCCCTAATTTCATTGGGGACACTTTGCCACTGTGTTCTAGTGAAGGCTATACTTTTAGCCTATTCTGTAGGCCTTGGACATCCTCAGCATTTGCCACAGTCTAGTCTCGCAGCTTGGACACTTCCAGTGAGAGCTTAGGGAACAGACATCGCAGTGACATCCTGTGTGGTATCACTTCTTGGCCTCCCGAGCATGGCTGTTATCCCAACTGTCAGTTGTCCTCACTGATCATCTTGCTGGCATTCTTCCTAGACTATAACTGAAGAGGCTCTTGGCTTTGGCTTTCAGGTACCTTGCCTGGTTTCTCGCCAGTTCCCTCAGTCCTTCCTGATTTTCAGCTTGCCTCTGCCCTGCCCCTTTTGGGTAGTGTCTTCGTTCCCTTCTCTTGAGCCACCTTTCCATTTGGAGAAGGAGCCCTTTTCACACTGCTCCTCTCTTACTTGGCTACTTGTTGCTTGAAGATAGTTCTTTCCAAGTTTCTGGTGTTTGAGATTTTTTGCCACACAATACCCTGGTATTTCGGTTAGGTAAGTTTTCTAAACCATCTACAGGCCTCTTGAGGTTCTTAACTTTCTTAACTTCTTCAATTCCTCTTTTTTTTTTAATTTTTATTTTTTAAATTTTTTTTTAACGTTTTATTTATTTTTGAGACAGAGAGAGACAGAGCATGAACAGGGAAGGGGCAGAGAGAGAGGGAGACACAGAATCAGAAGCAGGCTCCAGGCTCTGAGCCGTCAGCCCAGTGCCCGACGCGGGGCTCGAACTCACGGACCGCAAGATCGTGACCTGAGCTGAAGTCGGACGCTTAACTGACTGAGCCACCCAGGCGCCCCTCAATTCCTCTTTTAACTAATGCTCACATTTGGTCAGGGCTCCCTTTGCTGCAATGAAGTAAACGAGTGTATGGTGGATTTCTTTGGCTTTCCGTGTCCCACGGGGATGGTGGCGCTGGTTATTCTGACATCAGCGTTTTCAAAGGCTTCACTCACTATGACCTGATCAGTAGCCATTACTGATTATAGGCCCAGGGCGCAGGAGGGTGATAGGTGAAACCAATGGGTGCTTCGTGGCAATCTGTGGTGTCAGAGAATCTGGCTTCTGGCCTGTCTCAGTCACAATTTCCCTGTATGATAGTTAGAAGGCCATTTCCCTCCTCTGGGCTCAGTTTCCTCTTTTTAATGAGGGGACGACCCACAGGAAGGACAGGGATATATAACTGAGGTCCCAGTGATTCGGTTTCCATTACCACCTTTTTAATGTGTACCCTTGTCCATGAGTAAAGCGTTGCATTGAGACTTGGGCAAGAGTTTTGGATCCGTCCAGTGTCTGAACCTTGGAGTCAGCATTTAGATCTGGACTGATGGCTGTGGTTGGGCTGTTTGGCTCTGGAGAAGAGGGTCCTGAAATCCCATTCTCAGTTCTACCATGCCCTTCCCTGTACTCTGGCTCTCCGGTCTTTTCCACAATGGTCTGAGGAGCAGAGCCAACCAAGCCTACTGTTTCTTTGACAGCAGTGATTCTTTTTTTTTTTTTTTCTGGATCAGGGTCCCCTTTGAGAAGCTGATAAAAGCTAGGGACCCTGTCCACCAAAGAACGCATGTACCAGCATCCATACCCACAGAGACATGTACCAGTCTGACCCCAATCGTAGAGTGTTCGTGATCTTTGAAGACAATCCACAGAGTCTGGGTTCTAGGGACCCTCGGTTAACCCCTGCTCTAGAAAATGGCTCCTGGCCTTCACGGAGCCCAGCATCCTCCCCTGCCACTTGGTTGTGCTCTGACTTTATGGACTAGGACCAGTGTGGGTGATCAGCGAGCCACCAGACTCGATCCAGAGCCTTGACTGTATCGGGAAGGAGCCAGCTCCCTCTTGGGCGGTGATTCTGTAGCTGAGAACTTGTGCTAAGCTCTGCCAATGATAATAAGGAGAGGGAACGGGGGCCAAGTGGGCAGATTCTCACGGCATCTCAGGTCGAAGGGCTTGTCTGGCCAGAGACTTGCTGGTGGGTGTGGAATGGCTGGGAAGTGCTTCTGTGGTTGGCAAATGAGGAGGAGAATCCATGCTTTCTGCTATAGCAGCCAAGATCTATGAACGAATAGCCAAGTAAAGAGTGAGATGAAGGCCCAAGTGAGAGGGATGTATGTTCAGATGAGAAGTGGCTGAGTGAGGGTGAAGGACTGCTCCTGGGCGAGATGAGCAGACTTAGAGAGCCAGTGGCCTGAAAAAAGAAGCAAGCCTAAGGAAAAGTAAATGGTGGGGGAGGGGGGATGTTTTTCGGGAGAACTTCCCTCACACTGATATTCTATTTCTTTATGGAGAGGTCATGGTTTCCTTTGTCGAGAGCCCGCTCATCTGTGCCATGGAACTGTGAGGTGTCAGGGGGATGTTGAGACCCAGAGAGTGGAGATTAGAAGGAGCTGGGCAAAGGGCACTGGCGTCGTCTGGTGTATGCAGATCCCTCCTTAATGTACCTGCATTTGGTCCATTTTGAAGCACGATGTCCGTGCTGGAGGCTGAGCTGTGTTGAGTGCCGGCTGTACGCACCCTCCGCGGTGAACATTTATGGAGGGTAACTGTCCAAGATACGGAGCTTGTGAAAGAGCTCTGGCTAGACTGGCAGCATCGGGGAAAAGCTCCTTTGGAGCCAGCAGGCAGGAGGAAAAGGGGTCAGCTAATTGGAATTAATCGTGTCAGCCTGGGGCATCTGCTTGGCATCCTGAATTTACCCTTGGCATTGGACCCAGCCAGAGAGTTGGAGCGGCAGCGGGAGTGTAACTGTGGCGGGAGGAGAGTCCTGCTTTTCCTGTGCTGTTGTTCAGGTGGCACAAGCCAATGGGCTTAGAGGCTGAATAGCTTCTTTGGCTCAAATGTAGCACTTTCCCTGCCTAAGGCAACGTGCCATTTCTGTGGGTGGTTGTAGGTGAGCTCACGGGGAAATGGCCAGGGAAATGTTTGTAATCAACCACTTCAGGGGCGGAAGGGCGAATTGCTGCTAATGAACCACTCGCCATCACTTATTTGCCCCTCCACAAATAGGCAGAGACAGTTTTGGCTGCCCAGAAGTTGTTTCCCTTTCTTCTTGGACCTCTTTTATCCTCTTTATGGTCAAGGACTTTCAGGAGAGAACTTGGGAGAGTTGGTCACCAGAGTGAAGGTGCTGAGGACGCGTACCAGGCCTGTAGAATTAGTGAACCCCCCAGGTTGCTGGGGGCTCTTTGAGTGTCTTTAGCCTTCACTTGGGTCCATGGGCCCTTCAGAAGACTTTGACTTGTTCTTCAGCTTTTGCCCTCCAGCGCTAGACCGGGGTACCTGCCATCACTTTTGCTCATTCGTGTCGGCAGGCCGTGCTCTGCGTCTCAGACTCAACTGCCGGAGCCACGTCCAGCGGAGGCAGTGCCAGAAACGCAACAGCTCATGTTCTGTTCCGCGGGCAAGGGGAATGGGGGCTATACGGAACATGCTAGAGTCCGCTGTACTGAGTTTCTGCTTCTAGCGCGAACAGCCTGTTCCGCAGCCCCCTACGCTGGCACCAAGGACTTTGCCTCAGAGTGGCCCTGGCAGTCAGCCTGGCCATGCGGAAAGTGCCCTCTGGGTTGTGGACTAGGGAATGTCAAGACGCTTGGTCAGCTGGTCGTTGCAAGGGCACGGGCAAGAGCAGAGACACCAGGAAAGATACTGTGGCGCAGGAGCAAGAGAACTGGCGGGAGTAGCGGGTCCCCAGAGAAGCCTTCCTTCCTTCCTGACGACTTTCAACTTCCGAGCTCCTCCTCTCACTTTTTAATTATTTTTTTTTTTATTGTGGAAATTCTCAAACATATGCAAAATTGAAGACAATAGCTTTATAAGCCCCACGTACCCCGTCACCTGGCTGAAGCCATTATCTGAGCCGGTCGTGTTTCGTTTCATTCCGACCCACTTCCTTCTCCCATCCCCTGGAGCGCTACGCCAAAAACAGCTTTACCGAGGCATCATTTACAAACCATAAGACTCACCCATTTTAAGTGTAAAACTCAATGGCTTCTAGGAAATTTACAGATTTGTACCGCTGTCACCACATCCAGTCGTAGAACATTTTTTATCACGCCAAAGAGATTCCTCATATGCCATTTCTGGACATTTTATATACACGGAATCATACAATACGCAGATTTTTGCATTTGGCTTCTTACACTTAGCATAATGTTCTTGAGCCTGTAGAATGTATCAGTAGTTTGTACGTTTTTTATGGCTGAATGATATTCCATCGTATATGGGCATACCACATTTCATTTATACAGTGACCAGTGGATGGACCTTTGGGTTGTTTCTACTCTTTGGCCATTATCAATAATACTGTTAGTAATATTCACTCCTGGAACATTTTGAAGCAAACCTCTGACATCATTTCATCGGCGAATAGTTGAGGATGTATCTCTGAATTAAGCACAGCAGCCTTTAAAAAAACCAACCATAAACACAACGCCATTACCACATGTGAAATAATCAACAATAATTCCTTTAAAAGCTTTTTTTTAAGTTTATGTATTTATTTATTTATTTCTAGAGAGAGCACGGGCAGGGGAGGGTCAGAGAGAGAGGGAGAGAGAGAATCCCAAGCAGGCCCTGCACTGTCAGCACAGAGCCTGATGTGGGGCCCAACCAAACCCACAAACTGTGAGATCATGACCTGGGCTAAAAATCAGGAGTCGGACGCTTAAGTGACTAAGCCACCCAGGCGCTCCTATTTATTTATTTTTGAGAGAGCGAGCGAGCAGGGGAGGGCCAGAGAGAGAGAGGGAGACAGAGAATCCCGAGCAGGCTCTGCGTTGTTAGCGCAGAGCCCGATGTGGGACTCAAACTCAGAAACCGACCTGAGCCGGAGCCAAGAGTCTGATGCTTAACCGACTAAGTGACCCAGGTGCCCCAACAATAATTCTTTAATAATCCAATCAGTACTAAAAGTTCCAGTGATCTCTTAGATGCCATAGAATTTTTAAAGTTATAGTTTGTTCAGATCTCGAGCTAAATAAGGTCTTTAATTGAGATCACTTGATACAGATTTAAGCCTTTTTATCTACAGGTTCCCCTATATCCTGTCTTTCCAATTTATCTGTTAAAGAAGCGAGATCATTTGTTCTGTAGAGTTTCCCAGAGTCCGGATCTTACTGATCGCATCCCTGTGATGTCTTTCAACATGTTCCTCAGTCCTTTGTATTTCCTGTAAGTTAGTAGTTGGACGGAAGCTTCATCAGACTCCTGTCTGCCTTTCGGCAAGACCCCTTCACAGAAGGTGCCATGTACTTCTGTCAACAGATGAGCGGCGTCTGGTTGTCTCTCTCTTGGCGATGTTAACAGCCATTGCGGATCATTACCTAGATTCAGTTGTTCGTGAGGTGGACCATTTTCTGAAGGGATCCTGGACGAGACTCTGTCCTTTTCAACCAAAGCACCTCAGGGAGCTCACGGAACTCTTGTTCAAACTGAGGCAGCAGCTCCGCATGATGAGGTAGGTCTGCAAACTCTGGAGCCTTCGCAGGGGTGTGTGCTTTGGATGGAGCCACTTGGGTGGCCTGCCATGGTCTATCGAGAAGTCTCAACCCTTTAGGCCTTCTTCCGTGTCCTCATCAGTTTGGGCTGCTGTAAGAAAACAGAAGTTAAACAGCAGACATGTATTTCTCCGCGTCCTGAAGGCTGGGAAGTCCAAGATCAAGGCACATTTGGTGCCCGGTAAGAACCCATTTCCAGGTTCATAGCTGTCTTTTCACTGTGTCCTCACATGGTGGAAAGGGTGAGGGGAACTCTCTAGAGTCTCTTTTAGAAGGGCACTAACCCCGTTCATGAGGGCTCCACACTCGCGACCTAATCGCCTCCCAAAGGCCCCACTTCCAAATAGCCTCACACTGGGGGTTAGGATTTCAACACGTAGATCCTCGGGAGACACAAGCATCAAGACCGTAACGCTCTGTCTCTCCAGCTACTGGGTTCTGTAGTGTCCACGCTGCCCTGTTGCGTTTCCAATTTCCAACATCCCGACCGCTGTTCTGCCTTTTTTTCATGTTTCTTCATCAGCCCCTGCTTTCTCCCCCTCACTGCCCATCTTTCCATTTCCGACCAGTGACAGCCAGTTTGGGCACTGCATTATGGGGAAGAGGGAGAGATCTCCAGCCCAGCACATCTGATTGCTCCACGGCACTCGAAACACATTCTAGCAAATTGTGGAGAAGACGGGAATTGGCTGGACAGCAGTGTTTCCTATTAGCATTAATTTGCATTTGGCTTTCTGTAGCGTAGATGAGTACCTGTTATCAAAATGCAGGCGCGGAAAGAGACAGAGGCAAACCAAGAAACGGACTCAACTATAGAGAACAAACCGATGGTCACCGGAGGGGGGGGGTGGGGGGATGGGTGAAACAGGTGACGGGGACCAAGGAGGGCACTTGTCGGGATGAGCCCCGGGTGACATGTGGAAGTGTCGAATCCCTATATTGTACACCTGAAGCGAATGTTACGCTGTGTGTTAACCATGCCGGAATTCGCGCAGAAACATAAACAAAGATATGAAACGGGCTGCAAACGAGAAGAGTGGACACCAGTGGTGAACATTGCATTGTGCAAAGGAAGTGATTCACATTTTCACGACTGCTGTTGTCTTTTTAGCAACTGTACCGGTCAGCGGGCCGCACTGTTTCCAATAAACAAACCTAAAAACCAGAAGAAAAAGCAAACAGGGCCACCCTGTTTAATTGGTGGAAAGTGACTGATGCTGCAGGCGGAGACGCGATCATAATTCAATTTCACAACTGCCCGAGAGCTGCTAGTGCCCAGTGCTGACACGACCTCTGCTCTTGTGGTTCTCGCCAGCTCCCTGGGAAGACACACACACACACACACACACACACACACACACACACGAGACAGCCAGAGAACGGGAGGTAGAAATGAGCAAGTTGCTACAGGATGGCTCCTACAGTAAGTGCCGGGGGGGGAGGTCAGAGGCTGGTGTGGGCCGAGGGAGCTGGCACAGGCTTCTGGAAGGTGGGGAGACCCTGGCATCGGCAGCTCATACCGGTGTGCTTGGTGCCACCTCTTAACCACTGGATGCTTCTCCCTTCTGCTCTGCGCGCAGAAAGCAGATCTTGCAAATGTTGACAAGAGCCGTGCCTGAGAGTCTGAAAGAAAAGGGTCTGAGTGTCTCGGGCCACCGTGGATCCTGTGGGGAGTGATGACCTCCTGACTTAAGTGGGGAAGTGTCCCTCAACCAGTCTGAGATACCGCAGTGAAAGGGCACCAGCGGAAGGCTTTGGGGGCTATTTCCCAAAGTGAAAAGGGATTAGAGCCCGAGTTATTTCTATGAATTCACACGCTTCCTTTCAGCTCTGACAGCTCCTGCTGCCTTGAAGAAGTATGTAAGCAGCCATGTAAGCAGAAATATGTGTTCCCCATCAGGGAGGCCTTGCATTCGGTGAAAAGACACGCGGCTTCTGCGCGAACCTGGACGGGTTCTACGACCCCGTGAGCCACCGTTTCCCCATCTGCAGAGTGGGGCTGAGAACGCCTCGAGGGATTCTTCTGCGCATCGAGGAAGATGATCAGTGTGAAAGTAGCCAGGGCAGCGACGGCAAATAGTAGGTGCTATTTTGACCATTCGTGATGCCGTCCTGGGGCGTCGCACACGGGAAGCCCCCTTGGTGGGGCACCGTTGCATCTGAGGCGGAGCGTGCCTCGGGACACAGGCAGCCCCCAGGGGCTGTGAGGTGCCGCAGGAGAGCGTCTGAAGGCGCCCGCTCATGCTCGGCAGTTTAAAATGACATTTGCTTGAGCTCCCGTAGGTGTTATGGATGCTTCCCCCTCCTTCATTTGCGTTTTGCTGGGTTGTCATCAGACCGTATCTGATCGGGTGTGCCGGAGAAGTGCGGGACCGCACAGGGTGGCCCGGGGGCGGTGCGGGCGACTAGCGGCGGTTCGGGAGGGCTGAGGAAGACCCGCTGGGGTCCCCACCCTCGCGGAGGCACCCAGCTCCCCGACCTTGCCCGGCTCGCACCTTAAGCAAGCTGTGCGCACGGCGCCCTCTGGTGTCCCGGCGCGGTCAGTGCGCCGGTGCGCGCGCCCGGAGCCCGCCGGCCCCCTCGGTGGGTGATTGCCGAGACCTCCGCCCTGCCCCGCGCCTCCGCCTGCACCCCTCCCCTCCCCGGTATCCCGAGTCCCCCTGGGTGCACAGAACGCGGACCCTGGGGCGCTTCCAGACTTTTATTTCTTTAGCGAAACTGTGCCTAAGACGGGGCGCCCCTTGGGCGCTGGGCTTGGCCGCGCCTGCCCCGAGGGCGCCACCTCCTGCCGATGGCAGAGCCTGCAGCTCAGCGCGGCCGAGGTCCCCACCGCGCCCTGATCCCGACGCCGCTGCCGGTCCCTCGGGGCGGCGTCCCTGCCGGGCCCCGTCTCGCGACGCCCTAGCGGCTGTCATCTGCTGCCCCCACCCCCATTTTCGTTTCGGGAAGCACTCAAAGGAGGGAGGGGGCGCTTATCTCTCTGCGGCCTATTCGTAACTAAATGTCACCTGCAGCCCCGGGCATAGCCTCTTCTCCTCGGAAGCCAGAAGGTGCCCGCGTGTCCGTAGAGCGTGGGTGCTGCTGGTTAGAAAAGCCGGTATTTGATCAGACGTAGAAATTGATTTCCACCCCCACGCAGCGTCTGCCGATTGCTCGGCAAACTATTAAAGTAAACTAGATTTAACAAAGGGAAAATAATTTTGCAGGGGCCTGCTGTGCCGAAATGTGGGTTTGCTATCGGCACCGGAGCTTAATGAGGACTGAATTATTGTTAATACGTGGACGAAATTTATAGTGCATCATTAATACTTTTGAAAGGCAACATTCCAGGCATTGTTACCTCTCCCTTCTGCAAATGTGGATGCGATTCAAAATGTGTGCCTGAATCGCCTGTGCGTGTTGATCGACAATCTAATTACCATTCCACTTCTGAATTTGGCCATGGGGCTTGTAACACCGGCCTTCATTTTCCCCTTGCTCGGTGTTCTTAATGCCACCGAGATTTCTCTCTGCTCCCTCCTAATGAGTTGGGTTATTGAATAGCAGAGACTGGGAGGATATGCATTCATCACTTCAAATGTTAAAATGTTTTTAACGGCAAAAGTAAGAAGAAGAATTATTATTGTCTCAATTATGGCATTATCTTCTCTTACTTGATTCCCCCCACCCCGCCCCCTGCCTCCCCTCTCCTTTTATGTAAACTCAGCAGGACAGGTTTATCACAAGTATAGCGTTCCGATTCAGTACCCATCACCAAATGCGTTTTCTGTGAAAGGCAGATCTGTAAGAGGTTGGAAGGAGGAAATGATAAGAGAAATACAATTGCAAGAAACAATTGCATGTCCCATTTAAGAAAGTCCAAAGCTTGCAGAAGCACTTGCATTGCGTGGATCTTCTTAAATGGGTTTCTTTTTCTTTTTCCCTTACGTAGCCCTTATATTTTTAATTTTATTGTTGCACGTGTGTGAAGTGCGGAGGTCAAACTTGATTTCTTCGGCCAGTGTTCAAATGCTTCGTTTCCCTTTGAAACTGTGCAACCTCTGCTTCCTTTGTTTGTTTTGTTTACTTGGTCTTCCTGGGAGATTGGGTTGGTCGGTAAGCCTCAGACTGGACTCCCAGAAAAGGCCATTGGGTGTCTTCGTGCTATTGCTAGTACTTTTCAAGATGTGAAGGATAAGGGGAGTGGCCTGACTCGCTGTGTCCCAACTCTTGATCTCCGGGCGTTTTTTTGGGGGGGGGGAGCTGGGCCAACCCGAGGTCACCCAGGCGTTGTGGGCACCTAGGAGTTAAAGCTTGGCATCTCATTTCCACCAAGGGCTAGTACTGTGAGCACTTCTTCTATGATTCTGAGCCTACGTTTCCTCACGTGGAAAAGGAGAACAGCAACCTGTAGAGCTGAGTGGGGGTCAGAGGGGTTCATCAAACGGGCAGCAGGGAGAGTTCAAGTTATTGTTGTTCCTTCTACTTTGTTGAGATTGTGAATCCTGAGCAGTTGTGCACACACGTGTGTGTGTGTGTGTGTGTGTGTGTGTGTGTGTTTGTAGGAAGGGAGAAGAGAGAGAAAGAAAAGGAAGTCTTCCATTAGAGGAAAGACATATTGTGCTTGTGAATTGGAAGAACCAATATTATTAAAATGTCCATGCTACCGAAAGCAATCTATGCCTTCAGTACAGTCCCTGTCAAAATAACAATAGCATTTTTCACAGAACTGGAACGAATAATCACTAAATGCGTGTGGAACCACAAAAGCCCCTGAAAAGCCAAAAGAAATCTTGGGAAAGAAGAATAAAGCTAGAAGCATCCTGCTTTCTGTTCTCAAACTACACTCCAAAGGTATAGTAATCAAAACAATATGGTACTGGTACCAAAACAGACACATAGATCAATAGAACAGAATAGAGAGCCCAGAACTAAACCCACGTGTATACAGCCAATTAATCTACAGCAAAGGAAACAACACTTTACAACGGAGAAAAGACAGTCTCTTCAATAAATGGTGCTGGGGGTGCCTGGGGGGCTCAGTCAGTTAAGCCTCTGACTCTTGATTTTGGTTCAGGGCATGATCTCGCAATTCATGGGATCAAGCCCCACATCAGGCTCTGTGCTGACAGTTCAGAACCTGCTCGGGGTTCTCTCTCTCTCTCTCTCTCCTCTCTTCCTGCCCTTCCTCTGCTTGCTTGTGCGTGCTCTCTCTCTCTTTCTCTCTTTCAAAATAAATATATAAACATTAAAAAAAGAGATGGTGCTGGGAAAACTGGACAACTACATGCAAAAGAATGAAACTGGATTACTTTCCTTTTTAAAAAAAATGTTTATTTTATCTTGAGAGAGAGAGAGAGAGAGAGAGAGCAGGGGAAAGGCAGAGAGAGAGGGAGAATCCCAAGCAGGCTCATTGTGGTCAGCACGCAGAGCCCGACACAGGGCTTGAAGTCATGAAACTGTGAGATCATGACCTGAGCTGAAATCAAGAGTTGGCGACTAACCCACCTGAGCCACCCAGGTGCCCTGAAACTGGATTCCTTTCTCACACCATACACGAAGACGAACTAGAAATGGATTAAAGATCTAAATGTAAGACCTGCAACCATGAAACCCCTAAAAGAAAACGTAGGCAGTAAACTCTTGGACATCAGTCTCGGTAATACTTTTGGATTCGTCTTCTCAGGCAGGGGTAAGAAAATCAAAAATAAACAACTGGGACTACATCAAACTAAACACTGAAGGAAGCTATCAACGAAACGACAAGGCAGCCTATTGAATGGGAGAAGATATTTGCAAATGATACATCCTATAAAGGGTTAATATCCAAACTATATGAAGAACTCGTACAACTCAACACCAAAAAACAATCCAATTAAAAACTGGGCAGAGGACCTGAATAGACGTTTTTCCAAAGAAGACATACAGATGGCCAACAGACACATGAAAGCATGCTCAACATCACTAGTCGTCAGGGAAATGCAAATCAAAACCACAATGAGATATCGCCTCACGTCAATCAGAATGGCTAGAATCAAAAAGGTAAGAAATAACAAGTGTTGGCAAGGATGTGGAGAACAGGGAACCCTTGCACACTGTTGGTGGGAATGTAAATTCGTGCAGCCATTATGAAAAACAGTATGGAGTTTCCCCCCCCCCAAATTAAATAGAGAACTACCCTATGATCCAGCAATCCCACTTCTGGGTATTCATCTGAAGAAAACAAAAACACTAATTTGAAAAGATAAGTGCACCCCCCCCCATGTTCATTACAGCATGACTTACAATACTTACGATACAAAAGCAATCTAAGTGTCCATCCATACATGAATGGATAAAGAAGGCGTAGTATACACAATCACAAATGTGTGCGTGCACACACGTGCACACAAACACACATATACCCGCACGCGCACACACCGGAATATTACCCAGCCATAAAAAAAAAAGGAATGAAATCTTGCCATTTGCAACAACATGGGTGGGCCTACAGGGTATTAAGTGAAGTAAGTCAGTCAGAGAAAGACACGTAGGATTTCACCTATATGTGGAATCTAAAAAACGGAACAAATGAACAAACAACCAGAAACAGACTCACAGACACAGAGAACGAACTAGTGGTAGCCAGAGGGGAGGGGGTGGGGGGATGGACAAAAAGATGGAGGGCATCCAGAGGTACAAACTTCCAGTTCGAAAATAAATAGGGGAGGGGCGCCTGGGTGGCGCAGTCGGTTGAGCGTCCGACTTCAGCTCAGGTCACGATCTCACGGTTCCTGAGTTCGAGCCCCGCGTCAGGCTCTGGGCTGATGGCTCAGAGCCTGGAGCCTGCTTCCGATTCTGTGTCTCCCTCTCTCTCTGCCCCTCCCCCGTTCATGCTGTGTCTCTCTCTGTCCCAAAAATAAATAAACATTAAAAAAAATAATAAAAAAAAAAAGAAAATAAATAGGGGATGAAAAGCATAGCATAGGGAATATAGTCAATAATATTGCAACGACTTTCTGTGGTGACAGACGGTAACTAGACTTACTGTGGTGATCATTCTGTAATGTATATAAGTGTTGAATCACTATTCTGCACACCCGAAACGAATGTAATATTGTATGTCAGCTATGCTTCAACAATAAAAACAGAAATCTTCCATTAGAATTCTTTTCACGCAGGAATCGTGAAGTGCAGTGACTCCTAGGACAGAGAGACAGGAGCATTTGTGTTCAGTGGGGACGAATGCCAGGGTCAGCGTTGTGACAGAATGGAAATATTTCTGAGCTTCTCAACCCGCAGACAAGGCTAGATTGGATGGCTGAGGTACAAGGAAAACAATCTCCAAAACAACGAGAAGCACTGAAACCAGGGCAAGAAGAGCGGAAGTTAGACCCAGAAATAACTCTGCGAGTGAGGGCTGTGATCAGTGTTTGGCAAAGGAAGAAAATGAAATACCGTTCTGTGGAAATACAGAATTTCTGAACAGCCTCGCTTGGAAGCACAACCCTATCGATGGGCTCCTGATGTAGTGGCTGCCTCTGCAGGTGCCTTTTGGCCTCACATTCTCACATACATGCACATTTCTCCTTTCTGTTTGGAAGCTGAGATTGATATCGTCTATGTAGGATTCGGGGGAAGCTTTTTATTCATACGTTCGCTTCCAGACACACACCAAATGCCTGATCATCAGGAAGATTTTAATCTTCACAAGGCGACAAGCAGTTTTGGTTGCTATGGCATTTGTCAATATCATTTCCATTACACAGCCTCTTACAGAACCTTCATTTCTATAAAACCTACTCAGGATTTCAGTCCTACTGCTGCTACTTTTTTGTTGCTGTTGGCCAAATATGTCGTGGTTATAGTATTGACAAAGCTTTCCTGGGCAACACCAACTCCGTTTCTTCAAGCATTAACAATACCAGGGTAGCTGTGACATTGCAGTTCTTTAAAACTCTCTCGGGATTTCTGTACAGATGACGGCTTTGAATCTGGCATTCTTTTCTGCCAGGCTAGAAAAGTAAGCTTTTGCAAATACATGGAAGGGGAAATTAATTTGTAGCTAAGTGGGAGTGGGGGAGATAGGTGACATGTTATATAAGCTTCTAAAATGTCTTGTTCCTTCAACGGGTACTCTTATGACTAAAAGTTGATTTCTCCTGGAGGTGGGGTTAGTTTTCATCAGAAATGTGATGGTCTGTCTTACATTAGTTATTAATTGGTAGAATCTCTGTTTTGCGTGTGCCCCGGAGAGGGTGGGATTAGCTCTTTGTCCCAGATTGGTTTTGAAATTGAGGCCGATGATCCCATTTGTGCACCAAAGGTGGTATGGAAAAGCTATCGGGCACACCATGAGGCTCTTTGGGGACAACGGGGCAGGCTCCCAAGCTGGTCCATTTAGCTTGAATGAAGGAAGACGCTAGTGCCTTTGGTTTTATTGAGATTGGGGCCTGGGGTAGGGGTGAGGGTTCCTACGCACGGGCTGAGGTTCCGGTGGTTCGATCTACCGTGTCAGCACAAAGGGGGGGATTACCCAGGCTTCCTTATGGGCTTGCTCAAATGTGGGACAAAAGACAGAGGAGGAGCGAGGCTTCAAAGATGTCAGCAAGCAAAAAAATGGAGTCAGAGTCTTTCTTTTTTTTTTTTTTAACAGGCTCCAGGCTCCGAGCCGTCGGCACAGAGCCCGACGCGGGGCTCGAACTCACAGTCTGCGAGATCATGACCTGAGCCGAAGTCGGACGCTCAACTGACGGAGCCACCCAGGTGCCCCAGACTCTTTGTTGTTGTTGTTGTTGTTTTGTTTTAAATCGACATATCCTAGTTGCTTTATTTAATTTTTCACTTTAAAACAAGACCAAAATCAAAACCTTCCAACTTATACTTTTCAACCTGAAAGAATCAAAGAACAGCTATAATTCTAAAATAGCATCAATACAGCCAATATTATTCTGGTGACTATTAATGAGCTATACTGAAACAAGGTAAGATATAAATACCTGGCTTTGTACGTAATTTGAAGTGTTGCCACTAAAATCAATTACAGGTGTTTATTCTGAAAGACATTATTAGGAAGGTTGCAGACTCAAATGCTGATGATGGTTTCAAAATTAAATTTATAGAATACCCGGAAATAGGTTGCATTGTAGACCTGTAGACAGTTTTCAAATTCTCATTAACAACAATTTTTTAAAAAGGTTTAGAAGGCTACTCTTTTCATATAAATTGGGAGTTTTAACATCTCCCTTTAGTGCCTTCAATTGTCACATGGCAATAAGCCAAAGACCCGCATAATTTCAAATGATGACAGATACTCTTTAGGCAAAATTCTCGTTTCAGTACGTTTAACGTCGTGTACATCAAACTAGAGTAAAAAGATGACTATGAACGAGGCGTAGCCCCTGTATTTTCGTGAACAGCACCCCAGATTACCGCAAACCCAGTTTATATTCCACCATCAAGTGCGGTTCTCCCATTAGTTCACTTTGTGATGGCTCATTAAGAATATGTTCAAATGCAATAGTCTGATCATTACCCCTCAAAGTATCCAGTGAAAGGTTAGAGCTTGGAGGAAATGGAAGACGCTGAACCCGCTGTACCGCCTTGAATTCCATTTGTAATTTTAGGGGAACAAACAGACCCCGGATGTTTCTCAGTATGGAAGAATTCATTTTATCTTGGTTGAGCTGGAAATTTTTTTCTGGTATTTCAAGAGGATGACTAGGCAAAAGTTCATTCTTCACACAAGGAAGACCTTTTCGAAGAAGATCATGACTTTCATAAAGGTCCACTTGCTCAAAGTTCAGTAACTGGAATGCTGTCCTTTAGCTGTGATCCGAGACCTTTGACATTCATCTTCAACTTGCTCTGTGAACAGTCTCTCCTCCCTGTTATCATTAGCCGGCCCCACTGCTCACTTGGAGTCAGCCTCTTTATTACAATTCACCTTTGATGTTTCACAGATGACTCAGTTGTACCTTATTTCATTTATTTGAATTTGAATGTGTTTGAGAAAGCCGTTATGATGCTTTATGAGGGCTGCAGCCTGCAACCAGTTTAAGGGAAGGGAATGTTCCACTGGATACCTTGTTCAAGAGCCCAGCATTGTGTATTTTATGAAGTGACATGAATGCCTTGTTCACCATCAGTGATGTCTGGAACTCTGAGTGACCTGCGTTTATATTTTGGGTATCTGTGAGGCAATGAATTCCCGGTGTTCCTTACCCCAAGGGGGGCAACCTTGGGTAAGGAATTGTTGCCACTGGTCAGACCAGAGGGCCAGATCAGTGGAAATAGCACAACAGTCTGTAGAAATGTGCGTATGCGACCGATTGTTGGCCAGGTATGGTCTAGTGCTAAGATGATGGCCTGAAGTTTGGCTCATTTTGCTGACAGTGGCGTCCTGTCTTTGATTAGGGACATCCAGGTTAGATGACAGACAGCAGCTGTCCAGCAGCACTGCTGAATGTAAAGGGTACAAACTCCCTTTTCTGATCACTCAGTTGAATTCAAGGGGCTCCCCATGTGGTCATTGAGCATAAGAGAGGGATACTATTTTTCGGCACCATCGTATCTGTTAAGAAGACTGAGGAAGGGGAGGGCCCCCTTCTTAGAGGTGAGATATACCAGAGGCCAGGTTTGTGAGTATCATGGAAGTATCATTTTCATTTCATAAGAAGGGGTGTTGCCTCCACGATCAAAAGAATATTGAGTCACCTGTGAGAGTTTCCGTCTTCAGAAGGGCCCAGTATACAGCTAGCATTTGTTGCTCCAATGACGTGTAGCATGGGGCCGAGAAGAAAAGTTGTTTTGTACTACAGAAAAACCAGGTTCTTCTGCATAGACAACTTATAAGCCATCATAGATGGTCCAGAGACTCTAGAAGGCATGAGAGGAGGTTGCTAAAGCCACTGTAGTGAAGGACACGAATGGGAGTGCCTGTTGTTTTGTAGAGCCTTGTTGGAGGGAGCCCCATTCAAGATGAACTGATTTGTAAGTAACAGCATAAAGTGGGCTGAAGTAAAAAAATTTTAAACAAGGAATATGTTGCCTCCAGAACCCAAACGTGTCTGAAAGATGTTTGGCTTGTTTTAATGATGTAGGTGCTGGGAATGTCAGTAGTTGTTTCCTAACGCTATCAGCAATGGAGTGGCCCTTGGCTGACCAAACGATTCCCAGTTATTTGAATACCCTGATTGAGTGTGTCAAATGCATCTCTTTGGAGATGATGTCATCAGTGTGATATCATACCTCCGCTCTTAGGGGAAGTTGGATGGCTGCAAAGGTGGCGTGCAATGGTAGGGCTGTTGAGATACTCTGTGTGTAGCTGGGTAAAGGCCTACTATGTCTCTTTGGCGATGAGGGCAAACTTCAGCGGAGAGACTATTGAAAAAAGCACTGAATAGAACATATTCAGCAAATCTACAATAGCCAAAGATGTTTCCAGTTGTGGGTTGCATGGAGTCAATAATTTCAATAATATTGGGTGTGTATGTGGCAAGTGTATAGGAAAGAATTTCACCGTGTCCAAAGGCAGGTCCAGCTTTCGCCCTTGGCTTCTTAGAGGTGGTGTCTAAGCCCTTGAAGTGGCATGCCTAACGGGAATATCTTTGTTTGCCTTGGGGCCTTGGGCTATACCAACAACGCAATTTAGGGTGAGGGCTTTGTGTCACAGAGTATCAACTGACCTCTGGAGGGGCTGGATATTGAGGTCGGCCACACGGATGGCCGACCAGCTTTGTGTGGTCAAGCCCCAACAAAGACTTTGGACCCAAGGCTCAGGTGAGCTCCCCTGATTGGCAATAGCCCATGTGTATTGGCACATTCTGGATGCCAGGAAAGTAGTACTGTCCGTGACTCTGTGGAGAGAGGACAACTGGAAGCTCCACATTTGGAACTTTCTTAGACTTTGCCTTGCGCATCTCTTCCCTTGGCTGGTTTTAGTCTGTATATTCTTTCAGTGTAACAAACTATAACTGTGAGTATAACAGCATTTAGTTATCCCTATGAGTTCTTGTTTTCAAAGTTGATTGATTGATTGATTTTCTAATGTTTATTTTTGAGAGAGAGACAGAGCGTGAGCAGGGGAGGGACAGAGAGAGAGGGAGACACAGAATCCGAAGCAGGCTGCAGGCCCCGAACTGTCAGCACAGAGCGCAACGCGGGGCTCGAACTCACAGACCGTGAGATCATGACCTGAGCTGAAGTCAGACGCTTAACTCATTGAGCCACACAGGCTCCCCTATTTATTTATTTTTTAAAGTAATCTCTACACCCAATGTGGGGCTCAAACTCATGACCCCGGGATCAAGAGTTGCATGTTCCAGCCAACCGGGTGCCCCAAAGATTTTTTTTTTTTTTAAATTTTAGGCAGGCTCCACACCAGACGTGGGGCTTGAACTCACTACCCTGAGATCAGGAGTCCCATGTGCTATTGACTCAGCCAGCCAGGTGCCACTCTATGGATTCTTCTAGTGAATTACTGAAGCCTAGTGTGATCGCAAGAATGCTTAAACTTATAATTGGTGTCGGAAGTGAGGGCAGTCTTGTGAACTGTGCTCCCTGTAACTTTGGAGGGGCCTCAATCAGGGGTGCCATGTAGTTAAGGTTGAAGCAATCCACTGTTGGGCATCATTCATTTTAATCAGGCCTGAGCATTGGCCAGTTTGGGCTACTGGGTATGATTAACGAATTTTAAACAGCAGGGAAGAGGTCCATGTGATTTCATTTTTACCAAGCCAATTGTAACTATGAAATATTTAATTTTATTTTGGTTTGTTACTCATTGGGTCAGAGTGGCTATGCCCACTCTGGGCATGGATGACCATGGGCAATTTAGCCAAGATGGTAGTTCTGATGGTTAAAGTGGGGCATACCTCTTTGTCCTTTATTTCATATTTGGTAATTCCCCTAAGCATGTAGAGATCCCCAGGTATACCTGTAATTTGGGCCCCAGCACCAGTTAGGGCACGAAAGTTTGCCAATTGGTGCATTTCAGCAGATGTTAATTTGGAATGTATGTTTTCGAGTGCAAAAGCCAATAAGCACCCTATTATTTTTGTGTTGCATATGTTATTTTGGTAAAATTTGGATTTCTGATTGAGTCAAATTTCAGGCCTCTGTTTCAGTTCCTGTACGTATTGCTTATGGCTGCTTTCCTGCTACAATAGCAGATTTGATGAACTGTAACCGAGATCGTATGGCCTACGAAGCCTAAAAAGTTACTCTGTGGCCTTTTACATAAAAAGTTTGCTGACGCCTGTTTTAAACAGTGGCCCTGATCCTGAAACTTCCCTGCTTTGGAACCGACAGTGTCGCCTTTTTGCTTATTGGAGACTCTCCAGCCGGCCAGCTCCGGCCCCCGTCTCACCTTACCCTCTCACTGAGCAGAGAGAGAGGAAGCTCTTTTAGGCCAAGAGCTGGGCCTCTGGCTCCTCTTGTAGACCCTGCGTTGCAGAGCCACTGTTTGGCACCCTAGGGCCATAAGAGACGTTCGTAGAATTAACGGCAAATAGGCACTCGGTAGGGTGTTGGGGGGGGGGGGAGCTGACTCTGAACAGAGCTGAGCTCTACTGGGCTTCCACTGCCTCCCATCAGATGTGCGCAGGAAAACCCCACATCAAGGCAGTTCTGGATTCTGTCTGCAGGCACCGTAAGGTCTGTAGGTCTGAGCTCTTACTGCTGCTTTTGATAACTGCAGCTATCATTTATTGGGAACTGACCGTGTGCCAGGCATTTTGCTAAAGGCCTTATTTCATGTAATCTTCCCAGGCCCAGGAGGTCAGGACGGTCAGTTCCACTCGAACTCCTCTTTCGAAAAAATGTGAAGTCGTTTTCCGACTAGTGTGGCTGATAGAGTCGGGAACAATCTGAGCATAACACGAACTTCGTATTTGCTCACACGTGCTTTCCTCCGCAAGACACACGAGTTGAGCACAGGAAACTGCACCCACCTGAACCGAACCACACAGGGATACACAAAGCATGTGCGAGCATGTGCGAGCATGCACGGACACGCCCCTAGACATGCCACAGCTCTCTCAGTTCCCCACGTGTGATGGGAGCCACAGCAGTCCGCAGCTGCTCTAGCCCCTCTGTCCGATTTTATTTTTATTTAAAAAATTTTGTTTTTTCTTCAACGTTTTTATTTTTTTATTTTTGGGACAGAGAGAGACAGAGCATGAACGGGGGAGGGGCAGAGAGCGAGGGAGACACAGAATCGGAAACAAGCTCCAGGCTCCGAGCCGTCAGCCCAGAGCCTGATGTGGGGCTCGAACTCACGGACCGCGAGATCGTGACCTGACTGAAGTCGGACGCTTAACCGACTGCGCCACACAGGAGCCCCTCCTCTGTCCAATTTTAGATCACCCTCCTTCCCCTGCCTGGCAAGAATTCACAGGCTGCAGCCCTTCCGACAGCCATCTGCACAAGCAAACCTCAGGTCTTTTGAAAGTGTCACATTTGTTGTCGTATTTATGTATTACTTGACCATTTAACATGCACAAAATGGCCATGCTATTTTTATTAGGTTCCTGTCTTCCAGAACATGTTGCTGATGAAGGTTTTGAGTTGTTGTGCCTCTCAACTTATCTCTTCCTGTGAATCCTGTGACTTTGAATGCACAATTTGACATAGCATGGGATTTTTAGGAACGCATACATCACGTTGTAGCAGAACCGACTGTCCTGTAATTACTCCCATTTTGCAGGTGGTAAAACTGAGGTCTTAAGAGGCAAAGCGATTTATTCAAGGTCACATAGCTGGGAGGTTTTGGAGCTGGATTTTGAACCCAGAGCTCTGTGATTTCATAGCTTAAGCCCTGAATTACCCCCACTGCGTTGATTTACAGGCCATAATCGAAACTACTTTTGGCTATTTCTGTTTTTAATTTTTTTTTATTATTTATTTGAGTGAGAGAGAGAGAGAGAGAGAGAGAGCGGGAAGGGCAGAGAGAGAGAGAGAGAGAGAGGGAGACACAGAATCTGAAGCAGGCTCCAGGTTCTGAGCTGCCAGCACAGAGCCCGAGGTGGGGCTCAAACTCATGAACCGTGAGATCACGACCTGAGCTGAAGTCGGACGCTTAACAGACTGAGCTACCCAGGCGCCAGGGCTATTTCTGTTTTTAAAACAGAAATCGGAGAGGTCTGGCAGAAAGTAGGCAAGAGACTTTGCTTTACTTCTTGTGATTGTTTTGTTTTGTTTTGTTGTTGCTTGGGGGTTTGACAAATAGACCTCAGGATTCTGTTGCTTTCCACACTTTTCCGCTTGAGGTACTGAGACAGGGTGGAGATTGGGAGCAGGGAGTGAACAGGAACCTCTTATAGAGGGCTGGAGACGAAATCAATTCTCTCCTTGCCTGGAGATGCAAACATAATGGAAAGATCTGGGCGTCATAAGAGACCATAGAGTGAGTCAGCAAATCAATGCCGGTTTGTTTTTTGAAAGCTAATGTGATGCTGTGATGTGTAATAATAACAGGAATACAACCTGCAGGAATCATAAAATAACTCCTTAGCATTGATCAGGGCCTTATTAGAATGGTGTGATCAGCTTGGGGTCTGTAATTGAAGAGGGAAGCGAAGAAGTCACAGAAGAGAGAGAGGGCTTGTCCCTGAATCCTGTATGCCGCGAGGACTCTGCACATAGACTACCCCCCCCCCCAACTGCCGCAGTGGGTGTTGCTGTGATGTCATACTGAGCCTATAGGCTCTGAGAGTGAAAGATGGGGGCAGGGATGGGGTGGGGATGGTTTTCCAGGAGGCAGAGAGCCTGAGTAGCAAAGGCAGAACAGGGGGTGAGAGCGAGGTAAGCCAGAAAGCTAGAGACTAGGCAGGACAGCCGCAAAGGGACATAGGGTTGACCCCAACCTCCGGCAGGAAGCATTGTTTACACTTACAGCTGGGAGTCTGGTGGGTTTGGCAAGAGAGGATCCGAGCATATGGCTGGGTCAGGACGGGAGGTGGCCGAACCTGCCCCAGGTGGGGAGCATGAGCTCAGAACCGAGGGCTGGACTCAATTGCTAAAAACTCCAAAGTTCCTGGTTGGTTAAAAATGAAATTCATTTTTAAAATTGAAAAATTGAAAAATTGAAAAAATCGGAATACAAAAGCAACACCTCACTGGGGCGCCTGGGAGGCTCAGTCCGTTAAGCATCCGACTCTTGGTTTCGGCTCAGGTCCGTGATCTCACGGTCTGTGAGTTCGAGCCCCACATCAGGCTCCATGCTGGCAGTGCAGTCTGCTTGGGATTCTCTCTGTGTGCCCCTCCCCAGCTCATGCTCTCTCTCTCTCTCTCTCTCTCTCAATAAATAAATAAACTTAAAAAAAAATCAATGCATCATTATTGTCAGGACTTTATAAAGGAAAGCAAAAGAAGAAAATACCAATTCCTTCTTATCCTGTCACCCAGAGATAAGGTACTGGTAACACACCGGGGTGTTTTTCTCCTAGGTTTTTTTTTTTTTTTTTTTTCCATACATGCGCAAAGGTGTGCGTCAAGTATTACTGTATTGTTAAAGAGTTTAGCCCCTGGAATCAGACTGCCTGGGTTCGAATCTGAGCTCTGCCATTTAGTAACTAAGTGTCCTTGAGCGAAATCACTTATCCTCTCAGACTTTCAACTTTCTCGTCTGTAAAAATTGGGATGATAACAGTAACTGTCTCACAATTGTTAGACAAAATCACAATTGTGATTGTGGTACAGGTTAACAGGATAGGTACACCGCAGGAAACTTCAGCGTAGAGCTTGGCCCTACCCTGGGCACTCAATTATTTTAGTCATTCAATGACTATGTTATGTATGTTATATATATGGTATATATTAACTTAGTGATTGTTTACTGAGCCAGGCACCGTTCTAGGCACTGTGTATACAGCAATAAACAACAATGGAAACCTGTCCCTACTGCATATGTAGTTTTGTGTTTTGCTTTATCCACTAAATTATATCATGGGCGTTTCCCTATGTCATTAAAACATTCCTTGAAAACACCACTTCCATTGGCTGCATTGGTTAGTTGCCTGACCTCCCATTGTTGGACGTTTTGGTTGTCCATTTGGTAGACATTATAGGTGGATATCGTTGTATGGAATTCTTTTTCTGGAAATTGTTCCCCCCACCCCCCACCACGGGATCAGTTGCCAGAAGGGGCATTTCTGGGCCAAAGGCTTATGATACAGAGAGCCAAATTGCTTTTCAGAAAGGTTTTCACCAATTTCCGTCATCTTGGTTAGACTGTTCCCTCCTCCTTTTATAGAGGAATTCGTTTTCTAAGGTCTTGAGGAACTTTATGTTTTCGGGGTATGAAACGTTCTCTGTCACGCTGGGGTGCTGGTAATGTAACACTTCAGTGGGACTGAATGAAATGCCAGGCACGCTGGCAGCTAAAGGAGACTCGGGGTGCACCCGGGTGGGGCTCAGTCGGTTAAGCGTCTGACTCTTGGTTTTGGCTTAGGTCACGATCTCACGGTTTTGTGGGTTCAAGCCCCGTGTTCAGCTCTGCGCTGGCAGTGCAGAGGCTGCGTGGGATTCTCAGTCTCTCCCTCTCCCTGCTTCTCCCCTGCTCGTGCTGTCTCTGTGTCTCTCAAAATGAACAAGTAAATACATAAACTTAAAAATCAAGTAGACTCAGGAAGCCAGAGAAAGGAATTTCTAATGTTGGTATTTGAGGTATTTGGGCACCATGATGGGAGAGAGGCACTCGTGCCTTCTGTTTGCATGAAAAGTAAATGAGGTACCGTATGTGCCTCAAGGAGCTTCCTCTGTGGTAGAGAAGACTAGACGAGCACTCATAATTGTACTCCAGTTAGACTGTGCTATATGTGTAGAGCGAAAGGTGACGTGGTTTCCTGATGGACGAGACACAGGGTGTAAGAGCACAGAGCGAAGGGTGTGGCAAGGACGGGGAGAACCCTTTCGTAGATGTTGGCTTGTGTCGTACACAAAGGCACGTGGGTTAGACAGCAAGGGATTAGGGGCTAAATATGACCCATGCTTCATTCACTGTGCTCATGTCTAGCGGAACAGGGTGCTGTCTATGTACAGGGGCAAGGGGCATGTGAGCGAGTGTCAGCCCTGTGTGTACTGGGTGGAGGAGTGCTCATGAATAAGAGTAACCTGGGCGATGGAGCCCATGACCTTTAGAGAACACAAACTCCTAGAAGGCTGGACTGTTCCTCAGGTGATCCTGAGACATCATCTAGAGCGGGGGAGTCCCCACTTGAGAGTTATTGCTAAGGCAATTAATGGGAGCCTTCATTAGGCAATGCCATGATCTGCTTGGTGGTTTGGAATGGGCCTCCCACTGGGAGGTGGTGTTTATATCCTCCCCCAGTGAAACTGGGGGTGATGATGACTTTGACTCATAAATTGTAAGGGAAGTGATGCTATGTGCCTTCCAAGGCTAGGAATAGAAGGCCATTCAGTTTCCAGGATGTTCATTTGAACATTTACTTTTGGAAACTGAATCAACACATAAGAAGTCTGGCTTCCCTGAGGCTACCGAGCTGTGAGGAAGCCCAAGGCACATGGAGAGGCCACATAAATGCACTGGTTGACAGTCCCAGCTGAACCTAGCTTTTAAGTCATCGCAGGCTGGGGAGCAGACATACGAGTGAGGAAGCCTCCAGATGATTCCATTTCACAAATGTTCAAGTCTTTTCTCAGCTGAGGTCCCAGACATCAAGGAGTGGAGAAGAACCTTCCCCTAAATCCCGACCCCTGGAATCTATAGGCATAACAAAACAGGTGTTTTACCCCACCACATGTTTCGGGAAGCTTTTAAATGTAGCAGTAGATAGCGGGAAAAGTTACTCTAACACTCTGGGGAGAATGGAATGGATGGAGTAAGAGTAGAATTGAAGAGACCGGTTGAGAGCAGCTGCTGTAGTCAGGGTAGCCTGAGCTAAGATTGTGGAAGAGGAGACAGAAAAAAATGCATGCACTTGAGAGAGATAGGAAGGAGGTAGAATCAAAAGTGCTTAGTGATGGAGCACCTGGGTGACTCAGTCGGTTAAGCGTCCGACCTCAGCTCAGGTCACGATCTCATGGTCCGTGGGTTTGAGCCCCGCATCGGGCTCTGTGCTGACAGCTTGGCACCTGGAGCCTGCGTTGGATTCTGTGTCTCCCTCTGTCTCTCTGCCCCTCCCCTGCTCGTTCTGTGTTTCTCTCTCTTTCTCTCTCTCTCTCTCTCTCAAAAATAGATAAAACATTTAAAAAAATTCTTAAAAAAGTGAGCCCTTGCAGTGGCCTTGACAAAAGATGGTGGTGACTTGCAATTGGTAATTTCCAAAGGGGAAAGAAAGGAGAAGAGGGACCAGACTCAAGACCAATTGAAGGGGCAGATTCAACAGGCTTAAAACTGGATTGGATTCTCATGACACAGAAAACACAAATCACAAAAGAAAAAAATAATAGACTGGCCTTCATAAAAACTTGTAACTTCCTTTCACCAAATCGCACCACTCAGAGAATGAATAGTTAAGTCAAAGACTGGGAAAAATATTCACAACACTGGGACAAATGACTGACACCCCGAATCTATAAAGAACTCTTATCACTCAATAATAACACACATAATCCCATTGAAAACGGGCAAATGATTTGAAGAGAGAGTTCCCAAAGGGAGCTAATGCAAATGGCTGATTAACACACACGAGAAGGTACTCAACATCATTAGTCATTAGGGAAACGCAACTCAAAACCATGGGATACTGGGGCGCCTGGGTGGCTCAGCTGGTTAAGCATCCGCCTCTCGACTTCGGCTCAGGTCATGAGCCTGTGGTCTGTGGGTTCGAGCCCCGCGTCGAGCCCCACTCTCTCCCTCTCCCTCTGCCCTTCTGCAGCTCTTGCACAGTTTCTCTCTCTCTTAAAATAAATAAATCAACCAACCATGGGATACTACCGTACATCCACTGTCAGTGGGAATGTAAAATGTAAAATGGTACAACCAGTTGAGAAAAAAAATCTGGGAGTTCATATTTCACTAAGCGTACACCGATCCTCTGACCCAGCCATCCCCCTTCTAGGATCCCTGCTAGGGATTTCCCAAGAGAAATGAGCTGGAAGTATATTTCCACGTTACCTCCAACTGGAAACAACCCAGAGGTCCATCATCTGGCGAAGGGACAGGCAAAGTATGGTCCAGTTGTGTATTGGAGTTCGACTCAGCAAGAAAAAGGAAAGAACAACTACATAGTTGAATCTCTACGAACGTGAAAGAAGTCTCACCCGAAAGAGGACAAGGCTCTATGTCTACATTTACATCAAGTGCTAGAATAGGCCGTGGTGAAAACCATCACAACGGTGGTTGCCTCACGCGCGCGTGGCGCACCTTCCTGAGGTGATTGAAATGTTCTATGTTTTGATAGGGATGTAGATTATCCTGGTGTGTGCATTTGTCAAAACTCGTTGAGTCTGACACTTGAGATGTGTGCACCGGGGCGCCCGGGTGGCTCAGTTGGTTAAAATGTCTGACTCTTGGTTTTGGCTCAGGTCACCATCTCGCGGTTCTGGGGGATCAAGCCCTGCGTCGGGCTCTGTGCTGGCGGTGCAGAACCTCCTTGGGCTTCTCTCCCTCTCTGTCCCTCCCTCCCTTGCACGCACGCCCTCTTTCTGTCTCTCTCAAAATAAGCAAATAAACATTAAAAAATTTGTGCATACCTCTGTATCAGTGTTGCTTGTAAAAATCACAAGCAAGCAAACAGATGACGGGCTATAGGTGCCTGAGATGAGACCTGCCTTTAGCAACTACGGCGAGTTGGGTACTGTAGAGGCTAGGTAGTCCCCTCCCTTCCAGTAGCAGCTTGGACTGACTGGCTGCAGGTGAGGATGCCTGGGATCCCTAACTGGGAATTGCCGCAGGAACGAGTGGTCTCTCTCTGGCATGAAAACCACCCTCATTGGTCTGACCAAAGAGCTACCTATTCCGGTTCAGGGAGAGTCCACGGTTCAGCAGTGACGCACAAGAGCTATTATTCTTGCTCTGCTCTTAAAATATGGGAAGAGCCGCTAGGAAAATGGCTTCCTAAGATGAGGCACTTCCCGAGTGAACCTAAATCATTCCAGTTCTCCTTGGTTCTGCTCCTGTGCTCTCCTCCTCCCAGTTTACTGTTGTCTCCCACTCTGAACAAAGCAGTTGTTAGCCTTCTAATTTGCCTGAGGGCTTTCTATTATGATCAGTCCAAACACAACAAGGGAGAAAGCTCTGACTGTTGCATAATTATTTTCAGTAATTAGTAGGGCTGGGGAGTATGAAATGACTTCAACGTCTGTGGCTTCCTAGCATGACTCTGCTTTATCTGCAACTCGTCTCCAGTGCAAAAGTTCATGGTCCCACGGGCACACTCACATGAAAACGACGAAAATGGCTTTCTGAGAAATAGATGGGCTCGTGAGAGATGCAGCCCAGGAGAAATTGGGGGGAAGATGCGCCCCGTATATGGGCAGCCCTGGTTATTTTTTAGCTTTTTATTTTTTCAGTGACTGCTAATGAATGACCCAAGGTGGTCCCTTTGCGGTGCGATCCCCCCCCCCCCCCCGGCTTGTTCCAGCGGGGAAGCCAAGAGGCTGAAGAATTGGGTGATTCACAGTAATGTTGTAGGGGTTACACGTGGTGATTCCAGATGTCAGGCTGGTGAGGTTCAGATTGGAGTCAGCAGAAGCCGGGTTTCTGGGGAGAAGGGGATGCTGGGTTAACCCCAGTCTTTTTTGATGGATACAGAGGAATGTGCCTGTTAACATGGAGTCCTACCGTGGAGAGAGCGCTGCCATGGAGAGAATTGCATGCAGCGAGGCGGCCAGTAATTGCACTGAGAAGGTCAAAGAGCTTGCCCTGGAGGTGCTGCATGTTGATGGGCCAGTGAAGATGTGGGCCCTGATGGGGCCATCCGGAGAGCTCCTTCGTCTCCCATCACCGGCACTGATTACAACTGCCTTTCTTATTTAGCCAGATGGCCACAAATGTTTATACATCAGCATCTAGAGGGAGCACTGGGAGTCAGGAGGCTGGGTTCTAGGCCCGGGCCTTTCACTAACCATCTGAATTACTTGAAGCAATACCATTCTGTGTCTTAGCCTCGCCGTTGAGAAAGCGGAGGGGGAGCGCCTATCCTGGCTACTCCCTTCTGGGTTATCGTGAGCGGAAGTGCGGAATGGCACGTGGCAAAGTCTTGCGGGACAATATAGTATCAGTGGAAGCTGGTATCATCTCTGCGAAATGCTGGCCTCACGTATAGTGTGTACCTGAACCACCAACGGCAGTGGGTTGGTTATTCGCGGGCTATGCCTGCTGGAAGTGGGCACAAATATTTTCGTGGGCGATAGCCGGAATGAAAACGTTTAGCCACGGCTCGAGCTGGTTGCCGTCCAGTATACATCTGTGAGCCCCAGAGGGGGGTCAATGCAATTCTGTTGCCAGATGGGCTCTAGGATTTGAATGGCCACCAGCCAAGTAGCTGCCGGTTGGTCGTCTGCGTGTAGCGAAGGAGTCATGCTACCTACATGTTCCATTTTCTCTTTTACCCTTCCACGTTGGTAAAATGCGTTTTCCTCCTGGGAAGCAGCAGCTACGATGCACAAGTCTGCCTGTGAACTGGAGGTAGGCGATGCCTGAGGGGAGATGAGGGGTATGCCTAGCTCTGAGTCGCAGCGATTCGTAAACTACTCAGCCTGATTGGGGGGCGGGGTTGCCGGTTAACCAACTGCTGTGCCTACTGGCTGTGTACCACATGCGTGGAAGATACGTGCTGTTTTTCTTTTTCTTTTTTTTCTTTCTTTTCTTTCTTTCTTTCTTTCTTTTTTTTTTTTTAAGGAAGCTCCATGCTCAGTGCAGAGCCCAACAGGGGGCTTGAACTCATGACCCTGAGATTAAGACCTTAGTTGAGAGCAAGAGTCGGACACTCACCTGACCAAGCCGCCCAGGCGCCCGGAAGATGCGTGCTTCGAGGAAGGAGAACACAGCAAAATACACTTGCCGCGAGATTGTAGTCCATGCGGTTAGAAGTGTCTTTGTTGAGCAAAAAGCCTTTGGGGATTTTGCAGCTTCGCTCAGCAACCACGTGACCTTGGGTTATCACTGCGTCGTAGACGACGTCCCCTTACGTTTATGAACTACCTTATAGTCTGCTTGCATCTGAGAGCGCTTGGCATCGTGGCATCCTCGCATCTTGATTTGGAGTATCACAAGAGCCCCGTGCAGCAGGTGCTGCGGTTTTCTAGTCCACTGTCAGGGAACAGTTCCGAGAGGTGAAGTGACTTGCCTTAGCTATTACCATTATCACAAGGGATTTAATACTAGTGACCCTGTTCCTTCACCCCCTTCTCTCTGTCTGCGCCCCTGCCCAGCCCCATCTCCTCCAAGAGCGAAGGCAGTTGTCACTAGAGAAAAACTGACCAGCTGCTGGCCCATCGAGACATTCGGGACTGTCCCAGAAAGGGGAGAGGAGAAGAAGGCAGATCGAGTGCTTCTTTTGGCCGGTGAATTTCATCATCAGTAAGACATTGAATGGCTTCTGCGCAAGTCAAGGGAGAAGTGCTTACAGAGTACATTCCCGAACCAACGGTGAAAGATAGCATCGGCAATGTCGACAGGCTAACTGAGAAATCTCTTCGCAGTGACAAAAGAGCAGGCCTACAAACAGTTCATATTGACTTTCCTGAAGATGTACACGGACTTGCTCAATAGTTCTCCATAAGTTACAGGCTTAGGAATGGATTTCTGGTTTGTCTCATAGTCATAGCGACTTCCTTAAATCGAAGTGTGTATTCAGCAGCCCTCCCAGGGCCATATCCATGGCTGTTACTGACAAAATCTTTCATCAATGCACGCTTTAAATGGCTGCCAATTGATATGTGGAAACTTTTTACTCCCCCTTAAGATGGGCACACGGGGAGTCTGCAGCAATATCCACGTAGGATATTGAACTGATGAAGCGTTTGGCCTGAAGGGGGATCAGGTGTCTGCTGTATTACAAAGGAAGGGAATTCTCTAATCATGTGCGCAAGTGCAGCAGCTGTTGTGACTTGACCCTGAGACCCCTGATAGGTTTGGGAATGTCATTAGAGGCTGTTTCATCACTTGGACCTCTAAAGTAACATGTGGCATTTTGAAGAGAGATGCAAAGGGGAGAAAAAGAAGCCGGTCTCAGGGAGTAGCAGACCAGCTCATGTGAAATTACTTTCTGTCCCCCTCGATGTTTCCACAAACTTCGGCAGCAGCAAACGCAGCCTTTCAGAGACATGGCGTTCATGCCCTGTGATTCGCTGGTGGTAGGCCACATGCCCTGCTGGAAAAAAAAAAAAAAAAAGATGGCAAACTGGGAATGTTCTTTCCGTGGCTGGCAGTCCCCAGAGAGCTGGGGGGAAATGCAGATTCCTCATGATCGATTTCAGTGTTCGCGGGGCCCATCAAGAGGCAAATTCACCAAGAATCGAGAGTCTCTATGGAAGGAAAACGACATGGCAGCGGAGAAAGGATCTCTTTTCACGGCTAGCCGTTCAGCCTTCTAACCTAGGGCTTCCTATTTCTATTTACAGGAGAGGAAAGCCGAGTGCGTCTACAGGGCATTTCTTGATGCAGATGAATCCTGTCGATGATTTGGGCATTGTCGTGTGCTCAGGATACATGTAAAACAAATTTTTCTCCCTTGAGGAACGTTAAAAGCCAGACTGAGGAGGAGAATGGGTAAAGAGCTCTTAGAGGCTTGCATACTCACAAGCACACATAAAGGGTATTTGACTGTTGCCTTAAGTGTGATAAAGGCAGCCTAGTGTGAGGCAAGACCCTGGGGAAGAAGTCGAGCGTTTCCAGTTCATGCAAGAATGGGAATTTTCCTCGCTAATGAGAATCTCACGGGCACATCTCACGTAGAATGTGCTCTGCACACCAGATCCTCAGTTGGGAATCTCAGCTGGGTTTTGCTTAAATTTGTACCTTCTACAGTTAAACGCAGGTCTAAGACAGTCACGGCGACCCCAGGTTAGCCCGTAGCGGCATCCTAGACCGTCTTTTGGAGGTCGGCGAGAGGTATTTGAGGTGGCCATCGGAGGATTGGAGAGAGATTGGGAGTGTGGGGATGAAAGGGGAGAAGAGGAATGTGGCGGAAGGTCTTCAAGAGCCCCGTGCAGCTCCAATGTGTTGCCCCAAACGATGGCTCCCTGGATTATTCAGGGTGAGAGTTTCAAAGGATTCTAGGGGCAGATGTTAGATTTCCCTAGCGCCTCTAATAAATGGCTCAATCCGCTGTTGGCTCTACTTGAAAAAGATCATGAAGCCCTTTTCCCGCATTGCTTGTTGATTAGAGCGCTCCCAGGCATTTCAAAGGCAACATATAATCCAAGGGATAGAACATGACATTTAATTATGACATCAGTCCCATTCAGAATGACTTTGGGTGCTCTTTCACATTTGCTCGAGGGCTAGCCACAGGTTGGCCGTCCCGTGCTCAGACCATTTTGAAGAACCCCTTTCTTTGCAGCTCTCACATCCAGAAAGTCTCATCGGTGTTAGGTCCACATAATATCCTCGGCACCAAAATACCGGTTCCTTTTTGTGTCCTTTGGGGTACTCAAATGCAGAAAGCTTGCCACTTCGTGAGAGTGTTAAATTCAAGTGCTGTGCAATTTGCATGAAGGTAATTGATCCATGAAACATACATCTTACTTAGCAATGTGGTTTGTTACATCGAGCTTATGTTTGAGACGATTACTTCCTGAGCAATAAAAATGCTAGAATATTTTATCAGGAGGAATAGGAGAGACAGCTTGAAATATGCCTTTAAAGGTGGTGGCAAGGACGACCAACTGGCAGCTGGTTTGCCATTGCCCATTTATCTCTAAGCGGCCACCTGGCAAAGGGGTTTGCTCTCTCCTCTCACAGACATACATCAGACAGAGCAGGAATAGAGTTTTCTACCGGCAATTTTCATTATTCCTGGAGTAAACAGTTGCAACCAGAGGGGAGTTGCAGTGAAGAGTGGTTTGTTTCCTGGTTGGCTGTGAATAACCCCCAGGGAGCCAGTTGGATTCTGGCCACTCCAAATCAAAGGCCGACTAGCAACTGATATCCACTGATATCCCCTCCAGGACCTATGAATGTCTGCTGGAGGATGCACACTTTCTGAGACTTATCATTGTATTTAGAGGGGAAAGTTTGTTTTCTAACCCAGAGGGCAACCTCCTGATTCCTTGTTGCCTGTTTGCCATGAGATTTTGAAAAGGGAAACCAGATGCTAGATGTTGGGGAGGAGGAAGCGAGCCAATTGTCAAAGTGCATTCAGAGCCTGTCGCACATTGCTTCGAATCTCCTCAGTGGTGACAAATCTTTGTCCTCTGAGAACAGGCTATATTTGCACAAACAGCTAAAAGTCATTAGAGCCCACACTGGTGAATGAGGTGGGTGATCGTGGTCGGCAACGAATGTTTTGGATTTAGAAATGAGCTGTATCTCTCTGGCAAGGAGACACATTTTCCTGTGTGGCTTCAAAGTGAGCTTTGGAGGCATTTCCGGTAAAGAGCTGCAGACATGCCAGAACGCTAGGGCACGGGGAGCAGCAAGATAACGGCCTTTGGGATCAGAACAGACCTAGTTCATCGAACTCCGTTCGGTCTTGATTTCCCTTTTCTCATCCGTAAAGTGGGGGCAACAGTATTTATTTCACAACACTTTTTATGCGCATTTTAAAAAGCCACGTACGTAGGGGCTGTAGTACCGTGCCCGGCACGTAGCCGAGGCTCAGTAAGTCGTTGCTATTATTATCGTTCTCTTCTTCACCATTATTACTGCTCTTACATCATTATTTTTATTACCACTATGACTCTCGCTGCTACTGATATTACTGCAATTCAGCAGATACCCAGTGTAGAGGAGTGGTTGGGAGGCTGGAGGATATGGGAGTGGAGAGAGGCGAGGGAAGACGATGAATCTAGGGACATTTTGAGGACACGATGAAGGTGATTTGGGTTTACCCATCTCCATCTGTTTCTGAGCTTTCCATTTTTAGCAGGAGATGTTTGTTTTCCAGGGAAGTTGGTAATGAGAGATTGGCTTAGAGTTTATTATGCAAATGGGCAAAGGTCAAAATCCCATATTGGTGTTCTCTTCAATTAGGCTGGAAATATTTACGACATTTAGACAATTAACTGCCTTGTGCACACAAACACTGTGATAAATTAAAATAGCCCGGACCGGCCAGAAATCACCACACACACACACACACACACACACACACGCACACAGGATCAATAAGGTGAGATTTTTTTAACCAGAGCTGAGTTTCCTCTTCTCTCCCAGCGATTCTCTGCTCGTCAATTTCATGCTGTTTGGTCACTTTCGCACTGGAGTCCCTCTTTTTTGCTGATGAGCTTCACAGTAATGAGGATATTTAAAGGTAGGCTCTGGGGTTTTAAGTATGTATTACGAGCATGTTTCATACGCATACAGTGATTCAGTTGATCCACGAGCTTAGTCAAAAGCTCACGTGGGGTGATTTTGACAGAGCGCCTGGTAATAAGGGGACATGGGTGAGATGGGCAGCTGAAAACCCCCGTGTACTGTTCCTCAGAGGAAGTTGAATATTTCTAAATATCAGTTGGGAAGCAGTTGGTGGGAAAACGCTTGTCTCATGCACTTCTGCCTCCTCAGTCTCCTGCCCCGAGGTAACGCTCACTAGCGGGGTCACAGATAAGAAGCTGCAGAAATCATGCTCGCGGAACAGAGACACGTGTGTGGGAGCAGTGGGCCTTCCTTGGAAATGAAAAGCATTGTGGGAAATGAATGCCTGGGGGGGTTGGGTTCCTGCTGGTCTGCCAAGGCCCTCTCGTCACTGCGGAATCTGCACCTTCTGTTTTTTTTTTTTTTTATTTTTTTTATTGTGGGAGAAACTACATAATATGAAACTTACTATCTTAACTATTTTTAAGCTTACAGTTCAGTGGTTATTAAGTATATTCACGTTGTTGCACAACGGATCGCTAGAATTTTTTTGCCTCGCAGAGCTCCAACTGTGTCCCCGTTAGAGAACAACGCCCCATTCCTCTCTCTCCTCAGCCCCTGGCTGAGCCCCACCATTCTACTTCCTGTTTCTATGAGCTTGACTACTTTAGGCGCCTCAGATAAGTGAATCGTACGGTATTTGTCTCTTTGTGACTGGTTTATTTCTCTTAGCGTAATGTCCGCAAGGTTCGTCCATGTTGTAGCAGGTGTCAGAATTTCTCTCCTTTTCAAGGCTGAATAATATTCCATTGCATGGATGTACCACATTTTCTTTATCCGCTCATCATAAATGGACATTTGGGTGCATCTTCTAAATGTAAGGGGACCTTTTCTCCACTGCCCCTACCTTACATTTCCACACGGTGTAAAATGTCAAAAGAAAAGATCCTGAAGGTGGTCACGGAAAGTACATTACAAGTTTGGCAAAACGAGAGAAGGGAGAAGAAGATTCTTTAATTCATCATGATTCCTGCACACTGAAGGGACGCTGCTAGCTATACTCTTTTGAAGTATAAGTTAAAAAGAAAAACTATCAATAAAATGTGTGTTGGGGACAGAACCCCTGAATCTTCAGTTGTGTAGATACCAGAGCCCTTCTTTATTACTGATACCGCTTCTAGAAAATAATGAACAGCTTTTAATCTGTATGAGGTTTAGTTGACGGATAACGTGATAAGAAGAGACAATGTGTGTGAAAACATTTAGCACAGGGGCCAGTGACATAGGATGCTCCATACATGTTGATTATAATAATAGTTAACGTACTGTTAACTATTTCCTGAATGTGGCTCGTGTGCCTTCTACGTGCGAGGCCCTGTCGAGCGTTCAGTATAAAAGCAGTGGCAAGTGGAGCGAGGCAGAGAACATGAATTAACATAGCGACTCTTTCTCGAGCACGTCAAAGACAAAACGAACTCACAAAGTTAACAAAGGCTGTTTATTCATAAACTTGCTGCGGCAACTTTTGTTTCATTAGGGGTACAAAAGTGTTAGAAAGGAGAGAAAGTTTTTGTAGAGTAGAAAAGATGTCAAAGTGGTTTCTGATTGGCAAGCATAGGATTAGTGTGTACGTTTTGGAAGTAGGAGAAACTATTGTTTCTTTTAAGGATTTAGTTTTGAGAGAGAGATCACAAGGGGTCGAGGGCACGGGGGAGGTGCAGAGAGGGAGGGAGACAGGGGATCTGAAGCAGGCTCTGTGCTGACAGCAGCGGGCTTAGATGTGGGGCTCGAACCCACGAACCGTGAGATCATGACCTGAGCCAAAGTTGGACGCTCAACCGACTGAGCGTCCCAGGCACCTCGTGCAGGGGCCGGGGGTGGGGGGGAACTTTCTAATTGGCCTTCAGGTACAGCTCACCGTTCTTGGTTGGGTGCAAGGAGGTAAGCCATCCTTTTAAGGACATTTCAGGGGAGGAAAGATTATTGAGTATTAAGAGTGGAAGATTGTCTGCGGCTGGCCATTTCCTGGAGCAAGTGACGGGCTGTGTCTTTGTGCTCAGACTGTCACCGTGGTCCTTCAAAGGAGAAATGAGAAAACCAGGGCACCCGAGTGGCTCAGGGTGTGCGCGACCACTTTCAACTCCGGTCGTGATCTCCCTGTCCGTGAGTTCGAGCCCCACATCAGGCTCGCTGCTGTCAGCCTGTCAGCACAGAGCCCGCTTCAGGTCCTCTGTCCCCCTCTCTCTGCCCCCCTCTCTCTGCCCCTCCCCTGCTTGTGCTCTCCCAAAAATAAAGATTAAAAAAATAATAATAAAAATGAAATGAGAGAACTGAAATACAGAGAGGATAAATAACTCGTCTGAAGACACACAGCTGATAAGTAGGGGAGTCAGGACGCGAATCCGCTGCTCTGAACCCTTTTGCGATATTCTCTAGAAAAGGTGATCTACGAGGAGAGAGGAAAGAAAGGACGTTGGTTTCTGTTAAAATGCCTTGACACTACATGCTGAATGAGACCTTTGGGATTTCAAGAGGGAAATAATAGGGCTGGCTGGGTAGCTCGGTTGGTCGAGTGTCTGGCTCTTGATCTCAGCACAGGTCGTGTTCCCTGTCACGAGATCAAGCCCTGCGTTGAGCCCCGATCAGGCTCTGCGCGGAGTTTGGAGCCTGCTTGGGATTCTCTCCCTCTCTCTTTGCCCCTCCGCCATGTGCTCTCTCTCTCTCTCTCTCAAAATAAATCAATACACATTTTAAAAGAGCGAGAGAATAGATTTTTCTCAGCAAAAAGAGGAGCATTTTGTGATTTTGTTTGCTTATGCATTTCTTCTCCTATTTGAAGATAATTCAACTTTAGTTTTCGTCAATTGCTATTACCCCTAAAGGGGAAAATGAAAACAATTGCAGATCGAAATGCTTCCGGCATCAGTGATCTGCACTGTCATTTCTCAGAAGTCCCAAGAAGAGGTTGGAAAGAAGACGTTCTCGGGCCAGTGAAAAAAGAGAGGGGGCATCTCTCCTTGCACTCATCTAAGCCAGGCTTAGATGATCTTGATTTTGAATTCAATGAGCGAGAGGGCAAGATAGCGCGCTTCAAAGCGAATGCGTTCTGCTGAGCTCAGTCCAGGGCCCTAAAGTCTGGGAAGGAGCCAGTGGGACTTTCTCAGGAAGTTTCTGCCTTCCATTTTCCTCAGACTGAGTCGTGTGAACTCTAACAGGTGCAAGGGAGGAATGAAGCCAAGTTGTTCTTCTGCCCCACCTGGAGGGCATTTCTCGGCTCGTTTCGGGGGAAAAAAGGAAAGAAAACCCACTTGGGAAACCACAGCCACGGTCTCAAGCACAACCTCAAAACAAGGAGTTCAGAGCTGTAGGTAGTCGCAGTATCATCCGGAATCCTATGAAATGTGCCGTTGCTCCCCGTCTTTGTTTTTTTGTTTTCCCTCTTTAGGTACCAGCATCACCACCATTTCTGTCTGAGGACCTGTGACAGATACGTGGGTGGCTGGAACTTCGGGCAGACAGGGATGTTCAGGGATTTGAAGGTCCACCGTGCCCGGGGAAGGGCGTGTGTCTTGTTTGAGTCCTCAGAAGAACTCGGTGGGGTAGGTACTATTATTAGCGTTTCCATTTTACAGGTGAAGAAATTGAGACTCTGAGAATTTATGTAATATGCTGAAAGTCACCCAGCATGGCGGTGGGTGGGGGCGGGCTCAAACCCAGGTCCGTCTACTCTGTTGGAGACGTTTGGGACTTCTCTCTGACCCCGAATCCTAATCTTCAAGTTAAATAACCAAAACCTGCTCGTTGGAAGACACCTAAGTTCTGCCTCACAGGCATGCTTGCAACGGAAATCCTGGAGACTTTGGGGAGCTGGTTTGAAAAGGCTGAAACGAATCCGTAGCTGATTACTGGCGTCCTTCCTCCAGCTTGGGATGCTTGGCCCTTCGGTGGAAAGCAGGAGTCTGAGCACAAACCTATCGAGTGTGGATGCCTCAGTGGCTGTATAGGGGCAGCGAAGAGAAAGAAAACAGGTTCCAGAGAGACCCTAGCAAGTAGGATCAGGGAGTCATCTGTGAACTGACCTCATTCACTCCACTCCACTCACTTTACCGACAAAGAAACTGAGGCTGAGAGCACGCCAGCGGGGTTAGCAGGTAAGTTACTGGCACCTCTGGGACCTGACTCTGGGTCTCCTGGCCCGGAGCTCTGTTCGCTCGAGCCTGCTGCCTGACTTTTGCCTGAGACATTTCTTCTATCTTGAACAACGTCGCTAGTGACAAGAAGTGGTGGCAGGAGACCTGGGGGCTGGGGGCGGGCGCTTCCGTACTTCGTTAAGAAGGGAGGCCGACCCAAGTGAGGTCTGTTTCTCTGAGCAAGCTCGGAGGAGCTGGAGCGCAAAGCAGTGGTGCTAATTCCGTGTTGCTGCATTGATACGGCTTTCCCGATCTGACTCCGTGCAGGAGAAGGTGTAGAAGGTCGTCTGTCACCAAGTGGCCGTTTGGTGCTGGTACCTGATATTTGAATGCGTCTGATTAATCCATACGTACCGTTGAGCGTACTCCTTATTAGCAGTCCCCAGGTGAGCACCGCACGGAGGTCCTTTGATTCCCCCTGTCGAATGTCACGAGGTTCCCAGAGAAAGTTCAATACGGCTCTGCAAACAGAATCGGAAGAAATCCGCTCACCGAGGTTTTGCCTGGCTGTGTTTGCTTTCTGTTGGCACGTACGTTCCTTGCACCAGCATGTTATGAAAAACCCTCCTTCCCTTGAAGAACTATAGGAGCAGGTCTGGGAATAGTGGAGGAAGGCGTATTGTAAAGGCCCCTTTATCCTGAGTTTTGCATTTACACCTCATTTCTTTTCAAGCTCTGGATGGTCGGGCTGGTGCTAATTGGTACAGCTGCGTTGACATTTAAATGATTGAGTAGCAGGTGGAGCAGCTGATGGGGGACAAGACCTCCGGGACAGCCAGAGATGTGGCGGCTGGAGCGGGGGGAAGACTTTGGTGGAGCCCAGAGTCTTCTCGGGGCCATCAAGGAGCAGTTAAGCTCCCCTCCCCCACCCCCTGCCGGTCCTTGGCGCTCGCAAAGCCACCCAGGTTTCCCACCCCCCCTCCCCCAACCCTTACAAGCGAGCCTGAGCTACGGAAGCCAAGATTTTCGCCGCAGGTATTAGGGGACATTTTGTCTTTCCTTTCCAAAGGTGATTTGCTCTAAAAGAAGAGTCGGCACGAGGTACTGTTTTTAAAAAACCAAGTGCTCTTAAGACGGCAGCGTCGTTGCGGTTGATGCGTGCCAGACTGACCGTGAGGGCTGGCGTGGCCACATTATTGGCGACGGATCGAAGTTTCAGATGATCCCCAAAGAAGTCCAGGCGTCGTCAGAGTTGACCCTCTGTTGGTGTCATCCTCATTCATGGGCACGTGGACGCCCGTCCGGAAATGGCGGAGGGTGTAGGCGTGGAGCTAGAGGTGTGGGAATAGCAAGGACTCCAGGCTTGCCCTTGTCTTTGTCATGCACAGGAATGTCCCATATGTCAGGGGTGTCACTGTTGCCGAGAAGGTATGGAACTGCTGCTCTTTAGACATCAGGATGCATTTTGTGTCCGGTGGGAGTTAGTAGTGAAGGTGAAGGCGGGGAAAAAAAGGACAGTCGAGTTAGAAGTCCGAACCCTAAGTCAGTCCTGCTACTTCCTAGCCGTGCGGCCTTGAGCAAGTTGTTAACTTCAATAAGAAATTGGATTAGATTCTTGGTACTCAAGGTGTGGTCCACAGACCCGCAGAATTTGCATCACCTGGTGGTTTGTTTGCAGCCTCTGCCCCAAACCTACCAAATCAAAATGTGCATTTTAACAAAACCTGCAGGTGAGTCCTGGGCATGTTAAAAGTTTAAGTCACTGGGTCTTAATCCTGGCTGCGTGTTAGAATAATCTAGGGAGTTAAAAAATAATTTTTAATGTTTACTTTGAGAGAGAGAACGTGCGCACGCGTGCGAGAGGGGGCGGGGCAGAGAGCGAAACACACACAGAACCCAAAGGAGGCTCCAGGCTCTGGGCTGTCAGCACAGAGCCCGACGCGGGGCTCGAACCCACAAACTGTGAGATCATGACCTGAGCTGAAGTCGGACACTCAACCGACTGAGCCACCCAGGCGCCCCTTTAGGGAGTTTTTAATACAGGCTGATGCCTGGGTTCCAGCTCATACCAATTACAGGAGAATCTCCCCAGCTGATTCTATTGTATTTTATTTATTTTGATAAGCATTTATATAGTGCTCCCTTATGTGGCAATGTTCCAAGCGCTTTACGAATATTGTTTAATCCTCAGCGCCTTACGAAGAAGGTACTACTCAGCTTCTGAATAGTATTGAATAGTACTGAATGTAGCGTTCAGCTTCTGTAAGTTTCCAAACTCTGTAGCTGAGGGTTTTAAATTGGAAAAAACCAGAAACTGGAAGAGCCAAAGCGCTGCTGTGTTTCTGGTGTTTGGATGTGGGGTCTTGTATGCAAGCAGCATGGAGTGGCTTTCCTTGGGCTTCTGTTGCTCTCCCTTCTCAGACTCCTCAGTGGGCACACCTTTCCTCCATCCATTCCTTAAAGGTTAATGTTTCCTAGGGCTTTTCCCCCCAGCTTCAGTCTTCTTTTTCTTAGTTCCAAAACTCCATAGACGATGGCCTATTTTACACTTCCATCTGGATGTCTTACGGACGCCTCAAACCCAACGTGTCTAAGGCTGACTCCATCACCTTTCTTGAAAACTTTTCCTTCTCCTCTGTTCCGGGTCACAGTGAATGACATCACCATCCATGCGGTCACTCACCAGACTAAAAATCTGGAACTTGAGACTTTTCCTGGCCACTTTTCTTTCACTTTGAGTTCAAGATGACTTCCAAACCCCTAGCCCAGACCTTCGTCCTCCGCTATGAATCCGTAAATCCAACTGGCTACTTAGCATTCAGCGTTTGGATGTATGATGTGTGGTCAAAGGGGGACACAAGGATAAGATCCAGGTTTTCTGTCTCTTAAACCTTTGGGCTTAGAGTTGCCATTCACTGAGATGGGGAATACTGAGATGTGGGGGTGGGCTGGAGTTGACTGAGAGCTTGGTTTGAGGGTCCAAGTGAAGACGTCAAGCAGGCAGTTGGATACATGAGCCAGGACTGAGGACAGAGGGTTGGATTTGAAGTATAAATTGGAGAATCATTTTTGTGAGGATTTTTTTTCCGCTAGATGAGATCACTTACGGAGAAAATGCATTTATAAGTTGGGAAGAGGAGGAAAATGAGTCTGATGAAAGGGAAAAGAGAGGCCAGGAAGGTAGGAGAAACTTCTGGGGAGTGAGGAGTCCCAGAAGCCAAAGGAGGAGAGGATTTCAAGAAAGAGGGAGTTGGGTCAAATGCTGCCGGGAAATTAAGATGTTGAGGGCCAAAAATTGACTATTGGATTAAACAATTGTTTACCTTTTAAATTAATTTATTTAAAAAAAAATGTTTATTGGGGCGCCTGGGTGGCGCAGTCGGTTGAGCGTCCGACTTCAGCCAGGTCACGATCTCGCGGTCCGTGAGTTCGAGCCCCGCGTCAGGCTCTGGGCTGATGGCTCAGAGCCTGGAGCCTGTTTCCGATTCTGTGTCTCCCTCTCTCTCTGCCCCTCCCCCGTTCATGCTCTGTCTCTCTCTGTCCCCAAAATAAATAAACGTTGAAAAAAACAGATTGAAAAAAAAATGTTTATTTATTTTTGAGAGAGACACAGAATGCGAGTGGGTTAGGGGCAGAGAGAGAGGGAGACACAGAATCCGAAGCAGGCTCCAGGCTCTGAGCTGTCAGCACAGAGCCCGACACGGGGCTCGAACTCATGAGCTGTGAGATCGTGACCCGAGCCGAAGTCGGATGCTCAACCGACTGAGCCACCCAGGCGCCCCAAATTTATTATTTTTTTGAGTTGACACACGGGGTTACAGTGGTGTTAGGTGTACAACATAGTGATTCTGCAAGTTTATACATTACCCTGGGCTCACCCCAAGGGTACCTCCCATCTGTCCCCTTACAGCACTGTCACAGTGTCATTGACTATATTCCCTGTGCTGTGCCTTTCATCCCTGTGACTTACTCATTCAACAACGGGAAGCTTGTATCTCCCACCCCCCTTCATCCATGTTTCCCATCCCTGCACCCTCCAGACCCCTGGCAACCATCAGCTCTCTGTGTTTATAAGTCTGATTCTGTTTTTTGTTTTTTTAGATTCCACATATGAACGAACTCATATAGTATTTCTTTCTCAATGTGACTTATTTCAGTTAACATAATACCCTTTAGGTCCATCCATGGCATGCATGGCAAATGGCACGGCCCCATCCTTTATTATGGCTGCGTAATATTCCTTTCTTATCCATTCATCTATGGATGGGCACTTACACTGCTTCTATATGTTGCCCATTGTAAGTAGTGCTCCAGTAAATATAGGGGTGCATATATCTTTCCAAATTAGTGTTTTCATTTTCTTTGGGTAAATATCCAGTAGTGGAATTACTGGATCACGTGGTGTTTCTATTTTTAATTTTTTGCGGAACTTCCATACTGTTTTCCACAGTGACTGCACCAATTTGCATTCCCACCAACAGCGCAGGAGGCTTCCTTTTTCTCCACTTCCTCACCAACACTTGTTATTTCTTGTGTGGATTTTTAGCCATTCTGACAAGGGTGAGTGAGATCTCATTGTTTTGATTTGCATTTCCCTGGTGATGAGTGATGTTGAGCGTCTTTTCATGTGTTTGTTGGCCACTTGTATGTCTTCCTTGGAAAAACATGTCTTCAGGTCCTGTGCCCATTTTTAAGTTGAATTGTTTGTTTTATGTGTGTTTGTGTTGAGTTGTATAAGTTCTTTATATATTTTGGATAGTAACCCCTTATTAGATATATCATTTTATCATTTGCAAATATCTTCTCCCATTCACTAGGTTACCTTTTTGTTGCTGTTGTTGTTGTTGTTGTTGTTGTTGTTGGTTTCCTTCGCTGTGCAAAAGCTTTTTATTTTGCTGTAGTCCCAATAGTTTATTTTGGCTTTTGTTTCCCTTGCCAGAGGAGACCTATCTAGGAAAATACTTCCATGGCAAATGTCAAAGAAATGACTGTGTTCTCTTCTAGGAATTTCATGGTTTCAGGTCTCACATTTAGGCCTTTTATTATTTTGAATTTATTTTTGTGTATGGTGTTGGGAAGTGGTCCAGTTTCTGAATCACCATATTATACCTGTGAAACGAATATTACACTGTATGTTAAACTGACTGGAATTTGCATGAAAACTTAAAAAAAGAAAGTGGTTCCATTTCATTCTTTTACATGTAGCTGTCCAGTTTTCCCAGCACCATTTATTGAAGAGAAATTTCCCCAGTGTATATTCGTGCCTCCTTTGTTGTAGATGTATTGACCATACGAACATGGGTTTCTTTCTGTTCATTGATCTATGTGTCTGCTTTTGTGCCAATACCATACTGTTTTTGATTACTACAGTTTTGTCATATATCTTGAAATCTGGAATTGTGGTACCTCGGGTTTTTCCTTTCCCAAGATTGCTTTGGTTCTTTCTTTTTGTGTGTGTGTGGTTCCATACGAAGTTTAGTATTATTTGCTCCAGTTTTGTGAAAAATGCTGTTGGTATTTTGATAGAGATTGCATTGAATCTGTAGGTTGCTGTGGGTAGTATGGATATTTTAACAATATTCTTCTAATCCATGAGCATTTTTTGTGTCCTCTTCAAGTTCTTTTATCAATAGTTTATAGTTTTCAGAGTATAGGTCTTTCACTTGTTTGGTTAAGTTTATTCTTAGGTATTTTATTCTTTTAGATGAAATTGTAAATGGAGTTGTTGAAAATGGACCATTGGATTTAACAGTACGGAACTGGGCTGGAGAGAAGAGTATTTATTGAGTGTTGAGAGTATTGAGGCAGGAAAACCCAGGGTTTTAAGAAGAATAAGAATTACTTAAATTTACCTTGAATGTAGAGTATGTGAAGGGGGTGCTGTGTATTGGAAGTAAGGTTGGAAATGTTGACTGGGAACCAGATGGTAGAAGGCGATGGGTGTCAGGCTAAGATATTTTATTTTGCAGACAATGTGGGGCACCAAGAGGCATTTGAGTGGGGGTAGGGCATGCGGTGGGTGGGAGGGTGGCATGATCACACCTGCATTTTGGAAGATGTATCTGGAGGCAGACCATGAGAGCCTATCTTTTCCTCTGAAGAGGGAAAGGCGGTAAAAATTTCCCCTCCATTGGGACAGGTAATAAAGAGTTGAAATGAAAAATCTGTTCAAATAGTCGGCAAGACAGGGGGGTCTTATCTTTTACTGTTCTGCGGAGCTTCGGTAGGCATAGCCATAGTCTTAGGTGAGTGCCAGGTGGCATCCTGGCTCTTGATCATTTTCAAGCAACAGGTGAGAGGGTCAGGCAGACAAGCGTCTTTCCTTTCTAGGCCTAGATCTGATGGAGAGCACCCAGACACCAAGATCCTGCGGAAAGTTAGGTATTTCAGCCCTGAAGTCATTATTTTAACCTTCCTTAGTTTTCTGCATTATAGTCACATATTTCAGGTCCTTAGACTCAGGATAGTTATTGCAGCCAATTACAATAGCAATTTTCCCCAAGACACTGACTTTATTCTGCAAATGGCACATTTATAATTACATTATTTTTATGTATCACCATAAAATACCAAGAGTCATCCAATATGTCACTGACAAGAGCTAAGTTGTAGAGAATTTAAAATAAATTGGTGGAAAAGTTAAATGACTTTTTATTATTATTGTTCTTTTAGAACCAAAGTAGCTGTCACCTGTGATTGAAAATCACATCCGATTGGCTGGTATTAGCATTAGCGTTTGAAGTGAAGGAATTGGGGAAAAAAAAAAAAAAACAGCCGTAACAAATGCTTTGTAATAATTTTTTTCCAATCACTTCTCTGCATTATCTTTTGATCATGGAATAGGCTATAGTTTTCTGTGCCGGAAGTGTTTTGGTCTTCTGGTTTCCCAGCAGAGGCCTCTCTCTTCTGTTTCTGATTCATGTCGTTCATGACACTTCCGGATATCATCACTGAACATTAAACTAATGCCATATGGGGGCCGTGCTTAAAACATAGACCTTTGGTTGGAGGAATGGGATGGGGGGGGGGGGATGAATTTCCTATTAGTGGGATCTGTTTTTCAGGCCAGTTTATGAACCAAACCAGAGAACCAGGTCATTACTTTGGAGTCACAGGTGGTGGTGGTTCTAACTAAAATAGTGTCACTTAGCTTTCCACCGCTGGCCCCCTCACCACCTCACCCCCCCCAAGCCCCAACAGATCTGGTTCCAAATAACTTATGACTGTTTGGAAAAACTTAAACCCATCCTCACAGGATGAAGATGTGCAGTCATTGGGGAGATTGGCAGGTTGGGCTGAAGGTCCCGAAGGCAGTTTCCCAGGAGGTATTCACATACTTTAGATCCTCTCTGGAAAGTGGAAGGCCTCCCAAGGGGATCAGCACAGCAAGAGGCACGCTCCTGTCGATGGTTAAGTTCTGATGTCACCTACCTTTGGGATTAAAAAAAAAAAAATGGAATAACTCTATTGCCTTTTTCCTCCTATTACAAAAGTAGTCCGTGTTCGTTGTGCACATTTTAAAACACAATCACAAAGAAGAAAATACAATCCGTTATTAATCGTTCCCATCCAGAGATAGTCCCTGCTAACATTTTGGTGGTTATTTGCTCAGACATTTTTATAGACACAATACACACTCACAGATATTCATCTGTTAAGTCCTGTCGGTTTTACCTCCAAAATTTATTTTTATTTCTTACTTCTACTTCTGTTAGTACCATGATCCAAACATGTCGTTCTCTCACTTGGACGACTGTGATAGCTTCCTAACTGGGATCCCTGCCTCCGCCTTGGCGCTTATCCAAATCATATTCCCTCCTGTAGCCGCTGTGGCCTTTGTGAAACACAATGAAATCATCCCTCTCCTCTCCTCCTTAAAGCTCCCCTTAAATCTTCCTATTGTGTTTAGGATAAAGGACAAACGTCTATGGCCAACAAGGACCTCATGATTTGCCTACTCTCTTTAGCCTTATCTCATGATGGCCTCCCAACCATTCCCCTTGCTCTAGCTACATTTCCTCAACCTATTTTTCACTTCAGAGCCTTCATGGCAGCTCTTTCCTAGAACATTCTTTAATTGCTGCTTCCTCAGAGAGGTTCTCCTTGACCACTTCATCTCATTTAAGCCCCCCTCATTTTCCCTGTGGCTGACTCTGACTAGTAACTGTCCTACCTGCCTTGGTCTGGCAGGAGGTTTTCACATTGGGAACAGAGGGAGAACACAGTTGGAATTGAGGACCCCCAAATTTGCTCTCAAGGGCCTGCCTTGCTCTCACAGCTTTTGTAGTATCTGCCTCCTCTGAGCCCTCACTTCCTCCAGGAGTCAGCCCTTAAGGGTCCCCCTTCCCATCCCAGACCATATTAAGCCCTTTTAAAAAATATACTTCTGTTGTTATTCTAACCTTCAATGCATTTTATTTTTTAAAAAAATTTTTTTTTCAACGTTTTTTATTTCTTTTTGGGACAGAGAGAGACAGAGCATGAACGGGGGAGGGGCAGAGAGAGAGGGAGACACAGAATCGGAAACAGGCTCCAGGCTCCGAGACATCAGCCCAGAGCCCGACGCGGGGCTCGAACTCACGGACTGCGAGATGGTGACCTGGCTGAAGTCGGACGCTTAACCGACTGCGCCACCCAGGCGCCCCTTCAATGCATTTTAAAACCACAGTTTTAATGTCTGGCTTCCCCACTTGCTCATAAATGCCGTGAGGGCAGGGGTGGTGCTCGTGTTAGGTACCACTGTGCCCCTACCGCCCAGTATAAGTGATTCATAGAATTCAGTGAATGGGATTCAGCCCTTCCCCGATTCGAGTAGGTTATCCTGTGTGTTTGACCTCTGCTTTTCTGAGTGGGAATTTGAGATCCAGAGAGAAAGAGCCATGGCTTCTGACTCTTTGTCTCCCTCACTTTGCTGGGCACAGAATGGGCATAAATCAAGCAGAGTTCATCGTGGCTGAGATCATCGTGCACAGAATATTCCTTCTGACTGGGAATAGCTGACACTGACATTTTGCCTACAACCACAATGGCCAAACAGCTTTGATAGGGACCAAACCAGCAGATGTGAATATCTGTGGCCTCATCTGACTGGCAGAATGCTTCTTTTTTTTTTTTTTTTATTTTTTTTTCAACGTTTATTTATTTTTGGGACAGAGAGAGACAGAGCATGAACGGGGGAGGGGCAGAGAGAGAGGGAGACACAGAATCAGAAACAGGCTCCAGGCTCCGAGCCATCAGCCCAGAGCCCGACGCGGGGCTCGAACTCACGGACCGCGAGATCGTGACCTGGCTGAAGTCGGATGCTTAACCGACTGCGCCACCCAGGCGCCCCCAGAATGCTTCTTAATGGACCATATCAAACCATTGCCAAAGCCAGGCTCAGTCAGTTTAAGAAGAGGTTAAGTAGATATAGTTAAGTCAGCCAGCATGGCGTGTGGCCCTTGGTTCTTTCTTGTCCCTGCCCCTGAAAGTCCCAGGGATAGCTAGGAGTGGTTGGAGACTTAGCTGAAAGCTCCTAGGTAGCTGGGGGCAGACGCTGTAGAAGAAAGTTGCCTCCTTAACACTGTAGTCCAGGAGAGACCTGGGGATCAGGGACCATCTGCCCAGGTTGTGGCTGTAGGCACTGCCCTGCCATGTGGCCGGTGGCCAGAAAGAGTGCAGGTGGTAAAGCTCCAAACAGAATGCCCTCTGGGCCCAGGAACTTATCTTGCTTCTGCTGTCACAGGAGCAGATGCTGGTGCAGAATAGATCCTAATGTAAATGAACCCAGGGGCCGTGATGCAAGGCTGCTTGTACCGCTCTTAATTTCCCTGATGGTCTGCTTCCATGTGCCATGTGGAACCACAAACAATTTTACTGTTGAAAAGAGACTAGTAAGACTGTCACTTAGGATTTTTTCCTTCTCCCCACTGGAAACAAATAACTTGAGTAGTAAGTGTAACCTTCATTAGGACGACCATAATCTAATTTATTGGTCAAAGTAGAATACCTTTGAAAGTGAAAGAAGACACTGTTCGTAATTATGCTGGACAACAAATATACCCTGAGACTCTCCCAGGCGGTCTGGGATGTGTATGGTTCCTCCCCTTGACCATCATCTTGGGTACGCTGTAAGGCTCTGTTAAACTCTGGCATCTGGCAACGTGGAATGTTTTTAGATGGATGATAAACCGCAGGTCTAAGAGAGTGTGAGCAGGGGTGATAGGTGTGGCTAGGGCTGTTTGGTCACCATCAATCACTTCACACACACACAGACACACACACACACACACACAGGTGCACACACAAGTAGGGTGACTGGCGGCAGCCTCATCTTCTAATGTAATAAGGGTAGCTTAGAATCATTGAGCACTTGCTATATGCTAGGCATTGTACTAGGAATTTCTCACGCCTTACGTCATACTGCG